>NC_138770.1:98092198-98544712 GCF_965119305.1 Pelophylax lessonae
AAAGGAGAGAGCGGCGCCAGCTTGGTATAGTACAAGTTTATTTAACACTGTTAAAATTGGTGACTCACTGTCCGAGGTTGGGTGAGACCGGTACACAAAGACTGTTAGGGTCATCCATCTTCCTCTTCCAGGATAGTGGTCATAGGAGAAGGTGGTGAGGTTCCAGAGGTATAGCCGAGCCGCTGTGGGGCTGCTAGTTGTCACTGGCCGCGGCGGAGCATGCACAACAGGGCTCCGGCTGCCGACTTCTGATCCCTGATGACATCACTTCCTGGCAGGAGAAAAATAGGGGTTGCACGCGTTCAGAGCATCCGTGCTCCTTCGTCAGGCGATGGGAGTGTCTCAGGTGGGGCAGGGAATTTATACCCTGTTGCCGGACTAATTGCAAAGACATCTGTCTGTGGGGGGGCGGAGCCAAAAGACTCTAAGAAAGTCATCTCAGTAAAAACACAATTGGGGATACATGTCTCTAGGAAATCCATAAAAGTACATAAAAATACATAAAAATACATGATGGTATTACATAAAAGAGGACTTATAAGAATAAATCCCATAAAAACAATACTGACATGGCCATGGGGAAAATAGATCGGTAATGTGTGTATACATCTACATGAAAAAACGGTATTGGAGGGAAAAAATAAAAATAGAAATAAATGTAAAGATAAAAAAAAAAAAAAAGAAAAAAAACATTAAAAAAAAAAAAAATTAAAAAAAAAAAAAAATAAATAAAATAAAATAAAATAAACATAAAAATAAAAATGTATAAATAAAAATAAAAATAAACTTGAAAATAAAAGTAAAAATAAAATAAAAATAAAAATAAATATAAAACTAAAAATAAAAATAAATATAAAAATAAAAATAAAAATGAAAATGAGAATAGAATACACACATACATATATATATACGCATACACAAATAAAAAAAAAATATATATATATATACATATATATATATATATATATATATATATATAAAAAAATATATTGATGGAAAAAAAAAAAATATATATATATGTCACTGATAGGGAATATACTGATAGTGACATATATATATATATATATTTTTTTTTTTTCCATCAATATATTTTTTTATATATATATATATATGTATATATATATATATTTTTTTTTATGTGTGTATGTGTATATATATATGTATGTGTGTATTCTATTCTCATTTTCATTTTTATTTTTATTTTTATATTTATTTTTATTTTTAGTTTTATATTTATTTTTATTTTTATTTTATTTTTACTTTTATTTTCATGTTTATTTTTATTTTTATTTATATATTTTTATTTTTATGTTTATTTTATTTTATTTTATTTTTTTTATCTTTATATTTTTTTTTTTTTTTTTTTATCTTTACATTTATTTCTATTTTTATTTTTTCCCTCCAATACCGTTTTTTCATGTAGATGTATACACACATTACCGATCTATTTTCCCCATGGCCATGTCAGTATTGTTTTTATGGGATTTATTCTTATAAGTCCTCTTTTATGTAATACCATCATGTATTTTTATGTATTTTTATGTACTTTTATGGATTTCCTAGAGACATGTATCCCCAATTGTGTTTTTACTGAGATGACTTTCTTAGAGTCTTTTGGCTCCGCCCCCCCACAGACAGATGTCTTTGCAATTAGTCCGGCAACAGGGTATAAATTCCCTGCCCCACCTGAGACACTCCCATCGCCTGACGAAGGAGCACGGATGCTCTGAACGCGTGCAACCCCTATTTTTCTCCTGCCAGGAAGTGATGTCATCAGGGATCAGAAGTCGGCAGCCGGAGCCCTGTTGTGCATGCTCCGCCGCGGCCAGTGACAACTAGCAGCCCCACAGCGGCTCGGCTATACCTCTGGAACCTCACCACCTTCTCCTATGACCACTATCCTGGAAGAGGAAGATGGATGACCCTAACAGTCTTTGTGTACCGGTCTCACCCAACCTCGGACAGTGAGTCACCAATTTTAACAGTGTTAAATAAACTTGTACTATACCAAGCTGGCGCCGCTCTCTCCTTTCTTGCATCTCTCAGGGCTTCTCCACGCTTCAGCCGGCTGCCGCGGACTATAGCTTCCCTACAGTACCAAACTTTGTTACCCCCCACGCAGCCCCATAACCCCCCCCCTCCCATCCACCCACATTCCTTGTACCACCTTGGGATATTAGAAGAGCGCCATGACACCCCCCACTTATTATTATACAGGATTTATATAGTGCCCACAGTTTGCACAGTGCTTAACAAATATTAAAAATAAGCCCTGTTAACAGGAGAAAGTGCTTGAAACACTGGCATCATTTATGAAGAAGTCACATAGAGGTTTTGTAAGATCTTTACATTCTACACCCAGATGTTATCGCAACTTCCCATGCAAAAAATGACATTGCATTCTATTTCATGAATAGTAATGAAACTGTAAAGAGATGACCTGTGGGACTCTGTCTCCCCCTTGCTGTGCTTTGTGCTTATTGCACTAGAAAATGCAAGTACCAGTACCTGTATGTGTTAAACAGTAGTGATGGGCAAATGTGCCCAGGTTTGATTTGCCAAGGATTTGGCGAATCTGGTACAAAATTTGAAGAACCCACATAATGTCGTGAATCCCACTGAAGTCTATTGGGAGACTAATTCTGCTGTTAAACTCTGGCCATTTTTGGGCTAATAAGCAAACTGTTGTCAAAAAAAGGGCATGGGAGACAGTGTATTGCTTTGCTGGACATTTAAAAAGCAAAAATTAAAACCAAAATACTGTACAGAACCTCCTTCTATCCCTGTATACCCAAATATTCCCAAAATATTAAAAATGTAGACTTTAGGTATGCGTCTCGTAGAAATTGGCCAGCATCAGGAAGTGTGCAAGGACTTGAATAGCAAGCAAATAAAAGGTGACAAAGTGCAACTCAACCGCGGGGTTTATCACCTCCCTCCCCCCAACCGGTAGTATAAATGAGCCCTTAGGCCTTCTGAAAACAACTGCTCACTAGAACCCCCAATTTCTGTTGTCCCTGGAAAGGCTTTCTCTTAGCAATGTCTTCAAGGAACGACCTGTGTTACAGAGGGTACCAATGGTGCAGCAGATGGTCCTGTGAGCATCATGTGACCACCCTCTATATATACCCGTCTTAGTGAGGTGGGCTTTTCAAAGTCCAATTACAGTTACAAAGCCCCCCCATGGCAGAACACAACAGCGATGTGGAAGGCATTCCCCAATCCTCCCATAAATTCTGTGCATTATATACTCCTGACCCCTTCACTCTGTGCTTTATATACTGCTGAAATATGTGTATTGCATACTCCTGACCCCTGAACTCTGTGCATTATGTAATACTGAACTTCTAACTCCTGAACTCTGTGCATTGTATCCCTGACCCCTTAACTCTGTGCTTTATGTACTTCTGATCCCAACACTCTGTGTGACACACAATCCTGAAACCTGTATTCTGTACAATACATATTCCTGTCCCTTATGTTTTCAGTGTTACATGCTCCTGACCCCTGTACTCTGTGCCTTACACATTGCTAACCCTTGCATTTTGTGTGTTACACACTGTGGACCCTGCCCTCTGTACGTTACACAGTCATGACCTCTATAAACTTTCTGGGTTACATACTCCTGACTCCCACACATTCTCCTGATCCTTGCATTGTTTTCTTTACCCACTCCTAGCCCCTGCATTTACAATTAGCAGCAGAGTTGTCAGCCTGTTGTGTGCGCTCATTAAATTGGCCATTGGACTGCTTAATTTCCCTTTGGGATTAATAAAATATTCTAAATCTTATCATGTTTTCTAAATAGGCATTGCCAACTAAAGGAGCTTGAGTGGCAAGCTGACAATGCTGCTGCTAATTGCGAGCAGCAGCTTAGTGTTGTCAGCATGCAACAGGAAGTGCATCTCCATGTAAGAAAGTTTACAAAAGATCCACAAAATGATTAACTTTAGAAAACTGTATACCATGAGGCAGGACAACAAACGTCACATAAAAAAAAACTGATGGGAGAATATGACCTACAATATATCTCTATAGCCATAATATCAGTTTTAGGTGGAAATAAAATACATCTGTCACAAGCAGGCCTGGATTGGGACAAAAAATAGGAACCGAATTGTAGACTGAACAGCCAACTTTTCCAGGGGCTTGCGGGGAGGGATAGGGGGGCGGTTGGTGATGGGATATCTTTGCACTGTAATGTAAAAGGGCAATGTAATGTAAAGGGAACTGCACTGTAATGGGGCCTTGTAATGATTACAGTGCCCCTGTACAGTGAAGTCCACTTTATATCACTGTTCCCCTTTACGTTACAGTGCCCATAGCAATCACAGCCCCCCTCACAGTGCCCCTTGCAGTCATGCCCCCCCCCCCCCGCCATCCAATCACAGTGCCCCCTTTTATCCTCTGTCTCCCCTGCACAGTCCTAGCTCCTAGCTTTGGAAGGGCAGGGGAAGAATTCAGCCTGTGTGTTCTCTTCCAGGGTCTCCTGCCCCACCAACAATGTCATCCGATCAGCAGGGCAGGGAGCGGGAGGAGCTGCAGATCTGGATCATATTAACAATCAGGAGATTACCTGCTTGTTAAAATAAGAAGCCTCCCACTCTCTGTGCAGATCTCCAGCTCCTCCGGCCCCTTGCTCTGCTAATAGGATGACATTATTGGTGTGGCAGGAGAGCCGGGAGAGGAGACACAGATATGGCCGCATAGCAAGCGGTCAGCAGTCTGTGTTCGCCCTGTCTGGACTGCTGATGTTGATACTGATTACCTCCCACTGTGCAGCCCCATCATCAAGAGGCCGCTATTTTGGACATGCAGCCCAGTGGCTCCGGCCTACCAGTTAAATGCCTGGTGTGCCCTATGACCAGTCCGGGCCTGGTCATATGGAAAGTATGGGTCAGGATGATAAAGCAGAGGTGCGCATGCACCAATACAGGGGTTAGGAACTTCTGCCAGTACCCTGCATGGGCATTCACAGCAGCGCGGTAGCGTGCATAGTCACAATGCAGGGACATCTGCGCATGTCCAATTCAAGAACTGGTGCCAAGCTCCCTTTTTAAGGAAAGGAGTAGCGACAAGTAGCTGCTGGAAGATCTTCAGCTAGTCCGTGATTCTTGTTCCTGTGTATCCTGATTCTGTGTTTATTTTGACTACCTGTTACCAACTCGGCTTGCTCCGGACCTCCCTTTGCCTGACTCCTGATTGTGACCTTTTGCGTTGAAGGGCCTTGTTTCCATTGATCTATTGTGTATAAACCCTGCTTGACTATTGACCTCTCCATCATCTCCAACTATACTACTCACCTGTGTATGACCTCAGTCCGGCTCCAATGTCTCTTCCACCGACACTCTATCCCTTATCTATGCATGACCTTGGCTTGATTGTTGACCTCGACATACTCAAGATGTGGCCGAACCATATTCCAGTGGAAACCAGACCTTTTGTCGGTTACATAATACTGATGAAAAGGGAGTGTCTGGACCCCCAAAATATGCTGGCTCTCTTATTCCACTAGTAGGCAGGTCCCTACAAGAGTGTTACCATGTTTTTTTGTGTGAATTCTTCTTTTTCCTGTCTGTGCTCATGCCTTCCTGTTAAATGAGCCAGCCAGATGCAAAATGTTACAATATTTTAATGCTGCACAGGTTGACCTCTAAACTGGAGGTAACCAAGCTGTAGGGTTTAACATTATTCCTGCAATTTTCAGCAGGGTTACGGCCCAGTACAGGCAGGACCACTAATAGGAGGGTAGCACCTGGCCCAGCCCCCTTAAGTTCAACAGGGGGCCCAGAGCAGCAGTTACTGGAGCCAATCCTCCTGTGGCCTTACCTGTATGTACAAATGCCTTAATTTATGAATGAACAGGTAGCCTCTGTATAGAATGTTTCCTGTTCGTTCAGTCTACAACTAGCAGCACAGAGAAAGAACTGAGGAATCTGTGTCCTCAATCTCTTTCTCTGTCTCAAGTGAGACTTTGAGTGTCTGTTTTAACCCCTGCTACTTAACCACCCCCACAGGGCTGTTCAAAAGATGTGAAAAAAAAAAAAATTGTTAAAAAAAAAAAAAAATGAAGGGCTTATTCTCACAGGTATTCTGGTTGCATGAATGTGTGGTTTGTTCATGTGGCTGGAGCCACCTGTTAGGCTTGGTTCATGGTCATTGTCACTTGTCAGCTAGGCTCTACAGGATCTCTGCCTACAGGTAAAGCTCCAAGCCCCTGAGAGAAACTGCCTGGAAATACTGCCAAAATGCAGCCTGTTACTCTGCTGGCATGATCACCTCCTTTGGGGAGTGATAGGAGCCCAATCGGGGTTCCTGGTGGGAGTTTTGGGCCTGGAGACCCTATGGATTTATGCTGTCAATATTGGACTTACTACCCTTATGGATTATTGCTAATTACTGGACTCTAAAGGACTTGCACTACCTCTTTTGCATTATTGCCTAAATTAACTTTTGCCTTGTAAGGATTGCTTTTATGAACTTGGCTTCTGCCTAAGGTATGCACACTTTATGGGGCACTAGAAGAGCTTTGTATAGAATCTGTGTTGAGAATGGCTCTTGAGAACTGTATGTTTCCTTTATCCCATAGCAACCATAGAATTAGTCACTGGGAAACAGGTGACGAATTGGTAGAGACTGGTACAGACTCTGTAGTACCAGTCCCTAAATACTGCACGCCTGAAAAGTGGCTTCCTCTAACAGATGGAGTGTCTGGAGTTGTGCCTTAATGTTGATTCCACATGACCACACATTCCTACCTAGCATCTAGGCATTAGCGAGTGCAGTTCAGAGTGCCCCCGCTAAGGTGCCTCAAGCCCCACCCACACACTGATTATCTAATACCAAAACATTTTGGACTTACTGTATTGATCATTGGCGTGGTGGCTTTACTGCATCTTCCATATTTAGGGAATATAAACCTGACAGAGGTTCTAACCCTTCTGTACTCAATCCAAATGTAAACTATAAAGCCATTTCTGTAGATACACTTTAACATACATTTTTTCTTTGGCGGCCTTTTTAACCACTTAAGCCCCGGAAGATTTTACCCCCTTCCTGACCAGGGCCTATTTTGCGATTCGGCACTGCGTGACTTTAACGGACAATTGCTCGGTCGTGCGACGCTGTACCTAAACGAATTTGGCGTCCTTTTTTTCCCACAAACAGAGCTTTCTTTTGGTGGTATTTGATCACCTGTGCAATTTTTTGATCATGCGCTATAAACAAAAAAAGAGCGTCAATTTTGCAAAAATAACAATATTTTTCACATTTTTTTATATGAAATTCCCCCCCAAAAAATGTAAAAATCTAAATTATTTAACATTTTAGGCCAATTTTTTTTTTTACCATATCTTTGGTAAAAAAAAAAAACAGCAAAAAGCGTATTTTGATTGGTTTGCGCAAAAGTTATTGCGTTTACTAACTAAGGGAAAGATTTTTGTAATTTTTGTTGTTTTTCTTTTTAACAAGTAATGACGGCGATCTGTGATTTTTTGCGGGACTGCGACATTGGGGCGGACAGATCGGACCCTTGACTGACATTTTTGACACTTTTGGGGTTACCAGTGACATTACTACAGTAATCAGTGCTATACATATGCACTGTTACTGTAAAAATGATACTGGGAGGGAAGGGGTTAACTGTATTGGAGAGGGAGGGGTTAAGTGTGTCCCTAGGGGCGTGATTCTAACTGTGATTGACTGTGGCTTGATGTGTAAGAACAGTGATCAACGGTCCTACATAGTAGAACCGTATGATCTCCATTCATACACAGGGGAGACTGACAGGCGGCTTTGTTTATACTAGCCGCCTGCCTTTCTCCCGCTGTCACGGACGATCGCGAGTGCCCGGCGGACATCGGGTCCACCGGGCACACGCGCGGGGGGGTCCGTGACCGAGCGGGAGCGCGCATCCGGCGGCGCGCGCTCGCTCCCAAAACCCTTACAGGCTAGCGAACGTAGCCCTACGTCGCTTTGCCTGTGAGGGGCTGACTGCCGACGTAAATAGTCGTGTGGCAGTCGGCAAGTGGTTAAGTATATTTTGCATCCACTGGACTACACCCTCACAAAGTCATTGAACTCAGACCAGGGTTATTATGGATCGTCTACACACAGGGCTCAGCACAGTTAAATATAAATAAGTGATTCTCTAGATCCACACAGTTAATTGCCAAATAGCAGCAGGGAACCGGGTCACCCAGCATTACACAACCCCGTCTGTTGTCTATTAATGAAGTTCCGTTTTTTTCCAAAACACTGGACAGCCGCCAAAACAATTGCTCATGATGCAGATGTTGGATGTGTTTTTAAAACAAAGGGAAACCGCAAGGCTTTGCTCATTCCCAAAACCACCCTCCAAAAGTTCAACTTGCAACATCTATTTGATGTCAGTGGGAAAAGTGAAGTCATTTTAAAGAGGACCCATCAATAGTCTTACAAGTCTGCATGACTACATTACTGACAGGTCACCATAGGCCAGTGATGGTGAACCTTGGCACCCCAGATGTTTTGGAAATACATTTCCCATGATATTCATGCACTCTGCAGTGTAGTTAAGCATCATGGGAAATGTAGTTCCAAAACATCTGGGGTGCCAAGGTTCGCCATCACTGCCATAGTCCATGATTTCCATCCAGGGCCACTAACAGTGCCTGACCTCCCAGAGGAACCTGCAGGAACTGGGATAGATTGATTGTCATCTAAACTCCTAAATAGATACTCACCTCTCTTCCATCTTCTATTTGGACAGTTCTTAAGATATCTGTATATACCACCACAGTCTATTGGAGGTCTGTGCCCCAGCGGCCCCTTGTGGAAGGCCTTCCGCGGCCCCCCGTGAGACACCTCTGGAGAGACTGTTGGAGATGGTTAGGTGCAGCTATGATGGTCACTTCTTTCTTGTTTTTAACAACTACGGTTCTACAAACAAATGGACTTTTCAACTGAGGAGGTAACTATGTACTATGTTCATTGACCCCTGATGAAGAAACTTACACTTTACTTTGAAACGCGTTGTGTCTTTCGCTGTCCCCATCTTGGTATAGTGGACATGAACGTTCTTGTTCGCTTGGATTTTTGTACCTTGTAATAAACTATACAACCTTTTTTTGCAAACAAATCTCCCTTGGTATTTCTGTACTCTATACTATTGCCCCTAAAATCCCATTTAGAGGGAACTTCCTTGGCTTTGTAGTTATACTGTACAGCAACAACATCATTTTTCAAACATAACTCAATCATTTAGACCCCGTTCACATAGGGGCGACGCTACTTGCTGGGGCGACCTGTGAAGTCGCGGTGCACAGCGTCTCGGCGCGACATGCACCGACTTCATATCATTGAAGTCTATGCAGGTTGCCTCCAGGTCGCCCCAAAGTAGTACAGGACCCTTTTTCTAAGTCGGAGCGACTTGTGTCGCTCCTATTAGAACGAGTCCTGTGCTTATCTATGGCAGGCGACCCACCGCGACTCGTCAGGCGACCAAGTCGCCTGACAAGTCGCGCTACTGTGAACCGGGTCTTAGGCTCTGTTCACACTAGTGCGATTGCAATGCGGTCGCAAATGCACAGTGTGTTTGCCTGCTCCGGATTGCATAGTACTGTAATACCATGCGATCAGATTGCTTTATAAAGTAGTGCGATCACTACTTTTGGTGCGGTTTGACACAATTTCAGCCTATTTAAATAAATAGGCTGAAATTTCACTACACCCATATCACATGTGAATAGCACAGGAATCCACAGCTCATTCCGATTAATGCTATGAATTGGTCCTTAACCACTTGCCGACTGCCGCACGACTATTTACGGCGGCGGTCAGCCCCTCCTGGGCAAAGTAACGTATATATACGTCACTCGCCCGCGACAGGCGCGCTCCTGTCCCCGCTTGTTCACTGTGTTCCCCGAGCGAGTGACTGGCAGCTTGGATGTCCACCGGTCACTCGTGATCTCCCGCTGCAGAGGGAGAAAGGCAGGCGGCTGATGTAAACAAAGCCACCTGTCATTCTCCCTGGTGTAACTGCAAAGATCATACGATCCTGCTATGTAGGATCGTATGTCTCTGTGGTTACAGGAAAAGCTACACCCCTTTACAGTTAGAAGCACGCCCCTAGGAACACATTTAACCCCTGCCTCTCCAATAAAGTTAACCCCTTCCCTGCCAGTGTAATTTTTACAGTAACAGTGCATATGTATAGCACAGATTACTGTAGTAATGTCACTGGTACCCCCAAAAGTGTAAAAAATGTCAGTCAAGGGTCCGATCTGTCCGCCGCAATGTAGCAGTCCCGCAAAAAAAAAAAATTGCAGATCGCCGCCATTACTCGTTAAAAAAAAACAATAAAAATGACAAAAATCTTTCCCTTAGGTAGTAAACGCAATAACTTTTGCGCAGATCAATCAAAATACGCTTATTGCGATTTTTTTTTACCAAACATATGTAGCAGAAAACAAATTGGCCTAAAATGTTAAAAAATTTAGATTTTTACATTTTTTTGCGGGAATTTCATATAAAAAAATGTGAAAAATATTGTTATTTTTTCAAAATTGACGCTCTTTTTTTGTTTATAGCACAAAAAGTAAAAATCGCATAGGTGATCGAATACCACCAAAAGAAAGCTCTGTTTGTGGGAAAAAAAGGACATCAATTTCATTTGTAGGAGTTTGATAGGGTAATTGGCGCTGCCAGTAATTGTAGCGCCAATTACCCTATCAAACTCCTATTATCTTGATATAGTTTTACTATATTTTTGGGGTAGGCCAATCTAGTAACCAGATCCATTCGCGCGGAATTTTCTTTTCATCATCAATTTCATTTGGGTACATTGTCGCACGACCGCGCAATTGTCCGTTAAACTCACACAGTGCCGAATCGCAAAATAGCCCCTGGTCTTTGAGCAGCCAAATCCTCCAGGGGGGCTTAAGTGGTTAAAGTTTCTTGTGTTACATTTAATATTTCTGTAGCACCCTCCTAGATTGGTGCTAGAATGAGTTAGATTTAGTGCTGGCTCACTATGTTCAGTGGAGCTGGGTGTGTAACAAGTGTGGCTGTAATTATTGTGTTGGATACATTTAGTTGTGCTCACTGTAGCCAGCGCAGCTGATTAATTATGTCAGTTCAGTGTTTTTAGCTGCTGATAGCTTCTCTGTTTACTAGAGAGCTGTGAGGATTCTGTGTAACATAGGTGTGGAGCTATGCAGATGACAGTATGAATATTTATGCAGCCCTGGCCAATCCCACAGAGCATGACCCTGAAGGCTGTTGGGAGTCTGCATAAAAACTGTGAGAGACTGAGCTTCTGGGCATTTTTCTGCAGAGGATTAGTCCAACCCTGCTTAAAATGACTATAGCTACAACTTATGATATATTAGTATGATGGTCAGTGGGAACAATGCCCCTTACACTTGTGACCACTGGGAAAAATTACCCCAGATAGCCAAAACGATCAGCGGTGTCAGTAGGAACTTATCTGAAAGGCAGAAATTGTTCATTAATCAAGGAACCACTAGCAACCCCTAAAGGAACCTTAGGGTTCCATGGAACCATGATTGGGAAATCCTGTTCTGCACACTGGTATTTCTATACCCTTTTTAGCAAACTTTGCATAAAAACAGGGGTTTTTAGTTCACTTACATTGCAATACATGTTTAAGCTGACCAACTGCATCAAAGTAATCCCTCTCTGGCCAGTCCTTACTCTACTCTGCAAACTGCATCAGGTATATTTTATTTCTATTGCATAGTTCAGGTCAGTGACCAGACCTGAACCTTTAGCTCTCTTACATCTTATGTTTATTTGCCCCATATTGGTGCTATGTCCACTGGAGCATTTACAGCTTTACATTTGTTAATGAGGTTTGCTCTCGCTCATTTTGTACGAACTCAGTTTTATAGTTTCAGACATTCAATACCACCTATAAATAGACTGCAATCAAGCTCTCACAGGCTCCTCTTCTTATCTTTTCCCAGATTGTTTAAGGCACTGAAAAAACCCCATAATTACCACGTTACACAAAATTACATCTCAGCTCTGCAATCTACATCTGTAAATGAAATGTCCAGCCCAAAACAAGGTCCACTTTTATCGGTTGTAATTTACAGCCTGCTTTAAAGTTGGATTCTCCATCAAATAATGGAAAGTTTAATAAGCTGAGGACATGCCCTGGATCAGACTGTTATGTACTACATATAGAAAATAAGAAGGCGCCTAAAGTACTGTAATTTATCATCTTACTATCTTATAGGCTGTGCTTGGAAGGCTGAGTCAGCCCATGGCTTCTTTTATGTCTTGGTTATTCCAAAAATGCCCTGCCAGTATTCTTAACAGCGACAGCCTTCTAGTTCCATCAGATGCCCCTCAGATTGATGGCGGATCTCAGTGCTGCCATATAAGAAAGGCTGAGAATTGAAAATGATATTGATTATCAGTAGAAATGCTTTTAATTATTAGGCGTTTTACTGAAAGACACATATAGGAAAACCATAACCGAATTGTAGGCACATGCAAGTATAGGTACAGGCCCTTAGGTAGCACTGTGCCGCTGCTACAGAGGAAGAGGAGTCTTTGTGGTAATTTTGCCCCTTAGAGACTCCATTAGTCCTCTCTAGAAAGGTAGGTATCTGAATTGATGCTCGAGAGAGCCTAGAATGCTGAGTCAGTCCATGGTTTCTTTTATGTCTTGGATATTCCAAAAGTTTCCTGCCACATATCCTCACAGCAGACTTCTAGTTCCATAAGGAGCCCATCAGATTGATAGTGGTCCTCAGTACTGACTTATAGGAAAGACTGAGGATTGCTAATGATACTGATAATCAGCAGAATTTATTTTAATTATTGGGCTGCCTTTGGATACCCTTACCCTTACCAAGGTAGTAAGGCCATAATCAACGTTTTGGCAGGTGCAGGTACTGACCTGTAGGCGGCACTGTGCTATTGCTATAGAGGCAGAGGAGTCTATAAGGGAAGTTTGCCCCTTAGAGCAGCCATTCTCGACCTGGGTTCCTCCAGGAATGGTTTGAGGTTCCTTGAGCTGGGGCCATCTGATGGTGCCTGCATAGTTCCAGGTCCAACACCACTTTCCAGAGCCAGGGGTATGACTGCAAGGGTACATTATTCTGGCCACCTTTATAAGGGGAGCAATCTTGCCACCAGGGCCGGTGCTAGACTATTTTACGCCCTAGGCAAGACCAGCTACTTGCGCCCCCCCCCAAAAAAATAGATAAAAAGGGAAAGGGTTAAAAAATACTCTATGTAATACCCAGTGACCCTGATCTGATGGTTCCTCCATGTTTTGCTGTCATACCCAGTGACCCCCATATTCCTTCATGTCCTTATGTCCCTCTATGTCACACCCAGGGACCCTGATGTTTTTCCATGTCACATCCTGGGACCCCAATATTCCTCAATGTCATGCTGTCATACCCAGTGACCCCAATGTTCCTCTATGTCACACCAGGGGCCCCTGATGTTCCTCCATGTCACCCAGTGACCCCTTTCTCCCATGTCACATCTGGTGACTCCGATTCACCATGGCAAACCTGGTGACCCCAATTCCCTTCCACACCAGGGATCCTCCATGTCACACCCAGGGACCCCGATCTCCTGTTCTGGGGACACCCACTAGGCAGTATGAAGAGAGTGGTCCGCACTCTGCCCACCATCACCGTGATTCCTTTTCCCAGTACGCTCCTCTCCAGGACCACAGTGCTCACCACGGCTCCAACCGGCTCGTAGTGGATGGAGAAGCAGCAGTCAGTGCCGAGCTCCGGCTCAGGTTCAGCTCTCCTCCACTCCCTGCTTAATATCGACCCAGGGACGTGAACGGCTGCCCACCAGCTCAGTGCAGAGTATCACTTCCTGATCGGGGTTTAGGCCACTCAGCTCGAGCCGAAGAGGATCATCATGCAGGCAGCACTCTGGTGGGCTCCCTTCCTGCCTATTGGGGCCCCCCCAAACAGCGGTGGAAAGCCAAGGCCTGGTAGTTCTGCCACTGCCCCAGACACCTATCATCTTCCTCTGTCCCTTCTTCCTCGCCCACTGCTGCCTCTCAGCTCACAAGGATCATTAATGATGGAGAGAGAGTGCCGACTGGTGGCTGCGCCCCTCAGGTGTGCCTCAGGTGTGCCTAGTTTGCCTAGTGGAAGCACCGGCCCTGCTTGCCACTTACCACCACCAATGTAAGAGGCATTTTCCCAATGACCCAAATGGACTAATCTTACCAAGAGTTTCCCTGAGACCTTAAAATAATTTCAAGGGTTCTTCTAGGTTAACATGGTTGAGAAAGGCTGCCTTAGAGACTCTATTAGTCCCCTATAGAGAGGTAGGCATCTAAATTGATGCTTGAGAGAGCTGAAGCAGCCATCTTAACATGGGAACCTTAAAAAAGGGGATCCCACATTAGGTGGGTTATGGAAAGGAACCCACTGGATATAGAAAGTGCTTAGCACAAGGAAAGGTCCCCCTGCTAAGTAGGGACAGGGTGAGGGACATTTCCTGGTGTTGCAGAACCTTTCCTGGAATCTTTCCAGTAGCAAGTGCACTGTGAATTGTCCTGTTTCACTACCCCTCCAGCAGAAGCCGTTCTCTGATGACATCTGCCTCAAGACATATTACAGAGGCTGTAATAAACTCCATGGTTTCATTAAGTGCCTTATACTGTATGTGCTTCTACCCCATTGCCAACCATGTCTACAAGTTAAGTTCTAGTTACCAATAACTTTTATGTAACTTGGATTCTTTCTGAGTAGCTACATGCAATGAGGCCCTGCCTAGAAAATGATAAGCAACATATGAATAAGCTGTTGTACTACTAACTCCCTAGGAAACTGCTGAGTTGCTACTCCCAGTGGTAACCCACCCTGACCTGAACTCAACACTCACCGACACACCTATAGTAATACAAGAGATGTTTTTTTTTTTTAGGGCTGAGGCAAGCACTGCAATAATAAGACCAATAATAATACCAATTCTAAATGGCTTCTAGGAAATCAAGGATAAATGTATTTTTCCCCTGCTGGAGCTAATTGGAGTATGCAATGTACTAGATATTGTAAACAGCAAAGCTGTTCTGACTATGTCATATACTCTATAGAGTACATTGTGGGGTCATCCAGAGTATGTCAGGTACAGCTGAGTGTACAGAGTGGGATATATAATGGAATGCATGGTATACAAAATGCACAAAGCAAGGTCCATAAAGACACAAATTAATGATTTTGGGGCAGAGGAACTTGACTGGCCTGGACAGAGTCCTGACCTCAACCCAAACACCTTTGGGATGAAATAGAGCACAGACTGCAAGCCAGGCCTTCTCTCCAACATCAGTGCCTGACCTCACAAATGTGCTCCAGGAAGAATGGTAAAACATTCCCATAGACACACTCCTAAACCTTGTGGACAGCTTTCCCAGAGAGCTGAAGCTGTTATAGCTACAAAGGGTGGGCAAACTCAATATCTAACCCTACAGACTAAGACTGGAATGCCATTAAAGTTCATGTGCATGTAAAGGCAGGCGTCCCAATACTTTTGGTAATATAGTGTATGTAGCTGCCTTGTCCTAAACAGGGGCTACTCTGTTAATTTCATATTTGGTTGGGCCGTAGTTAGCTCAGACTGATTGTATCATTTTTCACTTGGTTTTTCCTTAAGCTTAAAGTGGAAGTTCAGCCAAAAGGGGAAGTTCTGCTTGTTTGCATCCCCCTCCACTGCCACATTTGGCACTTTTTGGGGGGAGGAGGGAGTAGGT
The DNA here is from genome assembly GCF_965119305.1 of Pelophylax lessonae. NCBI lineage: Eukaryota > Metazoa > Chordata > Amphibia > Anura > Ranidae > Pelophylax > Pelophylax lessonae. Next base: position 98,107,941 of record NC_138770.1, read on the forward strand.
ACCTGGACTGTGAAAAATGTTGCATTTCATTTGGAAATTCTAGAGTCTGGAGGAAGAGTGGAGAGGCACAGATTCCAAGTCGCATGAGGTGCAGTGTGAATTTTCCACAGTCAGTGATGATTTGGGGAGCCATCTCATCTGCTGGTGTTGGTCCACTGTGTTTTACCAAGTCCAAAGTCAGCGCAGCCCTCTACCAAGTAATTCTAGCGCACTTCATGTTTCCATCTGCTGACCAGTTTTATGGAGATGCTAATTTCAGTTTTCAGCAGGACTTGGCACCTGTCCACACTGCCAAAAGTACCAATACCTGGTTTAATGATAATGGTATCACTGTGCTTGATTGGCCAGCAAACTCTCCTGACCTAAACCCAATAGAGAATATGTAGGGTATTGTCAAGAGGAAGATGAGAGACACCAGACCCAACGATGAAGATGAGATGATCAAAGCAACATGGGCTTGCATAACACCTCAGCAGTGCCACAGGCTGATCCCCTCCATGCCACGCCACATTGATGCAGTAATTCATGCAAAAGGAACCCCAAGTATTGAGTGCATACTATACTGTACATGGACACACTTTTCAGTAAGCCAACATTTCTGTATTAAAAATATTTTTTTTTTTTTTTTTTTTTAATTGGTCTTATGTAATATTCTTATTTTCTGAGATACTGAATTTTGGGTTTTCACTAGCTGTAAGCCATAATCATCAAAATTAAAAGAAAGAAATGCTTGAAATACATCACTCTGTGTGTAACACACCTATATAAAATATGAGTTTCACTTTTTTAATTGAATTATTGAAACAAATTAACTTTTTGATATTCTAATTTTATGAGATGCACCCTATACAGTAAATCTTTCAAAAACACCTATTGTTTTAAATGTTGCAATATTTTTGAACAAAAAGAAAAATCTCCACATGGAATAAAAAAATAATTTAAATGTCTATGTTCTCCATTCGCCATTCTCCTTCAGTATACTTTTAGTAACTCTCAAGTAGTTGGCAAATCACTTTATTCTAGTTAAACAAAAAAAAAACTCTTTAGTAAAGCACTTTCTGAGAAGTGGTGGTTTTGCCATCCATGTGCGCCCTCTGCTGGTGGTCTGGAGGCAGTGCAGCCCCTGCAGAGGGATGCACACTGACTCTTCCAGAAAGCTCTGCAGACACACTGCTGTTACATTCCTGGCTGATGAGTCAGGATCAGTGAGAGAAGAGGGAGCTCTATATATACAGTCAGCATCTCAGGACTTGCTGCACATCCAGCTGACTGCCAGGAGCTCACACTGCAACTGACAGCCCCAGGTAAGGTCTCTCTTCCAGTAATAAAATAATCCTAGGCTACTGATGACATGAATTACTTACAAGGATCATTTTATTCCATAAATCCATATGCATTTAGGGTTTGTAAATATTTCTTTATTTTTCTTTAAAAAAAACATAATGTCTGCTGTGTGCATAGTAAATATTGGCAAACAGTTATTTTGTAGGAGACTCGGTGCAGAAAAAATAGCAGGGAGGCATCGTACACATGGGATTTTGAATTAAATTCAGGGGTCTGGGATTCCTTTTATTCGCATAATATCCAGAGGCACTTTCTTCTCAGATGACCTCTGAGATATATATATATATATATATATATATATACATATATATATACACACACATATATATATATGTATATATATATATATATATATATATATATATATATATATATATATATATACACACACACACATATATATATAAATAAAATGCATTATATATATATATATATATACACACACATACACACAAACACACATACACATATATATATAAATAAAATGCATTATATATATATATATATATATATATTATGCATTTTAAATATCATTATTTAATTACAGGTATTATATAAAGCACCATCAATTTGCATTGCATACTGTACATTTGCATCAGTCTCTGCCCTCAAGGAGCTTACAATCGAAGGTCGTCATCTCGCATGCATACACAGATGGTCAATTTTAGGCAGGAGCCCGGTACCTTACCAGCATGTTTTTGGTGTGTGGGAGGAAACCAGAGTACCAAGAGGAAACCCATGCAAGGACAAGGGGGAATATGCAAACTCCAGGAAAAAATGATCATTATACTAAAATCCTTTAAAAATGTGGTGCAGTCACAAAGGATTTATACAGTGTAACGATAAAACAAAGGGTTGGATTGCTTTGCTAGCAGGAGATTACATTCTAATTGGAAGGAAGGGACCCCAGGCAGGTTTCTTAAAGGGTCAGTCCACCCAAAAGTGGTATTTTTAGTATTTTAGTTATAGTTGGGGCTTGGTATGCAGAGTCATTCCCTGGTGTCTTAATTTTCTTGGATATTGCACCAGTGAGATCTTCCTGACAATTCCAGAGCTCAGTTCCTCCAGTTTTATTTTCCATAATATGAAATGAATAAAAAATATACCAAGGATGGTAGGAACCCATTATAATGGGTACCACAGGTGTGCAGAACTGAGAACTCAGCACAGAGATGGTGAGAATCCCTTATAATGGACACAGCAGGTGTATAGACCCAGGAACTCAGCATAGGCATGGGGGAACCCCTCATAATGGGCATAGCAGGAGTCTAGACCCAGGAACTCAGCACAGGGATGGTGGGAAACTGCCATTCCACTCCCTGACAGCGAGGTGTGAGGTTGCTGGTTCCTTAGCTCGTGTGCTTCCAGAAGCCAGGGGCTAGAGTTGCTTCTCTGCCCCAGGAAGGATGCTGGATCCTGGGGAGGACCCTGGCGGGGGCCCCCTGGATAGGCCTGAGACTATGGAAGACATGGAGCTCGGCCGAAGGAGGGGTGAATCCCTGCCTACCTTTAGACGGAGGACTGTTGAAAAGCTGAGGCGGATTGAGAAAGAGGAGGAGAAATTGGCAACTTTGAAAGTAGAATTTAAAAAGAAAAAGTTGTATTGTGCCAAACTGTACAGTAAGAAGAGACCGGCTCTGAGGCCTGAATTGAAGGACTTGGAGCAAGCTTTGAGGAAGCAGAAAGAGTTGGTGAGCTCTCTGAAGGAAAGCTGTGAAGCACTTCAGGAGAAATACAGGAATGAGGAGCATTTCAGCCGTATGAGGAGAGGAGCCGTTTCCAGCATGGAGAGTGACCCAGCCAGTGAGGAGATTCAGGTACCGACAGAGTCAGCAGAGAGTGAGAAAGTGGGCCCGGAGGATGAGCCCAGCTCTTCAACACCTCAGACATCTGCTGAGCCCCCAATGGCAGAGGCCTCTGTCTCCCTCCCTCTGCAGCAGCAATGTGGAACATCTGAGCAGGAGGTTGAGGGGGGTACTGGCATGTTGGAGTTCGTCGCTGAGCTGGAATCCCCTCTGGATGGAAGAAAGTGCCATTTTTCTGCAGATTCCCCAGATGAGGAGATGGATACCGTTCCTCGCCCTATGAAAGAGAGACCTGTGGAGAGAGGAAAATTCACCATTAAGCCTGCAACAACCAGGAGGAAGTTTGATCCCACCATCAGCCATGACACTGCAGAGGTAACACAGAAAGCAGGTACAGTGTGTGTGCAAGGTGGTGATGTGAACTTTATTAATGACAATGTGCTTGCTGAGGGTTGTAGTGCTATGGGCTGTCAGCCCACACCCATAGACAATGTGCAGCATGCAGCGCAACCTGATGCACCTGCTGGAAAAATTCCACTTTTAAATGCAATTGGTGAGAAAACTGGAAAAAACTGTGAGCTTCTGGTTGAAGAGTCTGCAGAGAGGAGCACCTCGGACATTGCAGAGGCTTTGCCTGGACCAAATACAGTGGCTGTTCCTGAGCATGGTGGAGGAGATGCTGGGAGCAGTAGTACTATAACTTTTTTGGAGTCTGCAGTAGACAAGGCTGTGATTGAACCCAGGAAAGCAGCTGAGTGCTCAGAGAAGGGGGAGGGTCTTGTCTCTGCTGCTCCAAAGACTGCAAGGGTTGATTCAGGCTCCTTGTCATCAGGTGTGGTTGTGTCTAAAGACAATGCTGTAATTGCTGATGTTTCTGGGAGGAAAACCTATGCTGGTGCTGCTGAAGGGTTTGGGAGGGGGGTGCAAGCAGGGAAGGAGCATGGAAATGTTTCATCTTCCTCATTATTTAAAAGGAGGAATGTGGTACAGCTCAGATGGGAAGGCGAAGGTATTCCCCCATATAGGAGAGCTGTGGTTGATAAGATTCTGCAGATGGGCTTTAAACCTGCAGATATCTTTGCCCTGATCAGTCCGACCGGCTCCTATGAGTACGATTTGTCCTTTGTCCGTCCGGAGTCTTTGGACATATTTTGGGAGAAATATGAACATGTGTATGGGAGCCTGCCGGACTGGAAAGGGCTCATCCCCAAAGTTGTGTCACGTCAGCCACTTATTAAAATGGTGACGATTCTTGTGCGCAATGAATCCATACCGCAAGGGGATTTATCTGTATGGCTGAGGAGATATGGAGACATCCTGAGCCCCTTACACAAAATTATGGATGATCGAGGAATATGGACGGGGGGATGGTCTGTGCAGCTAAAACTGAGGGTTATTGATAATGTCATCCAGCATCTGCCATCCTCAGCTTTCCTGGGGAGGGACAGACTGACCATCTTCTATCCAGGCCAGCCAAAGCTGTGCAATAAGTGTGGGGATAAAGGGCACTTTGCATCCTCCTGTCCAGTAATGAAATGCTCTCTGTGTCAGGATTTAGGGCATTTGGCAAAGGATTGCAATATTATAAGGTGCAACTTGTGCAATGCAGTTGGGCATCCTTATAGCCAGTGTCCTGAGGCAGTACACAACCAGCCTGAGCTCATGAGAGAGTTTTTCCGTCTGGACATGGAGGATGCTCAGAGCTCAGCAGCTAGGGTGCCTGCGATTCCCTCCGAGACTGTACCAATACCCAGTGTGTCAGTGTCTTCCCAGTCTGTGGTGCCCCAGTCTGTGCCAATGCCCAGTGTGTCAGTGTCTTCCCAGTCTGTGGTGCCCCAGTCTGTGCCAATGCCCAGTGTGTCAGTGTCTTCCCAGTCTGTATGTAAGGTATCGGTTACTAAGAATGTGTCCAATCCTTCTGTGTCTATGTCTTCCAAAATTGCAGAGGCGGCAAGAGGTGCTGAGGCAGGGGCATCAAGTACAGTGCCAGTCCCCTCCCCTAGACATTGCAGGGCTTCCATTAGGGACCATGGGGTGCAGAGGAGTGGGGAGAATGGTGAAGAGGCTGGCCTGGTGGTAGATAAGGTAAGGGAGAGTGGGGGTGAAGGGGAGGGTAAGAGTGGGGAAACTGTTATTTCCAATTTGTCCAAGGATGATACGGAATGGTTGGAGGAGAAAAGAAAGAAGGGCAAAAGAAGGAAAAAAAAGTGTTCAGCTACCCACAGTCCTGAGGTTTTGCCTTTGACAAATAAGTTTGGGGTCCTGTCAGATGATGAATGGGACTTGTTGAGTACAGAATCTTCCATGGATGATGAGTCGCAGGGTGCAGTGAAGCGCACTGGTTCTCCAGGGGGAGAGAGTAGTCGGGCTAAGAAACGGCTGCCTCAATTATCTGTTAAAAGTGGCAACCAATAATGTTATCAGCTGAAAATCAGTCCTAAAATATAATTTTTCATTAAAGGCTCCATGCATGGTGAAGTTTCTTAGTCCGGCTCTCTCGTAGGGTTTATGCTGTGTGCAATTTGGTTTATTTATTATGTTCTTGTTTTGTATAGTTATATTCAATTATTTTGTAAATATGTTATTTATAATTTATTTATTATGGTTTTATTGTATATAAGTTGATTGATTGTAAGAATTTCCAATAAACAAAATTAACCCATTATAATGGGTACCACAGGTGTGCAGAACTGAGAACTCAGCACAGAGATGGTGAGAATCCCTTATAATGGACACAGCAGGTGTATAGACCCAGGAACTCAGCATAGGCATGGGGGAACCCCTCATAATGGGCATAGCAGGAGTCTAGACCCAGGAACTCAGCACAGGGATGGTAGGAAACCCTCATATTGGGCACAGCAGGTGTATAGACCCAGGAACCCAGCAAATGGTTGGTGGGAACCCCTCATAATGCACATAGCAGGTGTCTAGACCCAGGAACTCGGCACAGGGATGGTAGGAACCCCTCATAATGGGCACATCAGGTGTATAGACCCAGGAACTCAGCATAGGCATGGGGGGAACCCCTCAGAATGGGCACAGCAGGAGTCTATACCCAGGAACTCAGTACAAGCATGATAAGAAACCCTCATATTGGGCACAGCAGGTGTATAGACCCAGGAACCCAGCAGATGGTTGGTGGGAACCCCTCATAATGCACATAGCAGGTGTCTAGACCCAGGAACTTGGCACAGGGATGGTAGGAACTCCTCATAATGGGCACATCAGGTGTATAGACCCAGGAACTCAGCATAGGCATGGGGGGAACCCCTCAAAATGGGCACAGCAGGAGTCTAGACCCAGGAACTCAGCACAGGCATGATAAGAAACCCTCATATTGGACACAGCAGGTGTATAGACCCAGGAACCCAGCAAATGGTTGGTGGGAACCCCTCATAATGCACATAGCAGGTGTCTAGACCCAGGAACTTGGCACAGGGATGATAGTAACCCCTCATAATGGGAACATCAGGTGTATAGAACCAAGAACACTGCACAGAGATGGTGGAAACCCCTCATAATGAGCACAGCAGATGTGCAAATGAAGGAACTCAGGACAGGGATAGTGGGAACCCCTCATATTGGGCACAACAGATGTGCAGGCTTGAAAACTAAACATAGGGATGGTGGAAACTCCTCATCAGGCATAGCAGGTGTGCAGACTCGGGAACCCCTAGCATAGATCTAAACAATAGAGTCCTTAAAATAGACAACAATATCCAGGGGGTTTAACTCTCCAGCATCCTCTAAACAATAAAATATCCTTAAATTTGTGCATAGAAAAAGATCAAAAAGCTAGAATATTATTACCGTATGGTAAGAGATAAATATAAGCGGGCATTTTTATTTTGAAGATGACCTCTATTTAAAACCAGGAATTAGAACTACGCCAAGACAAGCCTCTAAAAGCAAAGACAGTCCCTGTGAATCAGATGGTTCCATGGACATGTCTTCGGATCTATAATCGTTTTTGTTTATTATTTTATTTTGTATCTGTGACCTAATTAGAGTCTTCAGAGAACAATAGGGAATATGCCAATATTTGACCTCTTTTATAATGAAGGGTTCTGACCATCTGCCAATAATTTGCTGTGTATTCACATAATTATATGTGCAGCAACTGTATTGTGTGAGGGTCTTCCTGATTGGATAAAAAACTGGTTGGATTGTTTAGTTATTACATTGTTGCTGGTGAGGATAAGCTCAACAATATCTAAATACTTTATTTCAATTTATTGAGTGGTTCTTATATTTGAAATGTTATCAGTATCATGCTTTGCAAGGAGGGGTATCACTACATATTTCCTGTTACCGGGTTAGCATTGAATGATACTGCAACAGATATACTGCAACGCACTGAGATATTTATAGTACCACCTTTTATGTATTATGCATAAGCAAGATGCTGTATGCTCAGACATAGCTATTACCCAAAGTATAATTATGATTGCATAAGGACGGGGATCGGGGGTCATGTTAGATGACTGGCTCCTGACAGCAATTACATCAAGTTGCGCAGCAGCAACTGGGGAACTAAGAAACCTTGAGCTTGCGAAAAGTGACAGCTAAAGTACAATTAAAAGCTTCTGTGTGACAATCTAAACAAGTACCCAATCAGTTGCTGCGCTACGCACAAGCTACATAAATTAATCAAACATTTCTATTACCTGCCAGAGCCAAATCCTCCATCATTTGTGTCTCACACGCTCCCCCTCCCAGGCACTGCAACTCACAATGGGAGGGTCTCAGCGGCAGAGGCAGCGCTGTCAATCCAGAAAGCTGTGGGTGTGATGAGGTGTGGCCAGGGGCTGCTTGACAAACTTTTGGCTTGTGAATCAGCAATGGCAATGCTGATAACCACACCCCCTGCAACCAATCCTATTATAGTGCAAGCAGATAGAGCCTACATATAATTGGGGCAAATCTGCTCTGAATTCAGGGCAGCCGCCCCATTATAGGAAGCTACATTAGGTGGACTTCACTGGCAGAATTAACAGGTATTTGTGGGCTTTGCAGGTGCACTAAAAGAAAACCGTAAGAAGAGATGCATATATTAGGTGCTGCAGCACATATTTTTTATGGGAGACCTTTATTTTTTGTAACCACTTGCCGACCGCCCACAGTATATTTACTGCGGCAGTCATCCCCTCCTGGGCAAAGCGACGCAGTACTACGTCGCTCGCCCAGGAGCCTGCAGGGGGCGAGCGTGCGCTGCCGGAGGCGCGCTCCCGCCCCCGCTCGTTCACGGGCATCCCCGCACGAGTGACCGGCGGCTCCGATGTCCGCCGGCCACTCGCAATCTCCCGCTGAAGAGGGAGAAAGGCAGGCGGCTGATGTAAACAAAGCCGCCTGTCATTCTCCCTGATGTAAGAACAGAGATCATACGATCCTGCTATGTAGGATCGTATGTCTCTGTGGTTACATCATAAGCCACGCCCCTTTACAGTTAGAATCACGCCCCTACGGACACACTTAACCCCTTGATCACTAATAAAGTTAACCCCTTCCCTGCCAGTGTCATTTTTACAGTAACAGGGCATATGTATAGCACTGATTACTGTAGTAATGTCACTGGTACCCCCAAAAGTGTCAAAAATGTTAGTCAAGGGTCCGATCTGTCCGCCGCAATGTCGCAGCCCCGCAAAATAAATTGCAGATCACCGCCATTACTAGTTAAAAAAAACAATAAAAATGACATAAATCTTTCCCTTAGTTAGTAAACGCAATAACTTTTGCGCAAACCAATCAAAATACGCTTATTGCGATTTTTTTAACCAAAAATATGTAGCAGAAAACAAATTGGCCTAAAATGTTAAAAAATTTTGATTTTTACATTTTTTGGGGGGGAATTTCATATAAAAAATGTGAAAAATATTGTTATTTTTTCAAAATTGACGATTTTATTGTTTATAGCGCAAAAAATAAAAATCGCACAGGTGATCAAATACCACCAAAAGAAAGCTCTGTTTGTGGGAAAAAAAGGACGTCAATTTCATTTGGGTACAGCATCGCACGACCGCGCAATTGTCCGTTAAAGTCACGCAGTGCCGAAACGCAAAATAGGCCCTGGTCTTTGAGCAGGAAAATCCTCCGGGGCTTAAGTGGTTAAGATAGCTTTCCTAATATTCTTAAAGCGAACTTGTGCTCTGGTTTTGCACACTCATGTATCTACGTGTAGTGTTCTCCTAGTTAGGTGCTTGGATTAGGTATATGTAGTGCTGGCTCACTGTGTTCAGTCAAGCTGTGTTTTTGTTGGTAGCTACATTTAGCTTGTCTCAATATATCCAGTGTGGCTGCAATTACTGTGTTAGGTAAATTTAGCTGTGCTCACTGTAACCAGTGCAGCTGCATGTGATTAGTTAGGTATACTAATGGCACTTTTCCACTGCAAGTACCGGCTCGGCTCTACTCGGCCCTGCTTGGCCCGGTTTGGTTTTCCACTGCTGGTACTGCATGGTACGGTGTTGGAACGATTCGGTATGGTTTGCTTTTCCACTAAAGTAGTAATAAAGTTAAGTGGGTGGGATAACAACGGGGTGGATGGGATTCTCGAACCAATCAGTGGCTAGTAGTGACTGCATGCAAAGGATTGTGGGATATGGCACTGGGTATGGTACCTCTTGGAACCACAATCGAGGTGGTGCTGTTTTTGAGAGCCGTACCGTTCGGTTCCATGCAGTGGAAAAGCGCCGCTGTACCGTACCGAACCGTTCCTACACCATACCATGCGGTACCAGCAGTGGAAAAGCACAAAAGCGAGCCGAACCATTCGGTTCCATGCAGTGGAAAAGCGCCATTAGTGTTTCAGCTGCTGTTGGTTAGATTGCTTCCTCTGCTTTCCAGAGAGCAGCAGAACCCCCTGGAACATAGGTGTGAAGTAATACAAATAACAGCATGAATATTTATACAGTCCTGGCCAATCCCAGGGAGGGTGGCCCTAAAGGCTGCTGGGAGTCTATATAAATACTCTGAAACACTAAGCTTCTGGGTCTTTTCCTTCAGCCGAGGAACACAGCCTGGAGGGCTTGCTGCCACGTGCTTGCCTGTGAGGCCACAGGTGGGTGACCTGGGGGCTTGGATGCTGAAGCTACAGAGAGCTGAGGGGCTGTCTGCTAAAGATCTATTATGGTATCATAGGAATAAGGTGTCGCAAGGGTGTTGGAAGGAAGTAACCAACTGTCCGAGGACATATTGTGAGTACAGACTGCTGTGAGACTTTTGGGTCCACTCTAGAGATGCTAGAGAGTCAGCTGCGTGTTTGTGTAAAGAAGCATCAGCTGGTGTCCTGAAGAGCTCAGTCTATCTAGTTCTCTGTGAAGGGACTCTGCTCTTGGTGCTCTAAAGAAGAAGCTTGTGAACCGTTAACTGCTTCTACTACAAGCTAAGTTCACAGGTTGCTATTGCTAGGACTATTGCTTCAGGTCCACAGAAGAAGGACGTTTACTGTCCTCATCTTGTACAAAGTTTTTTTTTTTTTTTTGAGTATCCCACTCAATTCCCCAATCCTATCCTCGCTATCTCAAAAATAAAAACACCAAAAAAACTAAGATCCCTAGACCTGTTATTGAGCCAAAGAGTGACTGTGATCTTGTGCCTGACTGCGGGGCAATTATTAGGAAAAGGAATCCTGTGCAATTTCCAGCATTTTTATTTTTTTTGTTTGGGGGTAGCACTACATACACATGCTGAAAAAGCGGCTAATACAATTTAAAACATGCCATCATTTACCTGTGTACCTGTAAACATTGTGGAGACATGCATCTCCAAAGTTTACAAAAGAGGTACAGAAATCTTAGCTCTTTTCTATTGCAGCAGAATCTAGCCATCTCTGTAATATGAACACCCAGCAGGTGTTAAAAACCAATTGAAACTTAATATTTAGAGCCCATTCACACCATATGCTTTGGGATGCTCTAGGCAGCCTTGCCCAACCTAGTCTCAAGGCAAAGACAAGGCAGTTTGCCTTGAGTCTTATGATTTCACAGAATTAATCAGTAGCCATGTCATAATGCAGCCACTGGTGTGAATGACCCTCTAGACCAGGGGTCTCAAACTGGCGGTCCTCCAGCTGTTGCGAAACTAAAAGTCCCATCATGCCTCTGCCTATGGAAGTCATGCTTGTAACTGTCAACCTTGCAATGCCTCATGGGAATTGTAGTTCTGCAACAGCTGGAGGGCCACCATTTTGAGACCCCTGCCCTAGACTGAGCCTTTGCTGTGATATTTGAGGATATTTAAAAATGAATAGCTTCACAGTACATACAGCTGCAGAGGGCGATGAGGGCTAAAGCTTTTTAACTGCTTGTTAAGAATATTTACTATAATATATACTTAGTCTGGACACAGCTGCAGTCACCATTGCCTCCACCTAAAAGGACCTCCAGATTCAAGTGGGATTCCGTTTTAGGAATACATAGTTCCATGTACTTTATTTAAAGTGCTTGTCCGTGCAACTGAATGAAAGCTCTGACTTGAAGGCAGAGCACCAACTCTTTATTACTAATTTGAGGTTGGAAGGTAGAAGAGGAGGACACTCTTCGGGGCTTGTACAGATCCTCAGCTATCAGGTGCTTGGTGGGTTACAGCATCCAGGAGCATCACGCAGCATTTATTGGAGCTTTGTAGCCACAACAGAGTAGGTCAAATGTTAGTTTGTTCCAGCTCTCCAACTCTAGTATGAATTATTCAGACCCACAGCCTGCACAGTGAGTCACACCTGTCTAAGCCTGGGGTCCAGCCCCGGCCCCCTTTCCAGGCAGGACTCTTCTCCTCAAGGTAATGGCAAGCAGTGGACTTTTCTAGATCAATGCCCTTCTGTTTTGGTCAATGCCTGATCCAAACCCACTAATGACAAGCTCAGCATGGGCTTGCCAACTTACAAGGTGAACAGGACTTTCTGTACCTACCCCTGACACAGAACTCTTGAGCCTTCTGGACAAAGCCTGTTGAGTAATGCAATACAGATTGTCCTTGGGCACGATGTTCTACAAGAGGACTTGGAAAACATCAAAACCCTTAACGCAGCAAGGCTGTCAGAACCACGTCCCTACACATATAAATCACTGCGATGTAAAATATATAAATATAAACAATATATGTATTGTATGTCTGTAAGCCCCCGTTCACACTAAGGCGACCTGTGAGGCGACCTGGTCGCCTCACAGGTCGCCGTAGGTCGCCTTCCATAGGGAAGCTGCGGACCCGTTCTAATAGGAGCGACACAAGTCGCTCCGACTTAGAAAAAGGGTCCGGAGCTTCTTTGGGCGACCCGGCACAACCGTCATAGACTTCAATGTTATGAAGTCCGTGCCGGCCGCTCCGAGGTCGCGGCACGCTGCTCGCACCGCGACCTCGGAGGTCGCCCCCCCAAGTCGGATCGCCCCTGTGTGAACTGGGCCTTAAGGTTCTCATGTATTTAGATCAGGGGTCTCCAAATTTTGTAACAAACAAACAAAGAGCTGGGGGGGGGGGCACACCCTGGCACACCCTGAACATGCATTTCTAAAGCTGGTGCAGCTATAAAAACCAAATAACATACATATCTACAGAGAATAGCGCACACATGCAAAAGAAATGACTATCAAATATATAAAGGCAATCGATAAATATGGGGATTTAGTCCCACCATATGGCCATATCGTGCTCAAGCCCAACACTATGTCAAAGTACCCCATTATCAGTGAGTCCTACACTATCCATAAAATGAAGGATGAATCCAAACTTTGTAAACAAATGGCCAGTTTACTATTTTTCAGTTTTTGGGTGGGCCAGGCTGTGGCAAATGGGAGCAGAAAATTACCCGGCATCAGTGGGAGTAAACAATGTCCCAGGCTTGTTGGTCAGTGTGATTAAAAAGATTACATAGCGCCTGTGGTCAGTATGAGGAATGGTGCCCTGTCATTGGTTTTAGTAGAAGGAAGAGTGCCCCATCATTGGTGTTAGTAGGAGGAACAGTGCCCCATTGTTGGCGTCAGTGGAAGAAATAGCGACCATCATTGGTGTCAGTGGGAAGAATAGTGCACCATCAGTGGGAAGAACAGTGCCCATCATTGATGTCAGTGAAAGGAATAGTGCCCCCGCATTGTTGTCATTGGGAAGAATAGTGCCTCATCATTGGAGTCAATGGGAGCTATAATACTCCATTGCTGGGTGTCAAAAGAAGGAATAGTACCAAATCTTTGGTGTTTGGGAAAGAAACAGTGTTCCATTTTTTATATCAATGGGAATAATTATGCCCCATTGTTGGTGTTGGTGGACGGAATGGTGCCTCATCATTGATGTAAGTTATCAGTGGGAGGAATAGTCTCCCAAGAGCTGGAAAAGATAAGCAAAGGGCCCCACCCGGCCCACGTGCCACAGTTTGGGTACCACTGATCTGGATCATGGTATACCTAGTACTAGTTAGTTATTTTTCAACTGGATTTGTTCCTTAATGTTGAAGAATTTTCATAGCTTCTCCAAGCCAGTGGGATTGATGAATTTGACTTTACTACCACTAAATATAGGTTTCTTGTATGATATGCAGTACTTACCTTTGTGAATACCAACCCAAGAGCTGACATTTAGGTTTCTCATATATGCTGAAAATTTAAAGGACCCAAATGTGTGTAGTTGTAATGTACCTGCAATACCTGTAATCATTGTATTCTATATATGTTTTATTTTGTTATATCATAGGTTCTTTCATTTTCTATCTCCACATTTACATGCAGACCAAGCTTTCCAGCTAGTTTGACTCTGACAAGAGTTGGGACAAACTACAACACTGCCAATGGTGCTGTATGCTGGAATACATTACTTACTGCAATAGTGATCCTTTTAAACTGCCAAACAGTTTCTTTATGTCTATAAGGTGGGTTAGATCCCTATTCTGTAGATCCTAGACCATTATGCAGGGGTGCCACTAGTGCTGGGATGAAGTGCTTTAGCACCCGAGGCTAGGCAAGCATACACCTTCCCTCCTAGTCCCCATTCGTGGTGACCATCCTCAGGAGCATAGGGTGCCAGGGGCGTAACTACAGGGGTTGCAGGGGTTGCAATCGCAACCGGGCCCCATGCTCAAGGGGGCCCATGTGGCTCCCCTGTACACCTGAATAGGAGGGGCGGCGGGGGCAGCATGTAGAGAAATCACTGTCCTCCTTTTTTCCTTCTGTAGCTGCAGGAGGAAAATGGAGGAGATTGGTTCCTCTGTACGCTGCCCCTGCCACTCCTCCTATCCACTTCACTTGTGTTCTGCTGTCTCTGGGCCCCTGTGTGCTCCGCTGGTCCCCCCCTTCTGTGCTGCCCCCCCCCTCAGAATGCTCCTTTTACAATAGAGAACCAGGAAGGGGTCGGTAAATATGTAATTTACAAGCTCCTTCCTTTTCTGAATGGACAGAGTCATAGTCGGTGACATTGTAAAAAAAATAAATAAAATGATAAAAATAATACAATTAAAATACCAAAAAATAAAAACTACTGACACCAGTGGGTGAACTTCCAGGATCGCAAAGGTCGCACTTGTGACCGGGCCCTGGCATTCCACCACCATGGGGAGGCCCCAAGATGGCAGGAAGGGGGCCCACTGCAGAACTTGTGAAAGGGTCCCGCTGCAGGACCGTAATAAAGGGCCCCGCAACGAGAGTAAAGGGCGCCAGGGGTCCAGGGGGCCCTTCATGGTTTCTTGCACCGAGGCCCTGAAGGTTCTAGTTACGCCTCTGTAGGGTGCAGATCCTGCTCTTTTTTTGCCACCCCCCCCCCCCTTCTGCTTACTAGCCCAGGGATTGTCCCTTAGCCTGGCCCTGACTACCTGTGTCTGATAGAGCAGCTTCCTATCATGTACCTCCTGTATGTGTATCTTTTGTGCACCCCCTCCTCCATCATAGCACAGCACAGGTTGAAAGTTCTGCATTTTTTGACTCCCCTCCTGCTTTAGCATCCAAGGCAGATTATGTTTCTACCTACTCTTTGGTTCGACCCTGGGTTTGCTTTTCTTGATTTTAAAGTATATGTCAGGGAATTAAAACAAACTTTTGCAGTACATCTCTGGAATACATTTCCTGATGTTTTATCCTATTACAGACCCAGCACATGTACAAACGACCTATTGTTCTGCCAAAAATGTATTCAGCTCCTAATTCCCTTTATGAGAACACACATTTTTTGGACACGCATTTGTTTGGAATGAAATATCAAGAAATGGTGTCAGCCCTTCCTGATCAACTTTTGCTAAACTACTGAATCCTTCATCTCACCCCTTTAAAGGATAATTTCATATTTGTATTTTTGGTTCCTGGTAGTCTCGCTGCTCCTGTTTCTGCATCTATAATATGTACAGTATATATGTAGAAAATGAAAACTTCAGTAGAGCGAGATGTCTTTGGCAGTAGAATTTTCTCCACAATACCTATAGCTACAGAGGTGAAAGTGAAAAAGGGCTTGTTTTAAAACCTCCAGGCGCAATACCTTCTCTTTTACATCTGAAAGACACAAGCTGTTGGTTAATGGAATTCTCTCTCTGACTTCAACCCACCTGCTCACACTTTTGATAAAGAAGCTTACATATGGCACACTGAAGGAAGCATGCATTGCCGGCATCCCCCCATGCTGTATGGCAGGGGTGTCAAACTCAAATTCATTGTGGGCCACATCAGCATTATAGTTGCCCACAAAGGGCCATTTGTTTCTGTAAGACTATATACATTTATCCAGAATTTTTTTCTCTGAGAATAGGTGCAGGAACACAGCCATGCCCCCCCACCACTGAACAGCATTGATAGATGGGTGTGGCCAAATTGCCGAATGCAGAGTTCAGGGGCATGCTAGGTACGGTGTGCAGGGTTCAGGGGCTCGCTACGTACAAAGTGCATGGTTCAGGGGCATCCTATGTGCAGAGTGCAGGGGTGTGCTACGTACAGAGTGCAGGGTTCAGGGGCTCGCTACATACAGTGTGCAGGGTTTAGGGGCGTGCTACGTACAGAGTGCAGGGTTCAGAGGCACGCTACGTACAGGGCTCAGGGGCACGCTACATACAGTGTGCAGGGTTCAGGGGCAAGCTATGTACAGAGTGCAGGGTTCAGGGGCAGGCTACGTACAGAGTGCAGGGTTCAGGGGCAGGCTACGTACAGTGTGCAGTGTCAGGGTTGCCCTATGCACAGAGTGCCGGGTTTAGGGGTGTGCTATGCATAGTATGCAGGATTCAGCTCTCTCACAGGCTGTCCACATCTCACTTCCACCGACCTCTTCCCCATCCCCCACCTGTGCACACATCTCCCACCACAGTCCTCATCTCTCCCCTCAACCCCAAAAGCTTCTTTGCATCTCACCTACCTGGACCTGGCTTTAGTACCTCCCGGCAGTGTAGGTGGCTCCGCCTCTTTCTCTCTCTCACACTTTCAGGGAGATCATTGGTTGACATCTGTGTACCCGGGCACAGATGGGGATCGCAGTGCAGCTTACCATATGATACCCCATCCCACACTGCACCTGCATCTCCCTTGCCCCCGCCATGAGTGGAGGGCAGGCAGAGATCTGTAAGAGATGCAGAGAGGAAAGTGACAATGGTGAGCAGGGAGCAGAGGGGGAGCTGGAGGTGGAAGAACGCACCTTGCAATGCCTACATTGTCCACCAAGGGGTGCTCTTACAAATTGGGTGTCAAACTGGCAGCCCTCCAGCTGTTGTGGAACTACAAGTCCCATCATGCCTCTGCCTGTGGGAGTCATGCTTGTAACTGTCAGCCTTGCAATGCCTCATGTAATTCTGCCAGTTTGTAATTTGTAATTCTGCTACACCCAATTTGTAAGAGCACCCCTTGGTGGACAATGTATGCATTGCAAGGTGCTATTTTTATACTTTTTACATTGTTGAAATGCGGCCCTCCACGCCATTTTATGTGGCCCTCCCAACCAGGGCTTTTTTTTCAGCTGGAATGTGGCAGAACTGCGTTCTTCCACCTCCAGCTCACCCTCTGCTCCCTGCTCACCATTGTCACTTTCCTCTCTGCATCTCTTACAGATCTCTGCCTGCCCTCCACTCATGGCGGGGGCAAGGGAGATGCAGGTGCAGTGTGGGATGGGGTATCATATGGTAAGCTGGAAGACTGCCATTAGAATATCACACCATGTAATAGTATCTTTGGATGTTTCCTTGACTTCTCCCTTCCCGATCTGCCCCGTCACCCTTTCTATTTGGCAATCTTAAACATCACCATGCTATAAAGACCCATTTACTTCTTTGTGGTGCGTTAAGGTAGCCCATTCAAAATGAATGAACTAGTAAAGCACCCAGAAGTGGTTAAAAAACCAACGCAATGCACTACCCTGAGGTGCATTGGGGTACCATTCAAAATGAATGGCGCTGCACGGCATGGTACGCATAATACCGCACGTTGTAGTGAGAACGTGCGTGGTAATAATTGTGTTTGTGCTACACCGAAGTCCTGATGCGTCCTGATATGTGCCTGCTGTACCACGTACTTGCATTAAAAAGCATCCTGTTCTCTTTGTATTGCTTCCTTTGTGTGAAATCCCTGGTGTTCCCGCCAGTCTCTCTGCTTTCCAATAAAAACTGACCACACTAAGCAGGAGAGCACAGTGTGGTCAGTTTTATAGCTATGCTGGGAACTCAGTTTGCTCTCCTCCAATGATCAGAATTGTCCTGACACCCCCCCCCCACCCCTGCACAGCTATTCACTGGGAAGCTCAGTGTGCTGCTGCTTCTCCTCCCCCCAGCTCTTATGCAGCTGAGAACAAAGGGAATGTGATCACTTATAATGGAAAAAAAATTATTTATAATGTTTTTTTTTACATCTATACAAAACTGTGTTGCCTTTCATTTCTATTTTAAACTGAATGGGTTTTATTACAAGACGGTTGATGGTTTACAATCAGTTTGGTAATTGACTGGTCTGTAAGAGCTCACAGATCGGAAACCACATAGAATGTGTGCTGGATAGCAGGTCTTCTTGAACTATTAATACAATTCAATAATAGGGGAGATTATTCCAATGGGTAAAATGAAAAAGATTTTTTAAATGAAATATTTAGACATTTTTCTAGATGTCGAAGTTTATTTTAGCGAGCAAACCTGTAATCTCTGCTGTCAAAACTGTAAAGAGCTGCTGTGTGTGGGGGATAAAGAGTGTGACACTTGGAGGACCTATCTGGAATAAATTACCGTGGTTCAATGCCTCGGCGTCCCAGTTGTGCCAGTAACTGTGAGGACGGGGTGGGGAATCTCAGTCGTGTTTGCACTGTGAATGCTGAGCAATGATGGAATGGATTTGAAAACCCCCGATATGACCTAATTTCACAGCCTGGTAACATATCCCGGCTTTATGGAAAGATGAAGATATGGCATTAGCGCCACCAGTGGCCAAATCATCATGGACAAAGAAAGATTTGTTGGACGTAACAAAAAATGGTAAAAAAATGTTAAAGGGTAACTCCACTTTCGTGGGGAAAACAAAAATAGCAAATAAAAAAAAAATATAGCGTATACAATTGTGACACAAATATTGTAATTGACTGTTATTAAAAATGACCTTTCCTTTTCAATCTGTAGCTGTTGTAATTTTCTGAAAATGCAATGCAATATGGCTACCTGGAGCTGATCTGTACACAGAATGTGTACTGACCACACCCCCAGAAACATCATTTCCTGCTTGTGTGATTGGCTCACCAATTTTCCCAGAAGTCTGCATTAAGATACAAGTCAGATTTCTGGGGTGTTTAATTGAAAATGCCAATTGAGCTCCACGGTGCCGGTGTTCTAAAATTTCGTCGGACCCGTGAAAATTCCAGACCCTCGTCACTTCCGGTCACTTCCGGGGATGCTCTGTCACCACCAGCTGCTGCGAGCCCCGGTGCGCATGCGCACAAGGCATTTTGAAGGTCCGATGAAATTCTAAGACTTAACAGCTGACTGAGAGGAGGAGGGGCTGAGGTGGGACGCACAGACCGCTGCGGGAAAATGTTACAACACCGCGTCATCGAGCAAGGAACATGTTGCAGAGCTGACTTAGAGGAGGCGGGAAGGAAGTGAATACTCATACTAAATAGTAATGATAATAAAAATAATAAGAAATACTAAACATTTTTTATCATGACTATTTAGTATAAGTATTCACTTCCTTCCCGCCTCCTCTAAGTCAGCTCTGCAACATGTTCCTTGCTCGATGACGCGGCGGTGTTGTAACATTTTCCCGCAGCGGTGTGTGCGTCCCACCTCAGCCCCTCCTCCTCTCAGTCAGCTGTTAAGTCTTAGAATTTCATCGGACCTTCAAAATGCCTTGTGCGCATGCACACCGGGGCTCGCATCAGCTGGGTTATGACGTAGTCTCACCGGAAGTGACGAGGGTCCGGAATTCTCATGGGTCCGACAAAATTTTAGAACACCGGGCAGTGAGCACAGGGCCCACTAGAGGACATCAGGCCCTCAGGCGACCCTCCTGAAGTCTGTTTCTGATTGTTTGGTCAGAGACATTCACACCAGTGGCCTGCTGGAGGTCATTTTGTAGGGCTCTGGCAGTGCTCATCCTGTTCCTCTTTGCACAAAGGAGCAGATATCAGTCCTGCTGATGGGTTAAGGACCTTCTATGGCCCTGTCCAGCTCTCCTAAAATAACTGCCTGTCTCCTGGAATCTCCTCCATGCTCTTGAGACTTCTAGCAATGGCATCTATTGATGGACTGCCTGTGCAACCTCTATAGGGTCCAGGTATGGCCTCATGCCACCAGTAATGACACTGACCCTAGCCAAATGCAAAACTAGTGAAAAACAGTCAGAAAAGATGAGTAAGGATTGGAATAAAATGTTAGTGGCCACCTGTAAAACCATTCCTGTTTTGGAGGTTGTCTCATTGTTGCCCATCTAGTACACCTGTTGTTAATTTCATTAACACCAAAGCAGCTGAAACAAATTAACAACCCCCTCCGCTACTTAACTGAGCAGATCAAAATTCCTGGAGTTTAACTAACTTGATGCTATACTCTGATTACAAAGTGTTCCTTTAATTTTTTTGAGCAAACTGAAGCCAAGCTCCAACTCACGCTTTATAAGCAGTTAAAGCAACACATTTTTTTTTTTTTTGGGGGATAAAGGTTTTACATAAATAAATAATAGCTGATCATTGGATGTGGAATTCTCTTCCACAAGCAGTCGTATCAGCAGGGAGCATCGATAGTTTCAAAAAACTATTAGATGGGCACCTTAAAGACCACAACATACAGGGGTAAACAATGTACGGTTAACAGCAAACACACACACACATCATAGGTTGAACTGGATTGACTGGTGTCTTTTTTCAACCTCACTAACTATGTAACTATGTAACAATGTAATTGTAAGCACCCCTGGCAGTGGTAAATAGTTTGTCTCAACCCTCTAATTGCTACATCTGCAGGAGAGCTTATTCTGTTTAACCGGTTGCCGACTGCGCACAGTATATTTACTGCGGCAGTCAGCCCCGGCCAGGCAGAGTGACGTAGATCTACGTCACTCGCCTGTCACTGGGATTTGCGCGTGCCCGCCTCGTCTCGTTCAGGGAGGAGTGCGGGCGTGTGACCGGCGGACCCGATGTCCGCCGGTCACACTACGATCGTCGGTACAGCGGGAGAAAGGCAGAGCGGTTTATGTAAACAAGCCGCCTGTCATTCTCCCCTGTGTAAAAATGAAGATCAGACGGTTCTACTATGTAGAACCGTTGATCTCTGTTTTTACACTAGTAGCCATGTCCCACTACAGTAAGAATCACGCCCCTAGGACACAC
The DNA here is from genome assembly GCF_965119305.1 of Pelophylax lessonae. Classification (NCBI taxonomy): domain Eukaryota; kingdom Metazoa; phylum Chordata; class Amphibia; order Anura; family Ranidae; genus Pelophylax; species Pelophylax lessonae. The sequence continues at coordinate 98,128,835 of NC_138770.1, forward strand.
TTAACCCCTCCCTGTCCAATACAGTTAAACCCTTCCCTGCCAGTGTCATTTTTACAGTAACAATGCATATGTATAGCACTGATTACTGCAGTAATGTCACTGGTAACCCCAAAAGTGTCAAAAATGTCAGTCAAGGGTCCGATCTGTCCGCCGCAATGTCGCAGTACCGCAAAAAAAATCGCAGATCGCCGCCATTACTCGTTAAAAAAAAAAAACACCAAAAATGACAAAAATCTTTCCCTTTGTTAGTAAACGCGATAACTTTTGCGCAAACCAATCAAAATACGCTTTTTGCGATTTTTTTTACCAAACATATGTAGCATAAAACAATTTGGCTGAAAATGTTAAAAAATTTTGATTTTTACATTTTTTTGGGGGGGAATTTCATATAAAAAAAAGTGAAAAATATTGTTATTTTTGCAAAATGTACGCTCTTTTTTTGTTTATAGCGCATGATCAAAAAATCGCACAGGTGATCAAATACCACCAAAAGAAAGCTCTGTTTGTGGGAAAAAAAGGACGTGAAATTTGTTTAGGTACAGTGTCGCACGACCGCGCAATTGTCCGTTAAAGTCACGCAGTAAAAAAATCGCAAAAAAACCCCTGGTCAGGAAGCGGGTAAAATCTTCCGGGGCTTAAGTGGTTAAAAAAACAACAGACTTACTGACCAGATCATTAGGTGAAAATAAAGGAAACAAAGCCCAAAAAAGAAAACTAATGCAGCCATCACATCTGAAGCTGGATACACACTATACAACTTTTCTTATTAGATTTATTTTAGTTTTACCTTAAACTATGTAATACAAGGGCCTGCCTGGCTGCACACAAATTAAAAGTGTTTAGGTCTGACTTCATATTATATAGTTTTGGTAAATCTAAAGGAAAAAATCTAAAGACAATTGTATAGTGTGTAAGTAATTTGCAGTATAATAGATGTTTGATTTGGGGTTTAATACTGCTTTTTAAAAATAATTCCAGGACTAGATTGCCCATCTAAATAATTAAAAAAAAAAAGTGCAGTGCAATGTATTTTTTGAAAGACAAAATAGAAATAGTTTACTATAGCCAGTGCGATGTCATTTTATAAAAGCTTAGTGTGGTGACAGGTCCACTTTAGGCTGCTCACATTCAGATAACAAATAAAAGTGGATAAATAAGAATAAAGAAATAAGTGATCTGATGTTTCAATGATTCTTTTTCTGATATGAATAAATAATGATCCAGCAGTATCAGACGTCCGCTCTCAGCTATTGCACATGTTTATCCAAGTGCTGAGTCAAGCATGCTGACAAGGTCAGTGTATGTCACAGGGGAGGGGGGGAGCAGCTGAGAGCGATGGCTGGTCCCAGCAGGGGGACTTCACAGTGAAATAATAATATTCATCGACCAGGGGTGTAACTAGGAACCTTGGGGCTCAATAGCAAAATTTTAATGGGGGCCCCTAGCTAACTCTCTATGTAGCAGCTGGCAATGGCGACTATGACAATACATGTCATTCTTGATTTCAACATAAAGCATAGCTAAGTCCCCGTTCACACTGGGGCGACCTGTGAGGCGACCTGGTCGCCTCACAGGTCGCCTGCCATAGAGAAGCTGTGGACCCGTTCTAATAGGAGCGACACAAGTCGCTCCGACTTAGAAAAAGGGTCCGGAGCTTCTTTGGGGCGACCCAGAGCGACCTGCATAGACTTCAATGTTATGAAGTCCGTGGCGGCCGCTCCGAGGTCGCGGTGCAAACAGCGCGCCGCGACCTGTGAGGTCGCCCCGGGAAGTCGGATCGCCCCAGTGTGAACGGGGCCTAAATCAAGGGCAGGGGTAGCAGGAGCTGCCGGCATAGTCAGCACATTAATAGGGACCAGTGCATTGGATAAATGTATAGTTGTAGTAATAATAATAGTAACCATAATGATATTTTATAACCACATGGCCTCTGGAAGATTTACCCCCCCCCCCTTTTCATAACCAGGCCATTTTTTTGCTATACGGCACTGCATTACTTTAACCACTTCTGAACCGGAAGGATTTGCCCCCTAAATAACCAGGCCATATTTTGCGATTCGGCACTGCGTTACTTTAACGGTCGTGCGACACTGTACCCAAATAAAATTGATGTCCTTTTTTCCCCAAAAATAGAGCTTTTTTTGGTGTTATTTGATTGCCTATGCAATTTTTATTTTTTGCGCTATAAACAAAAAAAGAGCAACAATTTTGAAAAAAAAAAAAAAAAAACAATCCCAATAAATGAAAAATCACATTTTTTCATCATTGTAGGCCAATTTGTATTCTGCTACATATTTTTTGGTAAAAATAAAATCCCAATAAGTGTATATTGATTAGTGTGCGCAAAAGTTATCGCATCTACAAACTAGGGGAAAGATTTATGTCTTTTTTATTTATTTATTTTTTACTAGTAATGGCGGCGATCTGCGATTTTTAGCAGGACTGCGACAATGCAGAGGACAGATTGGACCCTTAACTGACATTTTTGACACTTTTGGGGGGACCAGTGACATTATTACAGTAATCAGTGCTAAAAATATGCACTGTTACTGTAATAATGACAGTGGCAGTGAAGGGGTTAACACCAGGGGGGATCCAAGGGTTAAGTGTGAGCCTAGGGGGTGGTTTCTAACTGTGTGGGGGATGGACTCACTGGATAAACAGAGACCTGAGTTCCTAAATAAGAGGTACATAGGATTCCTGTGTTCATTACTGACAGAACAGTGGTCTGCCATGTTTATAACGGCAGACCGCCATTCTGTCTCCACGGGGAGCAATCGCGGGCGCCCGGTGGCAATAGTGGCCGCCGGAGCCGCTGATTGGCTCCCCCTGTGGCGAATGGGCGACGTACAGCTACGTCGTTTCATGGAACAGAGCCAACCTGCCGCAGTATTTGTACTCCTCGAATGAATGAATGTTAGGGACCTTAGATTGTAAGCTCTTTGAGGGTGGGGACTGATGTGAATGTACAATGTATATGTAAAGTGCTGTGTAAATTGACATTGCTATATAAGTACCTGTAATAAATAAGAACAATAATAATAAATTAAAAAAAAATATCAGAGTCAGGGATTGTCTGTGGAAACTATACATGGATTTATCCATGAATATGAGGTACAGCTGGTCCAGGTACTATCCATGGGTATATCAGATACATCTGGTCCAGGGACTGTCTGTGGATATCAGTGACAGCTGGTGGGTAATGGACCATATATGGATATTAGGTACATCTGGTCCAAGGACTGTCCATAGATATTAGAGAGAGGTGATCCAGGGACTGCCCATAGATATTAGAGACAGGTGATCCAGGGACTGTCCATAGATTTTAGAGACTGGTGATCCAGGGACTGCCCATAGATATTAGAGACAGGTGATCCAGGGACTATCCATAGATATTAGAGACAGGTGATCCAGGGACTATCCATAGATATTAGAGACAGGTGATCCAGGGACTGCCCATAGATGTTAGAGACTGGTGATCCAGGGACTGCCCATAGATATTAGAGACAGGTGATCCAGGAACTGCCCATAGATATTAGAGACAGGTGATCCAGGGACTGTCCATAGATACTAGAGACAGGTGATCCAGGGACTGTCCATGGATATTAGAGACAGGTGATCCAAAGACTGCCCATAGATATTAGAGACAGGTGATCCAGGGACTGTCCATAAATATTAGAGACAGGTGATCCAGGGACTGCCCATAGATATTAGAGACAGGTGATCCAGGAACTGTCCATAAATATTAGAGACAGGTGATCCAGGGACTGCCCATAGATATTAGAGACAGGTGATCCAGGGACTGCCCATAGATATTAGAGAGAGGTGATCCAGGGACTAGCCATAGATATTAGAGACAGGTGTTCTAGAGACTGCCCATAGATATTAGAGACAGGTGATCCAGGAACTGCCCATAGATATTAGAGACAGGTGATCCAAAGACTGCCCATAGATATTAGAGACAGGTGATCCAGGGGCTGCTCATAGATATTAGAGACAGGTGATCCAGGGACTGCTCATAGATATTAGAGACAGGTGATCCAGGGACTGCCCATAGATATTAGAGACAGGTGATCCAGGGACTGTCCATAGATACTAGAGACAGGTGATCCAGGGACTAGCCATAGATATTAGAGACAGGTGATCCAGGGACTGTCCATAGATATTAGAGACAGATGATTCAGGGACTGCCCATAGATATTAGAGACAGGTGATCCAGGGACTGCTCATAGATATTAGAGACAGGTGATCCAGGGACTGCCCATAGATATTAGAGACAGGTGATCCAGGAACTGCCCATAGATATTAGAGACAGGTGATCCAAAGACTGCCCATAGATATTAGAGACAGGTGATCCAGGGACTGCCCATAGATATTAGAGACAGATGATTCAGGGGCTGCTCATAGATATTAGAGACAGGTGATCCAGGGACTGCCCATAGATGTTAGAGACAGGTGATCCAGGGACTGCCCATAGATATTAGAGACAGGTGATCCAGGGACTGCCCATAGATATTAGAGACAGGTGATCCAGGGACTGTCCATAGATATTAGAGACAGGTGATCCAGGGACTACCCATAGATATTAGAAAAAGGTGATCCAGGGACTGCCCATAGATATTAGAGACAGGTGATCCAGGGACTGCCCATAGATATTAGAGACAGGTGATCCAGGGACTGTCCATAGATATTAGAGACAGGTGATCCAGGGACTGCCCATAGATATTAGAGACAGGTGATCCAGGCACTGCCCATAGATATTAGAGACAGATGATTCAGGCACTGCCCATAGATATTAGAGACAGGTGATCCAGGGACTGTCCATAGATATTAGAGACAGGTGATCCAGGGACTGCCCATAGATATTAGAGACAGGTGATCCAGGAACTGCCCATAGATATTAGAGACAGGTGATCCAGGCACTGCCCATAAATATTAGAGACAGGTGATCCAGGGACTGCCCATAGATATTAGAGACAGATGATTCAGGGGCTGCTCATAGATATTAGAGACAGGTTATCCAGGGACTGCCCATAGATATTAGAGACAGGTGATCCAGGGACTGTCCATAAATATTAGAGACAGGTGATCCAGGGACTGCCCATAGATATTAGAGACAGGTGATCCAGGAACTGCCCATAGATATTAGAGAGAGGTGATCCAGGGACTGCCCATAGATATTAGAGACAGGTGATCCAGGGACTAGCCATAGATATTAGAGACAGGTGATCCAGGGACTGCCCATAGATATTAGAGACAGGTGATACAGGGACTATCCATAGATATTAGAGACAGGTGATCCAGGAACTGCCCATAGATATTAGAGACAGGTGATCCAGGAACTGCCCATAGATATTAGAGACAGGTGATCCAGGGACTGTCCATAGATACTAGAGACAGGTGATCCAGGGACTGTCCATAGATATTAGAGACAGGTGATCCAAAGACTGCCCATAGATATTAGAGACAGGTGATCAAGGGACTGTCCATAAATATTAGAGACAGGTGATCCAGGGACTGCCCATAGATATTAGAGACAGGTGATCCAGGGACTGTCCATAGATATTAGAGACAGGTGATCCAGGGACTGCCCATAGATATTAGAGAGAGGTGATCCAGGGACTAGCCATAGATATTAGAGACAGGTGTTCTAGAGACTGCCCATAGATATTAGAGACAGGTGATCCAGGAACTGCCCATAGATATTAGAGACAGGTGATCCAGGGACTGCTCATAGATATTAGAGACAGGTGATCCAGGGACTGCTCATAGATATTAGAGACAGGTGATCCAGGGACTGCCCATAGATATTAGAGACAGGTGATCCAGGGACTGTCCATAGATACTAGAGACAGGTGATCCAGGGACTAGCCATAGATATTAGAGACAGGTGATCCAGGAACTGCCCATAGATATTAGAGACAGGTGATCCAAAGACTGCCCATAGATATTAGAGACAGGTGATCCAGGGACTGCCCATAGATATTAGAGACAGGTGATCCAGGGACTGCCCATAGATATTAGAGACAGATGATTCAGGGGCTGCTCATAGATATTAGAGACAGGTGATCCAGGGACTGCCCATAGATGTTAGAGACAGGTGATCCAGGGACTGCCCATAGATATTAGAGACAGGTGATCCAGGGACTGCCCATAGATATTAGAGACAGGTGATCCAGGGACTGTCCATAGATACTAGAGACAGGTGATCCAGGGACTAGCCATAGATATTAGAGACAGGTGATCCAGGGACTGTCCATAGATATTAGAGACAGGTGATCCAGGGACTACCCATAGATATTAGAAAAAGGTGATCCAGGGACTGCCCATAGATATTAGAGACAGATGATTCAGGCACTGCCCATAGATATTAGAGACAGGTGATCCAGGGACTGTCCATAGATATTAGAGACAGGTGATCCAGGGACTGCCCATAGATATTAGAGACAGGTGATCCAGGAACTGCCCATAGATATTAGAGACAGGTGATCCAGGCACTGCCCATAGATATTAGAGACAGATGATTCAGGCACTGCCCCTAGATATTAGAGACAGGTGATCCAGGGACTGTCCATAGATATTAGAGACAGGTGATCCAGGGACTGCCCATAGATATTAGAGACAGGTGATCCAGGAACTGCCCATAGATATTAGAGACAGGTGATCCAGGCACTGCCCATAAATATTAGAGACAGGTGATCCAGGGACTAGCCATAGATATTAGAGACAGGTGTTCTAGAGACTGCCTATAGATATTAGAGACAGGTGATCCAGGAACTGCCCATAGATATTAGAGACAGATGATTCAGGGGCTGCTCATAGATATTAGAGACAGGTTATCCAGGGACTGCCCATAGATATTAGAGACAGGTGATCCAGGGACTAGCCATAGATATTAGAGACAGGTGATCCAGGAACTGCCCATAGATATTAGAGACAGGTGATCCAGGGACGGTCCATAGATATTAGAGACAGGTGATCCAGGGACTGCCCATAGATATTAGAGACAGGTGATCCAGGGACTGCCCATAGATATTAGAGACAGGTGATCCAGGAACTGCCCATAGATATTAGAGACAGGTGATCCAGGAACTGCCCATAGATATTAGAGACAGGTGATCCAAAGACTGCCCATAGATATTAGAGACAGGTGATCCAGGGACTGCCCATAGATATTAGAGACAGGTGATCCAGGGACTGCCCATAGATATTAGAGACAGATGATTCAGGGGCTGCTCATAGATATTAGAGACAGGTGATCCAGGGACTGCCCATAGATATTAGAGACAAGTGATCCAGGGACTGCCCATAGATATTAGAGACAGGTGATCCAGGGACTGTCCATAGATATTAGAGACAGGTGATCCAGGGACTGCCCATAGATATTAGAGACAGGTGATCCAGGGACTGCCCATAGATATTAGAGACAGGTGATCTAGAGACTGCCCATAGATATTAGAGACAGGTGATCCAGGAACTGCCCATAGATATTAGAGACAGGTGATCCAGGGACTGTCCATAGATACTAGAGACAGGTGATCCAGGGACTAGCCATAGATATTAGAGACAGGTGATCCAGGGACTAGCCATAGATATTAGAGACAGGTGATCCAGGGACTGCCCATAGATATTAGAGACAGGTGATCCAGGAACTGCCCATAGATATTAGAGACAGGTGATCCAGGGACTGCCCATAGATATTAGAGACAGGTGATCCAGGGACTGTCCATAGATATTAGAGACAGGTGATCCAGGGACTGCCCATAGATCTCAGAGACAGGTGATCCAGGGACTAGCCATAGATATTAGAGACAGGTGATCCAGGGACTATCCATAGGGGACAGCTGACCCAGAGACTGTCAGCGGATATCATTGACAGCTGGCCCATAGGCTATACATGGATGTTAGGACATCTGGTCCAGGACTGTCCATAAACATCAGAGGCTATGATCCAGGGACAAGCCACTGATTTTGGGGACAGTCAACCCATGGACTGTCCATGGATCATGGTCAATGGTTCCTGAGACCATTTATAAATATCAGGGACTATCCATGGAAATCAGGGGTGATAACATTTGTGACTGTTTGTGAATATCAGGTAGAAAAAACATTAGGGCCATTTCACACCAGGATCGCACAGGAATGTGTGCCGCTTTCCCATACGGTGCAATTTTGCAGCTCATTCATTTATAACAGGGAAAAAATAGTACATGCACCAAATTGAATGGTACTGCAGTAGTAGTACCATTCGATTTGGTGCCTGTAAACGCAATGTGTTTGTGATCTGCGTTTGAGGTGCCGCTAACATTACAATGGCACCCACATGCAGATCTCAAGGGCAGTGCATTAGAACGCGGTGTGGGAAACGTGCACGGAACACGCCTTTGCTGCACAGAATTCTGGTGTGAACCAGCCCCAAGAGAAACATCCTAATAAAAGGTTTTTACATCTTTTCGGTACAGCCTCACTCCCCTTGCCGCTGCTCCACCTGCCGCTATTGCCACTGCTGTAAAGGGGAAGGTTCACACTGTTGCAGCGTGTAAATCGCACACGTGCCCGCACCCACAGCAAATAGGTGCTGCTCTTTTTCAGACAGGTCCTGGCTGCTGGCAAGGTAATAAGAAGTGTTCACGTCATGCAGGCAGTGACATGGACACCCAAAGAAGGACCTCGCTAGATGTAAACAAAGGAGGAGAAAGAACCCAGGACTGGGGCGTCAGGTGACAGCAGCTTTAGGTAAGTAGAACCATTATATTTTTTTTATTAATGCCAGCGATCAGTTGGAGGGTGGTGGGAGGGAGTTTGTGGTTTGCCCAGAATTGGGCAAGTGATAGCAAAGTTATCTATCCAAAAAAGTGCAGCGCTTATCAATGTAAGTGACAAAAATGTTTTTTTTTACACATGTAATCAAATCCTCAAGCACCTTATTCAGATGACACAACATTAAAACATACATAAGTGAAAATCAAGTCCAAAACAAAAAATTGCCAAAAGTACCCAAAAAAATTGGCTTCCAAACCAATGGAAAGCCGAAAATTGCCTCAGGGATTATCTCCCAAAACCATCCGCATGGATAATGGTGATCCACTTTGCGGTTCCACTCCCGGTGTCAAGGGGCATATAAAACACAAATTTTTATAGCGTGATACTGAATGGTAACTTCTTTATTAAAAAGTATGAAGTTCACTCACATTTTAAAGGTAAAAACAAGCATCTCTATGTAACATAGCTGCAGCAACTGCCAAACAAGCACCGATATAGTATATCCCAGCCAGCGGCCGATATGTGTGGTGACATCACGTCTGGTACCACCCAACGCGTTTCATCATACATTTATCATCATAGTTGGGTGGTACCAAAGTTGTGCCAAAGTTATCACCATATAAACAGGCCCATAGTGAAAATGTGTAAACTGCCCTAGGACATAAAAGGGTAAAGAAGTAGAAGTATAAGAGCTGAAGTGGTTAAAGTAGAAAGAAGCCCATTCATTGTTTCCTAAAGCCATGCCAACTGTCACAGTTGCATGTGTTCTCAGCCGAACTGTCAAGCCATCAAATGGCTGGTGTCATGATCACATGTGCTGCACCATGGCAACTGCAGATCAAGCAGAGACTACTGCTTATATGGATGTAGTAGAGGAGAGGAGGGTTTAGTTCTGCTTTAGGTGGAGGGCAGAGGGTGTTTAGTGGACAGAGGGCACATGCACACTGTTCAGTCCCACTCCTGGCAGCCTGGAAAACTCTGAGTACTTACCTTTAGGGCAGTATGTGCCCAGAGATGAATGCCAGTAACAAAAACTGTTTGCATTTCAAGCATTCATCCATGGGTGCATACTGCCATGAGGCCTTATTCATGCCAGGAGGTGTGTCTTAGCTTTGCACACTTTTTTCCCCCCACGCGTTCCTGTGCATCGCTTCATAGGGTAGCCCTATGTGCAAAAAAAGTGCCGGCACAATTTTTAAAATTGCGCCACACCAGTACTGCAGTACCATTCATTTCATGTTGGGTGCAAACATGTTCAAATTTGTCATTAACCCCCTAGAGCAGTTTTGGCGAACTTTGGCACTCCAGATGTTTTGGAACTACATTTCTCATGTTGTTCATGCACTCTGCAGTGTAGTTGAGTATTATGGGAAATGTAGTTCCAAAACATCTGGAGTGCCAAGGTTCACCATTACTGCCATAGGGGCTGACAGAATGCAAGTATGTGGCCTATTGGTGGGCGGACCTTGGCGCTGAGTGGCCGCATATTTGCATACCAATTAGCCAACATAGCTGTGCTGAGAGCATGCACTTCATGTGCTCCTGTCACAGTTACTGGCGGCTAACCGAAAACTCCCGAACGCTTATTGTGATCAGGAGCTTTCTGAGCATGTGATCACCGTGACTGCCAATCACGGCAGTCACATGATCATAAACCCGCCCCGCCTCCCTCCATCTGAACCCTCCTAAAAGGCCTCCAGGCACCTGCGCAAAAGGGTTAAGAATTAATGGCGCTTGTGCGTGTTTGCAAAAGGCTAGCATGTTTTTGTGTGGTGCAGGAAAACACACAATTTTTGCACAAGTTCTTGTCCCACACCTGGTGTGAACGAGCCCTAAAAACAAACATAAAATGCTCTTAAATGTATTTAAACACACATAAAAACGTAGGTGACTGCAGGTGTAGATGCATTTTTATGGTGTATTTATGTGCGTCATGTGAATGGGTCCTTAAAGCGACCAGTGGTTGCACTCACACTGGATTTTGCCTTTCCCATATATGTGGAGGAGGATAAGATTAAAGAGTTAGTCCACCTTTACCAAAAACTACCTATGCCAGGTATGGGGTGTCTGTAGATCAAAACAAACTGTGCAGGTTTGGCCAAAGTTGAATAATGTCCTTGCTATAGGTCAGGGCTCTCCAAACTAGAGCCCCCCGGCTACACATTCAATGAGGCATTGTAAAACTCTGACATTCACAGACATGACTAGGCATGATGGGAACTTTGGTTCCTGAACAACTGGAGGGCAATAGTTTGGAGACCCCTGCTATAGGTGTAGGACATTTACATACTTCATAAAGCCTTAAGTGAATACTCCCAATACGTTGCTAGGGTGTCGCTAAGTGAGGCCTAGCTGTCACTGCTCACCTCCACCATCCCAGGAGTGAGCTCTCAAGCTCTGAGCTATCGCATCAGGGGAGACAGAGCTTCTCGGCCTTTTGGCTAAGATCAAGTGTAGTATCTGTTCTTATCTGTGTTGGAATGGAGCCGGAAGGTTAGTATCGGTGGTGGCCGAAGTTAACCGGGGCTCTCTGGGCGTAACTGGAGGACCGGAGTAGGCCAAACCAGAGAAAGCCGGATGGTTCCAATGCCTTCCTGATTTGAATGGGTCCGCCCCTGTCAGTTTGAAGGGAGCGAGAAAGCCGGCGTGGTCAACCGGTTAGTACTGCTCCTGGATGTAATTGGTGGGAGTGCGGATGGTGAGGGGAAGGGCCCTTCCTCTTGGGTGAATTTGGCTAGAAGGGGGCCATTTTCTATACCTTCGAGGTTGGGCTCTCCCCGAGCTGTCTGCATTCCTGGCCTCCTGACAGGAAGGGCTACACTGGGTCTGGCCAGGGGCTGAGACCGAAAAGGCCCGTGGTGTACGTGCCCCTGGGGTGGCAGCCCAGGGGTGCCTCAGTTTCACTGGTGAGGGGCAGCTCACCTGAGTTTTTGTGGCACCTTGGTCACTGCACCATCACACTTTTTCAAGCACCTGCCTCTTGGGGTGGGCCTTTTGGCCAACACCAGAGGAATTTTTTATTCCTGGCCGGGGGGCCTGCCAAGGTCTTGCACTTTGGCACTACCTTGCACTTCTCCACTTCCCTTTTCCCCACTCTGTTTTTCTTTGTTGTGTGTCACGTTTGTCCCTTTTGATTGAGCACTTTGCACGACTTTGATGGCGTAGGTCCTCGGGCCTGCCCTGTAAGTCTTGGGAGGGGGTGGATATGGCCTTTTGGCTTAGTTCGCCCTCTCCCATGGGGTCTCCCTTCGGGGGAGCCCCACCTAGTACTCGGGGTGGGCTGTTTCGGCAGTCCCCCTGAAGAATGGGGTCTGCCTCAGTCCCTCAGTCCCTGTCAGGAGCTTCGCGCCCCGGGGGATCGGGGTTAGGGCCCTTCCTCTTCGGAGGAGGGCCATGTGTGTACGCCTTGTGCACTTTTTGTGTGTCCACGTTTGCGTGTGTGCACTTTTTTATGCACCGGGTGTTAAGTCTTTCGAGTGTGTTTCACACACCACGGGCTTTAAAAAAAAAAAAAAAGGGGAGACAGAGCACGTGAGGGGGTTTGAATCAAAGAAAAAGCTCACTCCTCTGATGGTGGAAGTGAGCAGTAACAACTAGGCCTCTCTTAGCAACATCCTAGCAATGTCCTGGGAGTATTTAAAAAAAAAAAAAAACTCCCTGAAGTGGCACCATCCGATCCTGCCTTGTTGCCTTGTTGCTAAGAAACTCCCAGCTGGTACTGTTCCCCTCCATCATAACCAGAGCGAGGTCTCAAACCCCCCCCCCCCCTATGTGTCGTCCACCATCTCCCCCATCGCAGCATTGCTAAGCTCAGAGCTATTGCAACACAGGAGAGAGAGAGAGCGCATGCGAAGGGGTTTGAATGGGCTGGGAGTGTCTTAGCAACGTCCTAGCAAGAAGGCAGAATGGGATAAAGCCATCTCTGGGAGTTTTTCAGGCAGGCGTCAGGGGGTACGTATAAGCTTTAGCAAGGGAATAGGTATACTTTGGTCAAAGTTGCACTATTTGTTTTTATCTTAAGACGGCCCTTACCTGCATAGGCAGTTTTTTTTAGAAAAGGTGCAGTAGCCCTTTCAGAAATAAATTTATTTTTTTCTTGCACCGTTTAGATTTTGAGTTGCTTTGCGACTATGGAATATCAGGGACATCTGACTCCTCCATGTTTTTTTTTTTTTGTATGATTATGCAATCCATGTACACAGCCCGATTCTCCACTCCCCTCCTCGGCCTTCCTGACAGCCTGAGCAACATTTTCCACTCCTCCTTACGGTAAAGATGTTACATAAGATTTCTCCTTCTGGGAAAGTCTTACATAACACACATCTGTTATATTGCTTCTACATAACATCTTGTTTGTATTCCACCAGGTGGGTTTGTATTATTCCATCTGTATCAGGTTAATGTACAAAACACCGGGCGCAATAAACCTTCAGGGGTGCGAGAACATTCACATATCAGTGTAGCAGCATGTGAATGTGCACAAAATTGCATGTATTGTATTTGCAATGCCATGCATTGTTAATAGCACCCCAAAAGCACCAAGTAAAAAGCATGGCTGTATAAGTGCGATAATGTGCAGCAAATGCGGCGAACAAGTCAGTTAAAAAATGCACAAAGCTTAACGCAGAAAAAGGTGCATACACTTTTTTGCTGCATTTGTTGCATGCAGGGAAAACGATTGAAATGAATAGGCTGCGCTGTGCAAAAAGCGCAACAACGCGCCAAAGACGAGCATACAGTGCATCCGAAAGGTATTCACAGCGCTTCACATTTTCCACATTTTGTTATGTTACAGCCTTATTCCAAAATAGATTCAATTCATTATTTCTCTTACGTCCTCTGACAGTCGCAGCCTGTTCAGTATTCCTTCACCATTGGGTAATGGCGCCCTCTGCAGGAGCAGGCTAGGCAGTGAAAAGACTTAGCAAAAGCTTTACACAAAGACACACCTCTAGGGGGCTATCCCTCAGACATTACCCATCACCACTCAGTGCTGCTCTTCAGTTTCTTGCTGCCTAGCTCAGGAGTTGGTCTAGGTTTCCCAGATGGGACTCCTGTCTCAGTTTTTCCTTTGAAAAATGTTTTGTTTTATTTTCCTCACTCACTATCGCTAGTTAGTCAGGGGGATCCTCCTGGAGAACTACAAGTGACAGCTAGGCTGGGCCTCGCACTGGATAATCTAGATCCTTATGGTGTCCCAGCCTGACCAACGAATGTGTGCAGGTTGTGGTCCGCCCAGGCCTCACCACGACGGTGCATCTGTGGATGGAGACGAGCCTGCGGAGGATTTTCTTCGCCGGGACATCTCAACTCTGGAACGCCCTGTGTTGCAGCATCCCTCCCTTGGCTGACGGCACCCCCACTCAGGGTAGGAGATGTTCCGTTACAGAGCGGAGCCCGCGGTCTGTGGTATGGTGAGTAATGCTACCCCCCGTGTCTCTGGGACAGTTATCTGAGGGGGAGTTATGTGGGCCCACTCCTTTGGGGATGTCAGAACATGCGGTCTCTGTAGTGTCCCCCCCTGACCGGTCTGGACAGTCCCTACCTCCCTGCCCCCTTTGGGGGGCGCTCTGCGGTACACACTGCATGGGGGGGTGTGGGGGCTTATTACCTTGTCCTGGGGGTCTCCCTGGTGGATTCCCGTGGAGGCCAGTTCCTGACATTCTGGCGCCATTTGTTTCGGCTGCCATTTTGGGTGAGGGCAGCCTGGACACCATGGCTTACATCAATCACCAAGGGAGCACCAAGAGTGCCCGGGTGGCCAGGGAAGTGGCAGAGATCCTATCTTGGGCCAAGGCGCAGGTTCCAGTGATTTTGGCTGGCGGACTATCTGAGTCGTCAGTCCTTGGATCAGGGGGAATGGTCCCTGCATCCGGAGGTGTTTCAACTCCTGTGTGCCCGGTGGGGGACTTCAAACATGGATCTGTTCATGTACCGTCTCAACAAAAAGGTGGGAAGGTTCATGGCCAGGATCCTCTGGCAGACGCCATGGACGCGTTGGTGGTGCCCTGGCAGCGGTATCGGCTGATTTATGCCTCCGATTCAGCTGTTGTCCAGGTTCCTCTGCAGGTTGGCATCGGAACAGGTGCAGGTAATTCTGGTGGCTGCAGACTGGCCTCGTCGGTCTTGGTACGCAGACCTCGTGCAGATGGTCGTCAGGCCTTCCTGGCGGCTTCCTCTGAGAGCAGATCTACTGTCTCAAGGGCCGATCTTCCATCCTGCTTTACAGTCTCTGGCTTTACCGGCGTGGCTTTTGAAAGCCAGGTGTTGAGAGACAGAGGTCTCTCTGATTCTGTCATCCCTACCTTATTGAAGGCTAGGAAGATGGTAGGAGGCCACCGGACAGGTGAATGAAGGCTCCTTGACCCCATCCTCTAGGGAAAGGGAGCCTTGACTGCTGGGAGCTTAGCAGCTATATGGGCGTTGATATAAACAGGGAGTTTAAGTGGATTCAATAGGATTGGCTACTAAGGCACGAGGTGATTGGGTGGCACGTCTCACCACTCTGAGGAGATTCTGACTTCACAAGAGTTGCCCACCCTTTGTGAATTTGCCACAGCTTTATAGGCAGTTTTACCTTGCCAGCGATGGATGTTCCTTTATGGGCCATGCCCTCAAAGTCTGGGATCAGTTTAATGCCTGTCTCGAACTGATGGTGGAGACAGGCCTATTAGACTATCTGTGTTTGTTATGATGCTCACGGTATAGACCGTAACTGGCATCGGTATGTGGTAAATTAATATTGTTACAGTTGGTAAGTTCAATAAAGCTGTGGCCTTGCCCCAATTCCAACTTAAACAAGTCTGTGTGTCTTTTCTGGGGGGCAAGGTCTTGTGTTCGTTCGTTAGAACTGGTCAAAATATTTTTTTATATATTTTTATTATTAGTGGTAGGCATAGTATCATGCAGATGGTAAAGAACTCAAAAAAAAAAGTTAAACCCTGGAGGATATGCGGCCGATGTCTAGATGGGTTCCTTCGTAGCCATGGATATAGAGCCATCCTATTGTCTTTTTCATTTCTAATTTGTATCAGAGGTTAGGTATTATATATTTCAGACTGGCTTAGCAATAGGTGATTCCTTCATTTATATTTGTGTTCTTCTCACAGAGACATCCAGTGAGAAAATGAGGATGGTTCCTCTATCGCTGCTGCTAGTGGCCGTTCTGCTCAACTTTACAGGGGCTCTTCTACCCCCCGAAAACCTGAAAAGTGAGTACATCATAATCTGTATTCTGTAACACTATTATTCTCATATAATACATTTTTATTTTACATACTTTAGCCTGCCTTCTTCTCCTTCCTTCCTTCCTTCCTTCCTTCCTCCTTTTCATACCTTCTCTGGTCCTTATTCTCTCCAATCTTTTCTTTCTTCCTTCCTTCCTTCCTTTCTTTTTTTCTTCTCCTTCCTCTCTCCTATCTCTCCTTCTTTTCCTTTTCTTCTTTTTTTCCATCATTTTTTTTCTTCTTCTCCATCCTTCCTCCTATCTTTCCTTCTTTTTCTTTCTTTCTCCTGTCTTTCCTTCTTCTGCTTCCTTCCTTCCTCCTTTCTTTCCTTCATCTTCCTTCCTCCTGTCTTTCCTTCTTCTCCTTCCTTCCTTCCTCCTGTCTTTCCTTCTTCTCCTTCCTTCCTTCTTCCTGTCTTTCCTTCTTCTTCTTCCTTCCTCTTGTCTTTCTTTCTTCTCCTTCCTTCCTGCTGTCTTTCCTTCTTCTCCTTCCTTCCTCCTGTCTTTCCTTCTTCTCCTGCCTTCCTCCTCTCTTTCCTTCTCTTCCTTTTATCCTCCTATCTTCCCTTCTGCACATTCCTTTCACCTATCTTCCCTTCTTTTCATTTCTTCTTCCTTTCCTAGCTTTCCTTCTTCTGCTTCCTTCCCCCTATCTTTCATTCTCCTTCCTTCCTCTTATCTTCCCTTCTTGTCCATCTTTCCTCCCTCCTATCTTTCCTTCTTTTCCTTTCTTCCTCCTATCTTTCCTTCTTCTCTTTCCTTCCTTCTATCTTTCCCTCTTTTTCTTCCTCCCTCCTATCTTTCCTTCTTCTCCTTCCATCCTCCTATCTTCCCTTCTTCTTCTTTCCACCCTCCTATCTTTCCTTCTTTTCACATTCTTCCTCCTATCTTCCCTTCTTTTCCTTTCTTCCTCCTATCCTTCTTCTGCTTCCTTCCTTCTATCCTTCCTTCTTCCCCTTCCTTCCTCCTATTTTTCCTTCTTCTCCTTCCTTACTCTATTGTAGCTTTCCTTCCTTCTACTCTCCCATTTTCCTGTTTTCCTTTCCTTTCTTTCTCACATTCTTCTTCCTTTTCCCTTCCCCTGTTTGTGAAGGTTTCAGAATTCCTATTTAGACTTTATTTTGTCTTTGAAAACGTCAAAGCTTTTCAGGTTCCAAACTCCAACTGTCTACTTAATCTAAATGCAGTGCAGCCTTTTCTGTCACACTGTCTGCTAATCCCCCCAGCATTTCTTTACTGTGGGAAAAATTCTGACTCTTCTAACTCTGTGAATGACACTGAGCAGTTTTATAAGGCAATAAGTTTAAATAAATAAGCCATAACGGTTGTTATTTTCAATGGCAAAGCATTCATGAGCTGAAAATAATTATCTTGATGGCAATTAGTGCATGTGCTATAGCTTAGTGAATTGAGCCAGATATCTTCTGAGTGTGTATAACATTATCACATCACTGCAACCTGTAGATAAAAACATAATTAGCCACAGGGCTCTGTGTTTGATACTATTACAGGTACTCAGTTGCCAGAAGACAGCCCTCAATGCTGAACTGTGTGTTGCTATACATGGTCTGCTTGCTTGGTATGCTATACACAAGGCCACATGCAGATAATTGTTTTTCGTCTAGCCAGGTGGATGGAGGAATCCCCCCTTGAGGACATTGTATATACTCATCAACAGCTGGAGCTAATTGGCTGCATATTCTTTTGACAAAAGTCAGCTAAGGCTGGCCATACATTATACAATTTTCTTACAATTTTCTGTACAATTTAGCTATATCTCGAAGTTTATGACCTCAATTCTAGCAGTGCAAATCCTACCATACAATAAGGTGCATTTGTGACTAATATAAAATAATTACTCCTGTGTGTTTTAATGTGCTACAGTGGAAAAAGAGGGGTCACCCCCTTATGTGAACCATATATCCAATGCTCAAACTCAAATACAATACTGTGCAATTCTCAAATATTCAAGCTTCTTAGTGACATACCAATCCTTTACAGAATTAAATATAAATAAATAATTGTGCAAAATTTACGAAATTAATAAGGTGCACACATATAAATCAATAAAGTGCTTCTGTGCCCTGTGCAAATTATCCACTCAGGTTATCCACTCAAAGTCCAGTGCATGTATAACCTATAATGTCCCAGTGAAGTAATCACAACCATGCAGGGGAGCAGTGATGGTGGGTATCTCCTAGACACTCGTGCAGGGATGGCCGGAGTTGGAGCTTACCAGATGTAGTTGATCCCTGTTACCATATGGCAACCTGGATCATATAATGCTTGTTTAAATACTCCAGTATCAGGGTACACTCTTGTCCACTCTCCTGGGTATCAGGGTGACCTGTATATCTCAGGGTGGGTTTTAAAACAAAAACAAGGGACTCCTCATGGTGTAGTATTTTCATAAGTCAAAACCATTTATTAAGCAGGTCTGTCCGCCACTTGACAGACCTGCTTTCTTCTTGGTCTCACCTATCTTTATCTTGGTTCGGTAGGATCACTGCTGTTCGTATGACTTATCTCCCTAAACTGTTGTACTATTTTCGTGTGTTACCGGTTCCAATTCCTTCCCATATCTTGCGTAATCATCAGCATAAAATTCTGAAATTTATTTGGGGTTCTTCTAGACCCCGCATTAACAAATGCATCCTGTATGCTCGTAGGATTTCTGGAGGGTTTTCTGACTCCCCCCAAAAAAGACCTGCACCCTTGCCTTCTTCATTCTCTTCGCCTTTGGGTTTCTGTTAAATATTCGGCCAATTTGATTTCTCCCCACTTGCCTCTATTACGGTTCTTTCCTTGCCCTATGTTTCCACCTGGCTTTGATAACCCACGGCAGTTTTCTTGGTGGGTGGATCACAGCTTTGTAGATGTCCACTCGTTATTCACCCCTACGAGGAATACTCCCTTTTGGGGCCCTTCGCTCCTCGCATGATATCCCCTTGCAGGAGCATTATCGATATATGCAACTCTAAAATTTCCTTCAGCAACTCATTAAACATAAGCCTTTACCCTATACGCTCACGCCATTTGAAAGCCTCTGCAGGGCACGACCCCACTCACCGGGACTCATATCCCTCCTATATGCCTCTATTGTTTCTTGCGATACGCCCCCTTTTACTGTCTACCATTCCAACTGGGAACTGGAATTGGGGGGTACGTTGGACAGGGAAGACTGGCAGCACATGACAGCAGCTCTCTCAATATGTTCTCGTAATATTTTAATTCTGGAAAACGCATATAAGGTGTTTTGCAGATGGTGTTATACCCCAGCTATGCTGGCTAAATTTATACTTGCATATTCTCCCTTGTGTTTCCGTGGATGCACTCAGGAGGGGACCATGACGCATATTTGGTGGAGATGCCCCAAGGTACGCAGACTATGGATCAGGATCTATGCTGTGCTCCGTAATATTTTTCAGGTCACTTATGAGGGACCCGTATGAGGCACTTCTCTGTAAGCCTATACCTGACCCGTAAGCAACGTCAGTTGGCCCAGCATTTGTTTACAGCTACGAAATTGACGATAGCCCGATCCTGGAAGACCCCGTTGCTTAGCTTTGAGTCGGTCAAAAATCGTATGAATGATATTCTAATTGATGAAAAATTGACCGCTATAGCCTCCGATTCTCATGACAAATTTCTTAAGGTGTGGGACCCCTGGATTTCGAATGTTGCCCCTTCCAGATTTCAGACCACTCTTCTCTCCATTTAATGCCCCCTGGGCGCTCGCCCCGCAGGACCCGTTCTCCCTTCCTCTTCCCCACCCTCCTCTTTGTCTTCTTCTATTGTCGTCTTTTTCTTTGTTTGTCTCCCTTTCTCATTTCTTCTTTCCTCTCTTTTTCCTTTGTCTCTTTGTGCCGCTCTTTCTTTTTGCTCGGTACTTTCAGACCATGACTACATCTGATCAATGGAACACCCTAGGATTTCTCCTCCTGTTGTTTTTATTGCATTATATGCCACTAGGGGGATTTTTGATCCCCGTCTAACAACTTTTTGCTGACAAATTTCACCTAGTTTACAATATTTTCAGTTTGGCTCACGCCCTATGTTTGTATCTTGTTTTGCTGCTACCTGTTCCATATGTTCCATTTTTCGTATTGTATGCACATACCTTGCTTTGATGTATGTTTATACCTTTTCTTTAATAAAAACTTTTGTACAAGAATATTTGAGAATTGCACAATATTTTATTTGAGTTTGAGCATTGGATATATGGTTCACATAAGGGGGTGACCCCTCTTTTTCCACTGTAGCACATTAAAACGCACAGGAGTAATTATTTTATATTAGTTACAAATGCACCTTAATGTATGGTAGGATTTGCGCTGCTAGAATTGAGGTCATAAACTTCGAGATATACAGTAGCTATATTGTTCGCCCATCTGGTGGATGTGTAGCAGCTGCAATCCTGTATATTTCCATACATTTATATATTTATTATTTATTTGCTAATATATTTGGCGCGAGTGTTATTCCCACTATTGGCATTCTGTACAATTTTCCTAGAAATTTACCTTCAACTATGTAGTACAAAGGCCTACCTAATTGGATACATGTGAAAGTGTTGTTTAGCTTTGACCTCATATTATGTAGTTTGTGGTAAATCTAACAGAAAATTGAACATGTATGACCAGCCTAAGCAATCAGTTTCTGATGAGTTGGGGAGCCCACATACTGATTGGAAGCCAGCCAGTCGATCTTTCGACTTTGATCAGTGTATGGCCAGCTTTCCTTGAACACACGTTGGACCATAGATCACAATCTTAACAAGAGCCTCCTGGTTTTAAATGAGATGTTTATCAGCACGCATGACAGCCAGGTGTCACCTTAGTACCTTACACTGTCATTTTGGTGGATGGTCTGTTGTACATTTGCCAGTTGATGAAAATTGCTCTTATGCCTGTCTTTGTTCTGCAGAAATCTCAGAAGAGGGAAGAAAGTACATCACTGAACAGTTTGAGAATGCTGTGAATGGAGTGCGACAGATGAAACAGCTCATGGATCAAACTGGAGAAGAGCATCAGAAGATCCTTCGCACGCTGGAGGAGACCAAGAAGAACAAGGAGGTAATTGATTCACTTCTTTTATCTATCACGTCTTTACATTGGGGATCTTGAGACTACATTTTAGGCTTTCTCTGTTGATGTCTACTGCAGCATGATACAAGCCTCTTGAAGGGTTTAACTTTACAAAAACCGCACGGGGTGGTTGTAGATAAAAACAAACTGTGCAGCTCTGATTTAGGTTGGCTAATGCCCTTGCTATACAGGTGCAGGGCATTTACAAACCTCCCAAAGCCTGACTCGAATGACTTCCAGGATGTTGCAAGGACGTCGCTAAGCGAGATCACATTTTTACTGCTCATCTCCACCATTACAGGAATGAGCTTTTTCCTTGATTTAAACCCCCTCACTTGCTATATCTCACCCCATGATGCAGTAGCTCTGAGCTCAACACTTGAGATCTCACTCCTGTGATGGAGGAGGTGACTAGACCTCACTTTGCAATGCCCTAGCAATGTCCAAGGCGTATTCCAGTCAGGCCTCTGGAGGTATGTAAATGACCTACACCTTAAACAAGAGCATTATTCAACTTTATAGATGAATGCTGGCGCGGCACTACAAAAATCTATATATCTATGTATAGGACTGTAATACACCTCCCTCTGCTGTGGGTGGTATTGGTATAGTTAGGATATTCCTGTGAAGTGATGTGACTATGCACTATGTCACAAATTAAAATGTGTGGTAAATGACTGGCATGGAGCTACAAAACACCTCCCTTGGAAATGATAAATGAATAAATGAACAAAATCGTTCATGACGTAATGACGTGATAGTGTGCTTTACCTTATATCAAACTGATAGTAAGCTCAACTAAAAAACACCTCCCTCCCTTAAAGGGATAGAATATATGCAATATCCTTCAATTTATATCCAGTGATCAAAATGTGAATAAAAATCATAAGATGAAAATACATAAAATAAACTCCAAATCCCTCCCCCCTACATAAATACATATAACCAATATTTCAAACAATGAGTTTTGATGCACCAATAACAAGTAACAGTCTCTGTCTTAAACATAGTCTTTAGGTGTGCAAAATAAACGTGCTGCTTCCATACAGACGTAAAAGTGCTTTCACTCATGCTCCCCCCGCACAAACTGCACTCCCCAGAAATTAAGACCCCCTATAGAGTCAAAAGGCACTGTATAAAGATGACTCCTCTGATTCCTGGCAGTGTAACGGGGTTCTTCCTCACTCCTCTTTACAGTTTTCTATTATGCATCAGTACTGGAACAATAAAGGATGAAATGGACAAGCTTCCATAGTGTTATACCTTAAAATGTATTTGTTAAAAAGTTAAAATTGCACTTATAGCAAATAAAGGAGTATGGAGCTTTAACACAACCACTGTCCCAGATGCTCTGTGCTCCACGGACCAGAAATTCCAAAACTGGGATTGACACAATGATGCACATGACTCCATTCCACGCGTTTCAGCAATATGATGTCACCAGGAGTCGCAGAGTTTGTTTTTATTTACATGCGTCCCTTATCTACATTGGCAGCTGAACTATTGCTTTAACTTATTTCTTTTTTATTCTTAGGATGCTTTGAAGCAGGCTCTAGAGTCCGAACAGCAGCTCTCTGAGACCCAGGAAATTTGCAATGACACAATGCTGGCACTGTGGGAGGAATGTAAGCCTTGCCTCAAACAGACCTGTGTCAGGTTCTACTCCAAGACCTGCAGAAGCGGATCAGGGCTGGTTGGACGTCAGGTGAATTCATGTCTTCACTTTTATTACAATACAGAATCCAAATAGTTCTGGAGCACACACAGTCAGTTTTTCCAAGGCAAAGGGCCATGTTTATTAACCTTCAGGAACCAGAATATATACTTCACTATTATGGTTTCTCTGTGTTTTTGAAAGAAAAAGTATCATAGGATAGTGGCCTTTGCACTGGTATGTTATCAGTGCATATACTGTACATGGTCCTCATACAATTTCTACTATTTTTGGATGACCAGCTTTGGGTACTATAGTGAGTGCCCAAATGAGTGAGATTAAATGAACTGTCCAGAATTGAAAATTAATCTTTGAGATGTATAAAGGGAGTCCAGTTTACCTGCTTAGTGTTTCCGTTGTTAATCCAGGCCTAACTGTAGGCCAGCTCTGCATATTGTGGGGAACAATGGTGGGCATATCAGCTGTATATCCCCTGCAAGTGCACAGAGGCCTCTGAGATCCTTAGTCCTTAGAACCTCAGTGGTTGGATGACAGCCAGGGTACTTTTAGTGAATGAAAGCACCCTGGCCATGTCCTGAATCTGTGGACAGTATTTCATATTAACCATCATAGTTTAGGTGCAGAGTCTGGAGGAATCATTGTGTCCAGAAGAGCTCCTGTTTCCTCTAAGGATCTGCTAGCCACCAAGGAATTTCAGTCAATTTCACCCAGCGGCCCTTTTCCCACTTAATGCCAATAACTGAGGTCAGTGAACCACCAATATAAAAAAGGGCCCTTCTGCCTTTGAACACCAATGTAATGAGGGCATTTACATCAACTACCAATCACCAGTGTAATGTGGAATAGATACTGGAAATAGTAACAGGGAAATCTACACTGACCACCAATGTAACAGAATTACAGTGATCACCAATGTAACTGGATAATTTACACTGATCACTAATGAATGAGGTGCATTTTTACTTATAAGGGGAGAATTTACAGTGAACACCTATAAAAGATACATTTACAGTGACAACTGATGTAACAAGGTTATTTACACAAACTATCAACTTAAAGAGATATTAAAGTCTTGTATTTTTTTTTTTTTGTTTAAAAATAGCAAACATGTCATACTTACCTGCTCTGTGCTCTGGGTCCCTCGCTGGCGCTCTTGGCTCCACCCTCCTGCCTGAGTGCCCGCATAGCAAGCATCTTACTATGGGGGCACCTGAGCCGAGCCCTTCTCTGTGTGTCCATTCAGAAATGGAGCCACAGCTTGTCTCTGCCCCTCCCTCTCCTCATTGGCTCACTGAATTTGCAATACAGCAGCGGGAGCCAATGGTGCACCGCTGCTGTCTCTGCCAATGAGGAGGGAGAGTCCCAGAGAGCCGAGTTTCTTGTGCAACATTGCTGGATAAAGATCTGCATTTAGAACCACTTTAAGGGGGAATTCACACTGAACACCAAGGTACCAGGGGAATTTATAATGTAGGACACTATATACCATGCTGTGTTTTTCCCATACGGAATCCCACTAATCAGATTCAGAGCTGCTGTGCAAGTTTGTGGAGTTTTGTGAACATTGGACATGCTACACATACCTTTGGCAGAGGCTCCAGTGCATTACTTTGCCCAGGGGCCCATGATGGTATTAAGATGGCTCTGCTTCTCTGGGATGGCGAGTTGGCGAGCCCAGATCCTGGGTTGCCGACCCGCCATCCCAGAGCATCAGCGTTGTGAATAAAGCCAGCAGTAGAGAAAGCAAGGGGCTGTGGAGCAGAGCTGCATACACCAATGCTTTCTGCATATAAAGGAAAAATAGTCCTACTATTTAGGACTATCTACAGCGCTTGCTAAAACAGTATAAATATATTAAATATTCTTACGAATATAAGTGCAAAAGTGCAAATACTGTGCCAATTAGTTAATCCAAAATTTGTAAATTTATAAATATTTCAATAAAAGTCAAAAGTGCAAAATCATAAAAGTCATAAAAATCAGAAAACCAATGTTCAGTGTTTGTTCCTTTTCCTGGGACCTGTGCAAGTGCTCACAAAATTCAATGAGTGACAAATAAAATGCAGGTGCTGGGTGCCTTCTTCCCGTGCAGCAATTTATAAATTGGGTGACTTACCGAATATAGTGGGCCTCATATACCTTATAGTATTGCGGCCAATCTCACTTATTGGTAAGTCCCCTTTAAGATCCTCCTGTGCCGATGGTTGTTTTCTTCCTTATTCCTCCATGAGGCAGCTCATGATGTAGGATTTAAAAGGATAAAAAGCTCCAGATAGTGTATTATTTTTTATAAAGCGATTTATTCAAGTAGCAAGTAAAAAGTATGTCAGCCACCAGTTTAAGCAGATCCCGCAAGAATCCCGCTATGATAGTATCCGTGACAGTCAAACAGTACCATGCAGAGTGGCGAGCGGAGGTAATTCCGGCTTGCGTTCCAAATGGGTGTCACGTATCATGTTGTGTGGTCCACGTCCTGACGCGTTTCGTCACATCCGGTGACGTTTTCAAAGGGTATTCAAAGGGCTTTCTGCATATACCTGTGATACCAAATGCACTCTGCCTGGTACAGCAAAAGCACACCATACCTGAATGGAAGGCTATTATTAAAGGTACGTTTATTACTAAAATCGTAGTGTATATATGGGCATATCTGTTCTGTAGTCACTGGGCTACTTTCAAACTGATCAGTGCCTTAGCCCCTTTCACACAATTGGTCCGACTCAATAGGACCCTCCATTTACCTCTATGGAGTGGCAGATGTAAATGGACTTGTGTCCATTTACACCCACCTACCTCCAATCTGATACCACTAAAAAAACAGAAGGGGATCCGTCCCCTTCCGTCTGAGCGGGCCGTAGAGTAGTGTGGGCAGTGTATGTGTTTGCTCTGCATATGCAGAGTGGACACGGACCTGTCATCCGCCCGCTCTGCTCATTGTGGCCTGCGACCGGTTACCAAGTCGCTTAAGTGGCCCTCGCTGTTCAAAAGGCTGGGCACCCCTGGTCTAAATACTTGGGACATGTGTTGTACTCCCTCTCCTTTTGTTTTCCCCACAGTTCTCTAGCTGCATGTACTGCCAATTCCTGGCTGTCAAAAACTTTTTCTACTTACACAGGAATAGATCTTTTTGCTTCTATGTAAACTAACGGTTACAGAACAGCATCTGCAGTGTCGATAAAAGTTATGACTCAGCATGCTATTATTGCTTCATTGTAACTTAGCTGATTCATTCATAGCAAATGCGAAGGGATGACCTTTGCTCTAAATATAATGTCAATAAAAGCAAGTTATAAAATAAACAGGGGTTGATTTACTAAAACTGGAGAACGCACAATCTGGTGCAGTTGTGTATGGCATCCAATCAGCTTCTAAATTCAGCTTGTTCAATTATGCTTTGAAAAAAAAACAAAAAAAAAACTCGAACTTGGTTTGTGTGCAGAGCTGCACTAGATTTTGCACTTTCCAGTTTTAGTAAATCAACCCCATTGTGTTTCTATTTAACCCCCTAATAACCCTACATTAATGTTTATCAGTTCAAATGAACCCCTTCTTTCCCTTATCTCATAAGCTAACATTTATATATATATATATATATATATATATATATATATATATATATATATATATATATATATATATATATATATATATATTTGTCTGTTTATCCTTTACAAAAATGGTAACAGTAAATAAAAAAAAGCCTTTATTTTATTTGTAAACCACTTTGCTATGCTTTGTAATAGAAACAGGCGAAATTATAGCATAAAATGCAAACTTTTTATCAACAGGACAGGACACTTTTTGCTTTAAAACTGATTCTAAGAAAATATGAAATGCTTACTTATAAACTTGTAACTGTTAAAAAATGTATTAAATTGACCAACAGCTCTCAACGTTTCCTGTTAACATTGAACTACGCTTTCATTTACTTATACATATAGTTTTAACCTGGCATCCTTGTTCCAGGCAGCAGGAAACAGATGGCATTTATCTCTGCCTGATTATGAGCAACAACATGAAATGATACAGCCTATAATGGAAAAGAAAATCTATATTTACTTCTAGAAATGTTGTGAAGCCTGAGAGTGGCTGAGAACATCAGGAATTAGGAATCGAGATGGAGACAAGGTGCTCTGTACCATAAAATAACATTTCTGATTGGAAGGAGAAAAACATATCGCCATCTTAGAGGAAACCTGTACTGAGAGCAAAACCAGATCACCACCTGAAAACTACAGTTGCATGGCTGTCCACAGGGCCAAGACAAATTGGGGACAGTAGGGGCACGTGCCCTGGGCACAGTCTTTCCATGTGGAAGGGATGAGCAGGTCCAGTTTGAATCAGTTCCTGAGTCTTTTTCCCCTTGGGTACTGGATAACCTTGTCAAAACACTGGCTGTCCATTACTTTAACACTTTCTGAGACCCAGACAAAGAATGCTGTTTAGGAAAGTCAGAGATTTGAATATTGCTTTTGGATCCATTCCTCAAATATCTGAAGCCATTGAATCAGACAGACAGTCAGGAAACTAGTATTACCTTTCCAGGAGATGCCAGCAATGGCAGCACCCATAAATCATCAGGACAGGTCTCCTGTAATTTAAACTGATTTGTAGTGTATTTTGATCATTGTGATCATTTTATCGGTGGTGAATAGGTCTGTGATAGCTAGGCTCACGGAGGGCCCTCAGAGTGGATCCCATCAAAATTCTGGAGATAGATGAGGAGCACCATGCTTGAGAGCAGTGATCACTTTATTAGTGTAGGTATGTATGTATTAGTGTATGACGAAAAAGATATCTTATAAGCTTTGAGATTTGGGGCTTCTTCTTGAGGCTTTTGGTTTTGGAAGAAAAACACATCCCAAACTGACCTCTCAAATGATGTGACGCCCATGTCTGCTGTCACCCCTACTGACATCTTGCCTGGTTTTGCTCAAGGTTCGGCATCGAAGGCTATCTTGATTGGCAGGCCCAGGATGAGGTATCTTGTGAATATGATCATGTGCAGAAGGCAAGACACTAGTCATCAGCATTGCCTATAGTCTCTTTATGTGGAGGTGGCCATCTTGCTGGAGGTGGGGCTTTTGTTTCCTCATGTCAAAGCCTTCGGTAATGACAGCAGTGAGCAGCACATTTGATCACCAAATCTCACTCCTTAGGCCCCGTACACACGTACCGATCGTCGGCCGAACAATCGGCCGTCTTTTGTCCAGGGCTGTCGTGTCTGTTGAAAACTGCAAAAGACTGCACACGAATTTTGTCAGCCAACAACAGCCGACTGCAGAAGTGATGTCATGTGATGGTTAACTTTCCTTGTCTTTTTTCTTTTCTGAGCATGCCCAGTCTTGCTAATTTGCTGTCTGTCGGCCGAAATCTGTACTGACTGGCGAACAATCGGCCGTTCTGGTGTTGGCCAACAAAAATTTTAATGGTTGCACGACAGATTCTGTTCGGCCAAAAATGCGCTGTCGGCTGTCGGAAGCATCATACTAACAAGCCTACAATCGGCCGATCGGTCGCCGGCCGAATATTTACGGCCGACAATCGGTACGTGTGTACGGGGCATTAGATTTCACACTGTGGATATACAGCCATGAGGCTGTTGGCTGTAGGTACCTAAGTTTCCTCACATACCAAGAAATGGACAGCTGTTTTTCAGTCAGAATTCCAAATAAAAAGTTGTTTTTTTAGGTTAGTGATTAGGCACAATTAACATTTCTAAAGTTTCCCTATAACAGCTAAAATTTACTTTTTGTGTTTAGTTCCACTTGTATTCTTCCCAACATCCAAGGCATGCTGAGAATATACACTGAGATGCACATTATTATTTTTAGAGACATGCTAGCAAGCAGAAGAGGAACATTTATTGCAGAAGAGACATAGAAAGTCTCTCTACAAAAGGCTACCTACTTGTATTCTCATCCTTACCCAACAGGTGGAGTCACAGATGCCATTTTATTTTTTCCCACATTCTCCCTATGTGATTTTTCTAAAAATATAATTTTGTTTACAGAACTCAACATCTCAAGCCAAATTTTACAAATACAACAGAAGAAGTCAGAGAAGTGACACCTCCATCTTCCTTTTCTTCTGTTGTGTTCAAATAGCTTAATTCAATGTTTCAATAAAAACGCCAATCAGATTGCACCTTACTGCAAACTGAACCGGGTGGTGATTCAACAAAAATCTAAGAAAAAACATGTTTTAATGGAATGAAAATGACTGTGTTCCTTTCTTCTTACAGCTGGAAGACTTCTTGAACAGATCTTCACCCTTTGCCATTTGGGTCAATGGAGAGAGACTAGACACTCTAAATAAGCAAGATGAGCAGCAGCACATGGCATTGGAGGATCTTGAAGATGGCTACAGTATTGTAGAAGACAGCGTGCATGAGCTCTTCCAGGACAGCATGAAGGCTTTTGACCACATGAAGCCATTATTCAGCAAACCTTTCCATGGCTTTAGTTTTCCCCAGTGGGAACCATTCCCCTTCCAGAGAATCAGCACTCCGGTCTCCGCCATGCGTATCCGCAAGGAACGCTCCCCTTCGTTTGAACCTTTTTTCACCAGCAATTTTGACTCTCTCTTCGAAGCTGCTCAGAAAATGATGGAGAGGCATCGCCAGATGATCCAGCAAGGACCCCGCTTTGATGGTGAGAGTTAGCCAGAAATGTATTTAAAGACCATCTCTAATTCATGAAATTTTCATAGGCTAAGAGCGCTTAATAGATGTTAATTTCTGCCATTTACTTCCTGCTTTCTTCAAACAGGATAAAAAGACATTTAGTCTTCCTGGATAGTACAGTTCCTGCTGTGATCCCAGCCCCTGGTGGCATCAGCGCGGCTCACATGACCGTCTCTTCAACAATCACATATATTTTTCTGCTGAAAACTCCATTGGGCGCCACACTGTGGGTTGTAAACTACGAACTACGGTGTGCCTAACCTGATGGAGTATAATGAAAAGAGCAGAAAGCAATATCTGCCCTCCATTTAAAAAAATCAGCCCTTAAAAAGAGTTATTTTTAACTGTTTTGGGCAAAAAAGAGAGTGAATGACTAAACAGCAGAGGTAAATGCTTACTAAGCACTATAAGGGTATGAAATGATGGTGCCCGGAGTTGGGCTTTATGTTTTTTGCCAATATTTACAGTATTATAGTGAAGCTGCAGTTTTGGTAATGGGTGCCTTTATGAAGAATGAACACAGATCAGTGACTAAGCATTAAAGCCCAACTCAAGCCAATACTTTCTGTTTCTTTTGGGAAAAATATTTCACATTTTTTTTTTGTTTTCATATAAATACCGGTAAGTTTTTTTGTTAGCCACACATTTTCTTGTTTAGAACCATAAAAAAAAAATACAATCTCATAATTGTGTAATATGCATAATAGAGTAGAGAATGTTTACCTCCTCGGCCTGTGTAGAGGTAGGCTAATGAGGAAGGAGTTACAATAGCCAATATAACATTAGAGTGAATTAGCAGCTTGGTGGTGTCATTGGTTAAGTAGGAGCAAATTTTGGAAAGGTTATAGAGGTGAAGGCAGCACCTGCTCTCTTTGTGATTTTACCCCTTTAATTCTTGTCTGTCTGTCCATTGCCTGCCCTAATGTTTACGTGTTGCTTGTTCCTGATTACTTTTTCAACCCATGGTTTGCCACTGTTGTGTTGATTTATTAAAACTGGAGAGTGCAAAATCTAGTGCAGCTGTACGTGGTAACCAATCAGCTTCTAACTTCAGCTTGCTCAGTTAGGCCCCTTTCATACTATCCGTCCATCGGACGGATTCCGTTTTTCTCAGCGGGGGATCGAGCCGCCGATCCCCCGCTGAGCAGGAGGATGACAGCTGTGTCTCCGCGCTGTGTGCGGAGACACAGCTGTCAGTTCCCCATGCATCTCTATGGGGGAAATCGGATGGGAACGGACCGTTGGTCCGTTCTCATCTGATCTCATCCGATCCGCTGGACGGGTGGAAAATAGGGTTTCCATCCGTCCAGATTTGACGGATTGGATCAGATGTCAGCGGACATGTCTCAGCTGACATCCGATGCCCCATAGGAATGCATGGGGGGGGCCGTTCAGATCCACCAAAAAAACGGACAGGCGGATCCGAATGGTCCGCCTGTGTGAAAGGGGCCCACGTCAAAATCTATCAGTTTTCCATCCGTTTTCCATCTGTTTTTCATCCATTTTTCATCAGTTTTTCATCCGTTTTTCGTCAGTTGTTATCCGTTTTTCATCCATTTTTCGTCAGTTGTTATCTGTTTTTCATCCATTGTCATCCGTTTTTCATCCATTGTCATCTATTTTTAATCCGTTGTCATCCGTTTTCATCCTTTGTCATCCGTTTTTCATCCCTTGTCATCCGTTTTTCGTCCGATCCGTTTTTTTGATGGATAAAAAATAGGGCATTCTTCCATTCAAAAAAACGGACATTGACGGAAGCGGATGAAAAAGGATGTTAACTGATGATCATCCGTTGTCATCCGTTTTTACATAGAGATAAATTGATGTCCGTTTTTCATCCGTCAACGGATGGATGAAAAACGGACAAACGGACAGCATGTGTGAAAGGGGCCTAAAGCTTTGACAAATCCTGGAAGCGGATTGGTTTCTGTGCAGAGCTGCACCAGATTTTATGAAAAATTACCAAACCCCAGGACATTTGTATGTGTAGATTTCATTTGCTGACCTTCCACTACCATTTGCTCTAAGATAATGAAAACCTTTAGCTTTGTGGTGTTGGATGCACTGGTCTAAAGGAATGTGGAAGTTAAAGAAAAGGCATTTGTAGTAATTGTGAGCAGGAGTGAACCAGGCAGTCTCTGTAGGAATCAATGAATAACTATTTATAAGTTAAACTATTTAACATTTGTAAATGGCAATTGTGATTGGTGCTGGTGATGGTAAAACAGATGAGTTTAACAAATATGATAAACAAGCTGAGACCTTGAATTCCCATTACAAGAAAGGGAGACACATATGTTGGGCTGTTTTATAAATGTTAAAAACTAAACCATAAAATAAGTTGCTCAAAAAGTTCCACCAAATAGTAAAGAATAATAATTTCCTTAGTGACAGCTCCACTCGCAAAATGTCCACATAAACATTATACATATTAATAATAATGGAAAACGTGTTGCGCTATCAATATGAGGTGCATAAATTCAATCAAGTAAGAAATTCACATATATCAAAAACTGTAAATAAAAATGTGTTAAAAAACATTCATAAATAATTCATCAGAAAAAAGAAAAGACGTGCTCTTAGGCAAAAAGTTCATTTTCATTTGTGTATCAACATAAATCCATATTTTAGTGTGCATAGCAAAATCTTCACATCCAAAAGTGTGTTTTATAAATGTTCCAAATCTTTAGATGAAGCTCAAATTCAGGGCAATT
Organism: Pelophylax lessonae; assembly: GCF_965119305.1. Taxonomy (NCBI): domain Eukaryota; kingdom Metazoa; phylum Chordata; class Amphibia; order Anura; family Ranidae; genus Pelophylax; species Pelophylax lessonae. The sequence goes on from NC_138770.1 coordinate 98,160,984, forward strand.
TTTAAAATAAACATGCTAGCTACTATTCAGCAAGTGGGGTGGGGGGGGGGGGCTAAGAATTATGCAAAATAGAGAAAATCAGTAGGTAAGCAATATCCATTTGCAACATTTTCATATTTGACTGGAATGCACTTTTTTTGTTGTTTTCTCAATAACCACTATGTATTTTTTTAAAATTTCTCTTCTTAGGGATGAATAATTCTACTGATGACAAAACAGTATGTCGGGAACTCAGACGGAATACTGCCGGCTGCCTAAAGATGAAGGACAAGTGTGAGAAATGCAAGGAAATTCTGGCAGTTGGTAAGTGTCTACATATGATGAGTGCCACCGTTAAGAGCAGTGACAGATGAACTCTGTCTGGTTGCTATGGGCTGCTTCCCTTTGCTTCGTTAAGGGATGAGTCAAAATGATATCTTAGGCTGCTTTCACACTGAACAGTTTTTCTTCCCCTTTTGCGTCAAGAAAATTGGAAGAAAAATTCATGACTATTAAATCCTGTGGAGTTCTTCACACTAGTCAGTTGCGGGCCAGTTGCATTTTTAAAAGTCCTGCATGCTGCTTTTTTAGTGCATTTTAGTGTAATAAAAAAATTGCATCAAAAATGCCCCTCCCCTCCAATGAAATGAATGACAAAGCATAAAAAACGCGCCCGCAGTACATTTTTCATGCAGTTTTGAAGTCACGTCTCCTTTTTTCACAGGTTCGAAACTCAGAAAAAACATGAAAAAGGTGCATATTGGTTTTTACTGCCTTTGATATGAGCAGTGTGAAAGCAGCTTTGGTTATAGACAGAGCCCCTAGCTTCATAAATGTCTTAGATGCTCCCGCATTGAGGTCTCCCTTCCATCTCTCCTGGTTCTGTATCCACCACTCTGGGATCCAAATCTTCCAATAGACCTAATAAACACACTCTCGGGAAGGGGTGACGGAGATATTAGTCACTAGTTAGATTGTTACCAGCACCTGTGACCAATACACACTGATCGCCGGGCAGGACTAAAATATATGTGTAAAGTCTTCTGGGGGTGGCTGCAACGCCAGCATGCTGGAGAATGAGTAGGCCCCAATTTATGTAGACAGTGAGGGATATAATAGGCCTTATGTACCAACTTGAATTGTATAAGACAGTCTCTCAAAGAGACCAAATCCTACATATCATCCCAGTCCTCAGGATCCAATTCGGGAGCATCAGTGGTTCAGCGTTAGTGCAACATCACCAACTCTGGCAGGGATACCCTGAGGAGGTGTGCACATAGGGTAGAAGTAGGCTTTTCTAGACTCTTTTCACCTAAGATCCTTTCTAAGTCTAAAGACACCAGCTGAGTCTCCCCAGGGGGGAACTGGCTCCTGAAAGCATGGGACAACTGTAAATATCGAAAAAGATATGAAGGGGGGATATTGTGAGTAGAAACAAAGTAATCAAAGGGGCAGGTGGATAAATCTGATGTGACGTCTTGTACTAAATTAATATTACATTTTGTCCAGGCTATGGGTTCAGGAAGTCTAAAAAGATGAGGAAACATAGGGTTCTTCCATAATGGGGTTTTCGGAGAGACTGCAGTGCATAGGTAGCGCTCGCAAATGAGACCAGCCCTCCAGGCCCTAAGGGTAGTCATTATAGACCTTGTTAGGTCATAAGGCGCTTTAGGACCTCGGAATGGCCTCCACAGATCCCATCTCCGCAGACTCCAGGACAGTAGAGGGGTTGAAAAAATCCGGCCTTAGCCACCAGGAGAAAGTATCCAATTGGGCCGCTAAGTAATACTTGTGGCAGTCCGGAAGCGGTAACCCACCTTGTGAGGTGGAATGCATCAGTGTGGACAACTTGAACCGAGGAGAATGAGGTCTCCACAGAAAAGACGAGAATAGACTATTCAGGTGCGAGAAGCAGGACTTAGGGATCCACTGTGAGTAATTTAAAAAAACAAGTAGGTGAATTAGGGAAACAATTTCATTTTTATGAAATTCACAAAACCCCAGGAGGGACATAGGGATGTTTTCCCATGCTTTCAGTTTAACTCTAACCTGCTTAACCACTGAAGATAAATTCTATGACATGTAATCATTTACATCTCTAGAGATCTGTATGTAAAAGTATCCACCATTGCAATTGCAGGTCAGACACCACACTATCCCTAGCCTCAGAGTCAATAGCAAATAACAGGGACTTGGACCACTTCACTTTGAGACCCATCATCTCAGAGAATGAATTTAAAATCCACAATGTGCCCTGCAAAGAGGGGACGGTGTCTTTTTAAAATAACAGGAGGTCATCTGCATACAGAGCTACCCTCTCCTCCAGCCACTCTAGCCTAAGGCCCCTAATAAGGGGAGATATTCGAAGAGCTTCAGCTACTGGTTCCATGATGATAGTAACGAGACCCGGAGAGAGAGGACAGCCCTGCCGGGTACCACGGTATAACTGAAATGAAGGCGATAAAAAACTTCCCAGTCTAATGACATCTGTCAGGGATCAGTATATCACCTTTAGCCATTGAATGAAAACGAAGGGATACCCCATTCTCGAAATGGTCTCCCATAAGAAAGGCCACTCCTTGGTATCAAAAGCCTTCTCTATATCCAGGGAAGCAATGACTCTAGAGCCCAGGTTGTCATGCTTGGCATGAATATTGGTAATTAGCCTGTGTAAGTTAATATGTATTTGTGTGCCATAAACCCAGTTTGATCTAAATCAGTTATGGAGGGTAGAATGTGTAGTTGCAAAGAGTTTAGTTAAAATCTTAAGATCGTTATTAAGGAGTGTGATAGGTCTATATGAGGCACACTGTTTGGGATCCTTAGGGGATTTATAAATGAGAATAGCATGCGTCTCTGACATCGGGGGAGGGAGGGCACCTTCCGCTAGGCAATGTGAGTAAAGGAAGGCAAGTAAGAGGGCTAACAGAGCACTGTGGGCTCTCTAAAACTCTGTGGGAAGACTTTCAGGGCCTGGGGATTTGCCCACTGCAAGGGATTGGATCACTGATAAAACCTCTTCCGGGGTGATCGGACTCACCAAGTGCGACTGTTCCTCATCCAAGAGCCAACCCAGAGCCACTGGGTCCAACAGTGAGGCTAAAGAAGTCGGGTCTAAGCCAGATGGCAGCGTGGAGTCATAAAGGTGTTGGTAGAAATTTTTAAACTCACTAAGGATATCCGTAGGAGAAGTAATCACCTCCATTTTGGGAGAGGTAACCTCAGAGACCACTGTGAGGGGGGTATCATGGTGTGACAACATGGCTAATAATTTCCTGTTTTTTCCCCCTTGTTCGAAGATTTATTTGCCTTAAAGGCATCCCAGACTAATTCTGGTGAGGAGGACCCTGCATATATATCCCAATATTCTTTCAGGGCAAGCAGGGATTAATCAGATATGTCGGGGTGGGAGATCCAGTGAGCGCAACGACGCCACATGGAGCCACCACACTCCGAATGGGATCTCAGAGTCAGGGTAATGATTAGCAGAGGGAGCCACCAGTGGCGGTCAACCTAGGCTAAAAAGGTATAGTCAAAAAGAGTGTAGTTGTAAAAATCAGGAGGGAAAACAGATCTATATGGCAGCTTCACTCCAGATAGCGAACTCCATCTTGAGATTTAACGAAGATCAAACCCACGTGGATGTCTTTTAAAAGATAAACAGCCCTTTTGCAGGATATTATATGGATAGGGTGCAACAGTCTAAGTAAGTAGCACCTGGGAATAGGGTCCAGAGAATCCGGCGCAAAAACAATTGAAAAAGAGATAGACAAGGGAAGGGGGCCACCATACTAGAACCAAATGGGACCCTAGGGCCTCAATACTTGCTGTAGCCCCTTGCATAGGAAGTCACTTGTTAGGGGATCATACGGGATTCATGCTTCTATGACCATCAGACAAGGTCACTGTTGCTGCAGGGGATTAAAAAAATATGGCTTTGTCACCGTCAACCACGCGGAGCATGCTAGGATACAGGAGGCTGTATTTGAGGTCTTATCGTTTGCAAACTTCTGTGAAGGAGCGTGTCTCTATTGGATTTTAGGCGAATAGTCTGGAAAGAGAAGGATCTTTGCATTCTCATAACGCAGATCTTGTTTTGCGCGAGCCGCTGCCAGGACTCGATCCGTGTCACGATAATTAAGTAGTCGGAGTAGGAAGGGTCTTGCTGGCGCCCCAGAAATTGGAGGTGCTGGGGGAACCCTATGGGTTCTTTCCACCACAAAGTGGATAGCATGACCGGGAGATCCAGCCCCTTGATTAGGAACGATTCCACAAACTTGGCAGGCCTGATGCCCTCCGCCTTTTCTGGCAGGCCCAGAATGCGAATGTTGTTCCGTCTAAGTCTACTTTCGATATCCACTGCTTTTTCTTGCAACGCTTTTACTTGCAGTTGTAGGACATGAAGCTCCCAGGAGTCTGATCTGGTTGAATCTTCCAGCTGAGATATGCACTCCTCAGCTTCTGAGACCCTGGGCAGAAATTTGTCCATATCATGGCAGATCAGACTGAAGTCAGTCTCAAGGTAGTCAATCCTTGTAGTGAATGTGTGCTTACCAGGTTTAATAGCCCCTAGGATGTCAGCTGAGGTAGGGCCTGGTCTTTTCCCTGGGCTCTGGGGTAGTCTGTGTGCTCACTGACATGGTTGGGAGCTGCCACCTTGTGTCCAAGATGGCCGCCGCTGGAGGCAAAAGGGACACTCACAGCATGAGAAGAGTGGAGCCTGTCAGGGGGACTCCGGGATCACCCACGACAGACGGACCTGAAGCCTTCTTGGAGCCCCGGGTGAGGATCGGTGCTGCTGTGAAGGAGAGATGGGTCCCAGGATAGCTGTATGATTACAGGCAGGATCGGAGCTTAGCCGCCATGAGTTCTCTCAGGCTCACATCCCAGCCACACATTCTTCATAATTTAAATGAGAAAAGAAATCCGGCAAGGATGGTGGTAGCCACTCATAATATGCACAGCAGGTGACTTAGATTAGGTCTGAGGAAGGGAAAGGGAGCAAAAAGAATACATTCCCTTTATTTTAAAGTGAACTTATCCTTTAGGAGCTACATTTTCTCCGACTTCCCATCCCAATAAGTGACAGCAGTTACTGAAAAAGGGAATGAGAGAAAATCTCCCGTTTGAGTACACAGGCAGAAAAAAAAGAAAGAAAAAAGAGGTTCTATCGCTTCCCCACTCTAAACCAAACCTTGAAAAAAGATATCTGCATGGATTCATGTGGATTGAGGTTATTAAAAGTGTCAGAAACACATGCATCCTAGAAGCCAGCTCTTTTTATGGGTTACGGATTATGTCCCATTCATACTTAAAATGGTATAAATTCTGACATATACTCAGTGAAGTGATTGGCCTAAGGTTATACACAGAGATGAAACAATTCCTCCTACATAGGTTGTACCTATTTATCTACATCTTTAGATCTATTCAAAGTCCAGAAATTATCAACTTGTCTGAGCATTTAGAAAAAAGGGGGTTGGACAGTTAAAGTTATACTCTGCAGAGCTCAGTGAAGAGAGCTCTGAGAGTTGATTGGAAGGAATAGCACACCCACCTTCACACAGCACACAGGAACAGAGCTAAGGCTGTCAATCAGCTGGAGGTCCCTTCCCTGTCACCTTTTTACTCTTAATGTCAGGGAAACTTCTCAGAAGAAATTCATGCTGATAGCAGAGGAAAGAAGCATCAGACTGAAATGACACTTAATCGTGGATTTACTAAAGGCAAATAGACTGTGCACTTTGCAAAGTGCAGTTGCACTCTGTAAGTGCAGTTGCTCTATAGCAGTGGTCCTCAACCCTGGCCTACAGGGCCCACTAACAGGCCAGGTTTGCAAGATAACTGAAATACATCCCAGGTGATATCATTTGCTGCTCAGGGATTGCAGTATTCTAGTCTGCATCTCCCCAAGGTAATACCTAAAACCTGGCCTGTTAGTGGGCCCTGTAGGCCAGGGTTGAGGACCACTGCTCTAGAGCTTAGTAAATGAGCAGAAGTTCTGCTGACTTCCATCATCCAAACATGTGCAAGCAAAAATGCATTTTTTTTTTCATTTTCCCTGCATGTGATTGGGTATTCTTTGCAAAGTGAAGATTTACCTAATTTAACAAGCTCTGGAGCAACTGCACTTGCAGAGCGCAACTGTCTATTTGCCTTTAGTAAATCAACCCGTTAGTGATCTGGTTTGAGACACATACACACTATAGAGGGTTATGCTTTGTTCATATTACATGTCTGAGGTTTGCAACCACTTTAAGTGATTTGGGAACATGCAGTGAATTGCACGATTTTGTATGCATTACCGCAATTCAAGATAACACATAACACTTTGTTTGGTGTGTTGCAGTGCCATTCTTTTAAGAATGACACTCCAATGCACACAGAACAGTAGGTGCCAATGGTCCTGCTTTGCAGTGATATCTGTTTTTGTGGTGTTTTCTTTGCCTCGAACCAGTGCATTGGCAGCCTATTTTCAATTGATCAACTGCCTTAACCCAAAACATACTAAAGTGCAGAATACCTTATGTTAAGATGTGTGCAGTAACATACTGCAATGGGACCAGTAAATGTGCTGGGGTCCTACAGGCAGAGTAGGCAGAGTAGGACTGTAATGGTTATGATGTGTACCCTACCAGGAGTAATTTCTTCATTCAGATCAGCAGCAGAGTGCTTGGCAGGTCTGCCACTGCCAAGATCCAAGATCCCCATGTGTTCCAATTATGACCAGTTTGATGGAGAAGACCCAGGACATGCTGGAGGGTGGTATATCTGCCAGAAAGATTATCCTGTCCCAGTTTCTGAAGCGGGAATCATGACTCATCTACAGCTGCCTATAAACATTAGTATCATCCACCAGACATCTAACAAAAGATCTTTCTACAAACATACAAGATTATATTGTGCGAACATGCTTGTTTGCGTTTATTGAAGAATGAGAGCAATGTTGCACCATCTTAGTATAAAATTAATTCTGGGTGATAAATTTTCCCCAAAACAAGTCATATACAGTATGTGTATGCAAAAGTCTTGAGCAACAAACTGCAAATCGGTAGGACATTCTGACAGAAATTTGTGTGGTCAGCATTAAAGTAGATGAAAAAAAACAGTTTATTGCAGCTTACCAGTCCTGAGATGTGGCTGCTTTTGTTTTCTTTTTTTTTTTCAAGCTAAGAAAAATTCTTGCTGACCTGCAGTGTTCTGGTAGCATCCTGTGCACTGAACTGAGATCTCAAGCAAAGTTATCAGCCTTTCCAGCTGTCTTCTGAGAGATAGAAAACACTTCTTCATTTGTAATGGAGATGAAGAGTGGTGGGCATATTTGTTGTCCAAACCAGGAGAGCAGCTTAGTGTGACAGCACTACTCCCCCATAGATGCAGTGAGTGAGTGAGTGAGTATTGTTATCCAAGGTCAGGAAGTATGTTCTGGCCAGATCACCTGGTGAAAAACAGACCAAAAACATGGAAAATTGAAAGCTAATACAGTCACCACATCTAAGGACCTGTAAGATGCAATATATGGCATTTTTGTTCTAGGTGTAGCGCTACCACCACAGGAGCCGCTGCCAATGTTCCCTCTAAGTTTTTACTGTGCTGAGCAAATAAAAAAATTTCTGAGCGCAAACCTTTAGACTGAGCAATGGGGGGGACGGGACGTCAATGCAGAGTGACCAGCGTGCCCCCAATTAATTGCAGAGTGCCACAGCATTGCCCCCAATCATTGCAGGGACCTCCCCCCGCGAGACCCGTGCACTTACCTCACGGACGGTCACGGCAGCTTCTCTTCAGTCCCCGGCTCCCCGCGTCTCCTCAGTCCTCCCGCCTCCTCGGCCAATGGCATGGGGTTTGCCTTTCGGCCAATCAGGAAGCGGGAGGACCTCATTCGCTATTGTCACAGAATGGGCGGGCTCGGGGCGCACTGCTCTGCTCCCCAGCCGCCACGTCTGCGGCTGCGCAGTCCGAATATGTGCGTGCGCGGGACCTTCAATTGTACTGCGGTTCCGCGTAGGCGCGCAGCTTAGAGGGAACATTGGCCGCTGGTTGAATTGGGTCCTGCTCATACCTTGACCTCCACAAAGACCTCTGTACCTCTGACACCTCGGGTATACCCGTCAACAAACACAAATTGACAACGTTTGGTAAACGCTTTAGGGTCACCCTGAAATTGAGACTTGAGACCTTGAAGTATGATAACAAGTTATATTAAGAATATGAGTAGTCAAAAACAACAGGAAATCACAATGCAGTACACGGTTTGGCATGTATAGTTCAAATATCAATTATTGCAGTAGGAGTGCCTCCTTAGATTTTGATAAGGCTGCATAAACTGCAACTTTCCCCACTTGAAATGAACAACCTAAGGAGATGGTGAATTTGGTATCAATAGAACAATGTCGCCAAGAGTCACTTATGGTGAGGAGGCTAGGGCCTAGGCATAATGCAATGGCAGTAAAATACCTATAAACTCTTAACCGAAGAGGGTAACAGGTGCTCTAATGCAGTTCTCAAAGTAAATCTTCAGCCAGCCACGTTGGAGCTCTTGAATAAGTTTAAGCAATAAAGAGAATGCTTTCTGTAATAAAGAAACGGTTGTAGCACACTGATCTCCTAAGGGTACTGATAAACAAAGTGTCCAGCAAGGGGTTCATTATCAGGAATTATAATAATAGATGTATCCCAGATGTTCAGGGTTAAAATTCTGAGCAGCAGGACGGTTGCAGAACATCAAGGGATAGTTGGTGGTGCCTATAGGAGGGATAGTGTGGTTTGTCTTTCAATAGATTTACCTACAGAGTCAGTCAGTGTGACACAAAGGATTCTTATTCCACTCACCCTCAGCACATTATTTGTAGAAGCAAATCTCTTTCAGTGATGAATGGGGCCCCCTTTAAGATGAGCTGATTCCAGGTGTACTTCTGCAGTATTCAGTACCTCTGCGATGCAGTAACAGACTTTTGAGACGTTAGGCATCACAGCAGAAATCAGCAGGTCTGGGTCTCCAGCGGCTCCAGTACTAGGCCTAAGAATGATCTCCGGCTCCCGCACACAGTGAAATGTACACAGACTTGTCTTGGCAGATGGCAGCAGCTTTACCATTTCTCCGGAACTAACAGACACTGTCTCTACTGTAAGGCACAGTCTTTTCCTGTACCTTTCTCCCTGTCTCTCTCCCAGATAGGGCCTGCTCTTCTTCACATACCAGTCTCTTTTCCCAGACTCCCCTCTGGCTTCTCCAGTACTCTAATTTATATAACCCCCTCCCCTACACCAGCATGGTGGACTCTGAAGTGTTTTTGGGTTTGTATAACCATGGAGTTATTTCTGTCTGGAACCACAACTCCCAAAATGTAATCTTCTTAATTGATGATAAATCCCAAGTTCATAAAGCTCCATCTTGTGGCAGAAAAAAGGAACTTCTTGCAATAAAGATCAAATAGGATAATGTATTAGAAAAAATGCACCATTTAAGTTGCAATGAGCCTTGTTACATAGGGTTTAGATGCACTTTAGGTAAATTGGCTTGGCTTACACAACCTCTCCAGCCTGATGTGCCATGCCACCTAAAAGGGTATCTTATGGAAGATGTGATTACTGTCTAAAGATTGGTGATGATAATATTTGAGGATTTTTCTTTTTTTTCTTGCCCATGTCAGATTGCTCAGGAAAGAATACGATGCAAGAAAAACTGCGGGAGAAATTTGAAGACTCTGTTCACTTAGCAGAGAAGTATACTAAGCTGTACGACGATATGCTACAGAGATTCCGAGAGAAGATGTTGAATACCACTGGAGTCTTGGAAGACCTGAGTCACCAGTACAGCTGGGTGTCCAAGCTGGCCAACCTCACCGAAAATGACATGAAAGGAATCTTCCAAGTGTCTACAGTGAGTACTGGGACTAGTTTTCTTCCTTCCTTCCTTCCTTCCTTCCTTCCTTCCTTCTTTCCCTTTCTCCCTTACTTTTTTGCCTCCCCCCTCCCTCCCTCCCTCCCTCCCTCCCTTCCTCCCTCCCTCCCTCCCTTCCTTCCTTCCGTCCTTCCTTCCTTTTTTCTTACCCGTCCATTCCTTTCTTGTTTTAAAATTCCCTTTATGCCATATTGCTTTCCTTTCTCTCTTTCCCTCTCCTTGCCTCTCCTCGCCTCACCTCACCTATCCTCTCCTCTCTTCTCCTCCTCTTTATTTTCTTCTTGCTTTCCTTTCCTTTCCTTTCTTTTTTTTCTTTTCCCTCTCCCTCTCCTTTCCCTTATGTATGTATGTATATACCGCACATATATGTGGCAGTCATTTTTTCTATTTCTTTATATCTTTTGACCTGTCTGTCTGTCCTTGTGCTGCAGTTGTATAATTATTGTTGTGGCCCTCCATGTGATCAGATACTTTATTTGTAATAAATAATGGTATTATGCTCTTTTCACAGGCCTATAGCTCCAGTGGAGGGGCTCCATCTGACACCACTGTCACAGTCAAACTGTTCGACTCTGAGTCTTTCACCTTCACAGTGCCTGGACACATCACCATCGAGGATCCCAAGTTCGGCGAGCTGGTGGCTGAGGAAGCTTTGAAGCGATTTAAGAAAGAAGTCATGTAAGTTTTATTCAATGTAACAAAACTGGAAGAGCAGTGTACTCCAGCAGTCCTCAAGCAATGCAGAGTATTTCCAGAGAGCTGAGTTAGATAGAGGAAAGAGCAGAGTCCTCAAGCAGTGCAGAGTATTTCCAGAGAGGAGAGTTAGATAGAGGAAGGAGCAGATCCTCCAGCAGTGCAGAGTTTTTCAGGAGAGGAGATTAAAAAGAGGAAGGAGTAGAGTCCTCCAGCAGTGCAGAGTATTACAGGAGAGGAGAGGTAAATCGAGGAAGGAGCAGAGCCCTCTACCAGAGCAGAGTATTTGAGGAGAAGATAACTAGATGGAGGAAGGGGCAGAGTCCTCCAGCAGTACAGAGTGTTTTGGCTGAGGAGAGTTAGATAGCGGAAGGAGCAGGGTCCTCAAGCAGTGCAGAGTATTACAGAAGAGGAGAGTTAGATAGAGGAAGGAGTGGAGCCCTCCAGCAATGCAGAGTATTTCAGGAGAGAAGAGTTAGATAGAGGAAGGAGCAGAGTACTCCAGTAGTACAGAGTATTTCAGGAGAGGAGATTAGATAGAGGAAGGAGCAGAGTCCTTTAGCAATGCATAGTACTCTATTTCAGGAGAGGGGAGGAAAAAAAACAGAAGAGAAGGAGAGAATTTTGGTAGGTGCAGAGCAAAGCATCTGCAGTAGCAAGCAGATTATTGTTCTCTATCTCCAACTCTTGCTAAACTTATTGTGGGGTCTATTGTACAAGTATGTGGGGAAAATGGCAACATTTCAAAACAAAATGTTCAGTGCCAGAAAAAATAAAAGAAACAGAAATGTGCATACCAAGAAAATAGGGGGAAAGAATGTAATTAAATGTAAAACCAATGCACAAGAAGAAAATGCATACAAGATTAACCTGATTGTGCTATAAACTCTTTTTCCATATGAATAAATCTCCAACCTAAATTTTTAGTTTTCTATAATGGGCAGAATGTTTTTATCCTCTGCAGGGTCTTACTTCTGTTGGAGATGTCAGCGGGGCTATCTTCTGCATCCCTGATCCCAACAGTCAAGTTTCTGTTATATAGTTAAATAGTAGTTTTATGGTTAGTGGGGTTAGTGGGGTTAAAAAAAAACAAAAAAGAAGTGCATCTAGTTCAGCCAGCAGAAGAAGGCAAGAAGTTGATCTAGAAGAAGGCAAAGACTCCAAAAAAGCATGATTATATTTGCTTCAGTGAGGGAAAAAAAATTCCTTCCTCACCCACAAGAGGCAATTGGGTATTCCCTGCATCAATCACCCTTGGCGTTATTACCTATACACTTTAGTATCCAGTTATATTTTGTGCATTTAGGAATGCATCCAGCTCTTTTTTTTTTCTTTAAACCATCTACTGAGCTGGCCAGAACTAGTTATTGAGTAAGTCTATTCCACATTTCCTAGCCATATATATTTATGCATGATGATCATATCCCCCTTATGGATTTATACATGGTAATCATATCCCCCTTATGGATTTATACATGGTGATCATATCTCCCCTTATGGATTTATACATGGTGATCATATCTCCCCTTACGGATTTATACATGGTGATCATATCTCCCCTTACGGATTTATACATGGTGATCATATCCCCCCTATGGATTTATACATGGTGATCATATCCCCCCCTATGGATTTATACATGGTGATCATATCTCCCCTTATGTATTTATACATGGTGATCATATCCCCCTTATGTATTTATACATGGTGATCATATCCCCCCCCCCTATGGATTTATACATGGTAATCATATCTCCCCTTATGGATTTATACATGGTGATCATATCCCCCCCTATGGATTTATACCTGGTGATCATATCTCCCCTTATGTATTTATACATGGTGATCATATCCCCCCCTATGGATTTATACATGGTGATCATATCCCCCCTATGGATTTATACATGCTGATCATATCCCCCCTTTATCTATTTATACATGCTGATCATATTCCCCCCTTTATCTATTTATACATGCTGATCATATCCCCCTTATTTATACATAGTGATCATATCCTTCCTTATGTATTTATACATGGTGATGATATCCCCTCTTATGTATTTATACATGGTGATCATACCCCCCCTTATGTATTTATACATGGTGATCATATCCCCCTTATGTATTTATACATGGTGATCATATCCCCCTTATGTATTTATACATGGTGATCATACCCCCCTTATGTATTTATACATGGTGATCATATCCCCCTTATGTATTTATACATGGTGATCATATCCCCTCTCATGTATTTATACATGGTGATCATATCCCCCTTATGTATTTATACATGGTGATGATATCCCCTCTTATGTATTTATACATGGTGATCATATCCCCCTTATGTATTTATACATGGTGATGATATCCCCTCTTATGTATTTATACGTAGTGATCATATCTCCCCTTATGTATTTATTTATTTTTTATGTATTTATATATGGTGATCATATTCCCCCTTATGTATTTATACATAGTGATCATATATCCCCTTATGTATTTATATATGGTGATCACATTCCCCCTTAAAGCAATTGTAAAGTCTCGATTTTCTCCTATAAAAATAACCAACATGTTATACTTACCTGCTCTGTTGCAGTGGATTTGCACAGAGCAGCTCAGATCCTCTTTTTGGGCCTCTCTTCTGCTCTCCTGGGCCCTCCCTCCTGTTCAGTGCCCCCACAGCAAGCAGCTAGCTATGGGGGCACCTGAGCCAAGTCACAGCACCCTGTGTCCATTCAGACACAGAGCCCCGATCCCTCTCTCTTCTGACTGGCTAGCTGACTTTGATTGGCGGCAGACAATGGCCAATCAGGAAGGAGAATCTCATACTGCTGAGACACCCATGGTCATTGATGGACAGAGAGGGACCACAGATAAGTATTAGGGGGGCTGCTGCACACAGAAGGCTTTTTATCTTAATGCATAGAATGAATTCAGAATAAAAACCTTCTGGCTTTACAAACCCTTTATTCACCTCTGCTCAAGAGAGAATAAATTCAGTTCATCTAATCTATGCTCATAGCTGAGCTCCTCCATGCCCTCTTATCAGTTGGTTACCCTTCTTTGCACTTTCTCCAGTTCTCAGTTATTATTTTTATGAACTGGTGCCTAAAACTGCATTTTTCACATTTTCTGAGCCAAAATGTGGCCCCGATCTTAGTGAATGTGGTGAAATTTCACTTTGCAAAGAATATCCATCATATGCAAGAAAAACGAACAAACAAAAAAACTGCATTTTTGTTTCTACATGATTGGAAGATGGAAGTTATCAAAGCTTCACTCATTCAATAAGCTCTGGGGATAATTTCCTTGCAAAGTGCATTTTTCCTTAAAGTAAACAGTCTATTTGCCTTTAGTGAAATAACCCCTTTGAGTCTGTATGTTACTCACTATGTTGCTCTGTTCTTCCTTCCGCAGTGAGGCTGCCTGATTGAACAGAGTGAAATCTGGCACACCTTAATCCACAGCCATTTCCAATGCAGGTAGACGTTGATTGTGCCGCTCCTCTCCCGATAGCCAGCCAGGCCTAGACAAGCATCCAGCCGTTCTCAATGTCCAGCGCACACCCTCCTCTTACTACTGTCGTACTGCTACTACTGGTACTAATGTTTGCTGCTTTTTTTGTAGGGACCAAAAAAAATGTACAAAAACAATTAAAATACCTTTAATGTTACCCTTGCTGAAAATGTCTCCTCCTTTTGCTTCCATTTCCATTTTATTCCATTCAAGTTGTTGAACTACTTAAGCCTTTAAATCAGCTATATTTATTCCAGGTGCATCAAAACAAAATGTGTGCAAAGTCTTACAGTTTCTGTTAGCAAACTGAGCCTAAGTAGTGCTCTGTGTGTGGAAGCAGTGGTCTCTCTGTATAGGTCTGAGGTGCCCCCTGTTGAGTTAGAGCTCCTCAATAAGCAAAGCTCAGGCTCCCTGCGGACTTAGGTGCTGAATCTCCAAATCAACAGGGGGCGTTTCGAATGCTCAGTAGAGAGACCACTGCTTTCACACAGAAAGCAAGGGTCCTTCTCTGCAGGATACTGGCATGGGATAGGCTTTTTTACTCAGGCTTTGGCTGCTTTATAAAGAAAACAAACAGTAAAGCTTTGCACAACTTTTGTTTAAAGCACCTGTGCTGTATTTAAAGCTGATCTCCGGGATAAACAAATATTGGCTAAATACAAGAGTAACGTATGCTCTTCTTGAATCTCGGTGTGCTTTGTTTATTTCTTCCATATCTGTGCAGTAATCCAGTGTGAAAACTTGCCTCTGTGCAGGAGCTTCCAGTAATAAAGACCGGTCACTGTTGCTCTCTCTCTTTGTGCAGGGTGACTGGTCTTTTCTCTGCCCCCTCCTGTAGTAGGTGTGGCCTGATGGGTCTCTCCCACAGCTCTGTTCTCTGTACAGTACAATGATGATATCACTGATAGTTCTACAAGGTTACACATGGGTTTATAAAATAATTTTTTTGAGCATAGAGTGGATTTATATCCTTTATGGCTATTGGAGAATATATTAAATGGACATTTAATATTATGGAAAAGAAAAGGTAGGATATAAGGAGAGAGGGAAAAAGGGAAAAAAGTAAGGAACAGAAAACAAAAAAACAAAAAAAGGGAACGGGTTGGAGAGGAACACTAATCTTCCCAAAGGGAGAGTAGAGCACAACAGCTCTGAGATCTTTGAATGACCTAAATTTTCGTCCGTTGCCAACCGCAATAAAGGAATGCCTCGGAAAGTGAAAGCCTTCTGATGAATACTCAAAAGTATTATGACATCAATTGAGTGTAGGTGTCAGAGGTGGTAAGGTTTATACACAATACCCAAATTATATACAATTGTGAATTTCTATCAGAACATTGATACCTCCATTCCTCCACTAGCTTTATATCTTGCACCTTGAGTATCCATTCTCTAACTATTTGAACCACCAAGGTTTTCCAGTGTAGAGGTATAAGGCTTTTAGCAGCGTTGAATAAGTGAGGTATCACGAATCACTTGTACTGGTGGGTAGCATGAAATAACATCTGAAGAGGGTCTTCATCTAGCTGATGTTGCGTAACTTTGGTAATGAGATTCTGAATATCTGTCCGGAAAGGTTTAATACAGGGACAGTCCCACCAATGATGGAAGAATGTATCTCTTTGTCCATTAAACTCCAACTTTAAGACATCTACTGTAGAGGAGCCTGCTATACTGTTGGATGGTGGGGGGGATAGTTGGGATTTATTTTATGACACTGGTTTACTTTAAGAGTTCTGTCTCAGAGGAGAAAGTAAAATTTGGATACATAAAAAACACAAACAGTTCATGTTTCCTGCACACAAAAGCAGCAGAACTTACAATTCCATCTCCCAGTCTTCACTAAAGCCACATGGAAACATATGAGATCTTATTTCCATCTGCTGGCCAATTTTTGTTTGGAGCTGTGAAACTGAAAACCGAGATTACCGGAGTTTATTTCACACCAGAGCCAGGCTCGCAACAACAACTTCCAGGAGATGATGTGCAAGGCGACTGATAAAAGTGGGATGGAATATCTGAAAAGGGCAATGGCTTTTCTTCCCATGTAATCCGAAGAGAGACGTAGACACCAGATATCTCCCGGAGGACAGGACCTGACTGCAATATACCTCACTAATTCATCTAATTATAAAAACGTGTGTCCTGGCCAGAGAATTGCTTTTATTGTTACCTTACTGAACATACGGTTCTTAAAAAATTAAATAGAAATTAAAGTAAGAAGGCAAATTATTGTAAAACAAATTTTTCTCACAGAGAAGTCAGAGCTGTGGCCGTTTTCTGTAACTACATAGCAAAGAATTCTGTCTACTGGTCAACTTAGGGGGGAGTCACAAGTGAAGCCCCCAGCATGTCCAGAGGACTGCACATGCTTAGTGTTACAATTATGGCGTTGTATTAATGCATGTTATACCATAAAAAAATGTTAAATCAAGAACACAGAAGTCTGTGACCGTGATCAAATCAAAATATTAATATAGATCAAAGGATGTCAACAATTCTAAATCAAATGTACTAACTAAAGTGGGAAAATCGAAATAAAGTCCATATAAAGTGAAAGTCCAATTCCACGTGAAAAATAATATGTACAGTATATTCTGACAAGAAAGCACAGACAATTCCGCCAGTTCTAAAGGCAATCCATCACATCCACATCCATATAAATATGAATAACAACCAGAAATGAAGAAGGCTAAAGGCCCTTCTCATATATTGCGGACTTTAAAGGATGTGGGATTGTCATACAAAGTGAGCAAACTATCATATATTTGTTAAAAAACATAGAAAATGTAATTATTCAATTAAAATCATCCATATAATCATGTAATACATTGACATAAACAGTACAATCAATCAGAGACATAGCTCAACCAGTTATACAAAAGAGTAAGTGACCAGCCGATCCATGTATTTGAGGTCCAACCCGTTTCACAGAGCATAGAATATTTTCCAATCTGCTTCTTCAGGGACCCTCAACCTACTTTTGATTGTCACATAACTTCAAAGAAACAGATACATTCAGAAAAAAATCTAAAATGCATATATTTCTGCAAATCAAACATAACAATGCTCACCAATTCTACCTAATGAAACAAAAAAAACGAGCTGTAAATGGCCATCCACCCATGCAAAGATATGCACACATATGATGAAATGTCTGATATCACCCCAACAATAATGATAGTGGGGGTATGTGTCTGGTGGATACTGGGCTGTGCCTTGATAGCCTATATCCAAATAGCGAATATTACAAAAACAATAAAGACAAAAGAGAAAAAATGGGAGAAATAGGGAAAAAGCACTTTTTTCCTATTTCTCCCATTTTTTCTCTTTTTTCTTCTTGTTTATTTTCTTTTTTGTAGTATTCGCTGATGTTGCTATTTCGATATAGGCTATCAAGGCACAGCCCAGTATCCACCAGACACGTACCCCTACTATCATTATCGTTGGGGTGGTATCGGACATTTCATCATATGTGCGCATATCTTTGTATCTGGGTGGCCATTTACAGCTCGTTTTTTCGCTTCATTTGGTAGAATTGGTGAGCATTGTTATGTTTGATTTGCAGAGATATTTTTTAGATTTTTTCTGAATGTATATTTAAATACTGTATTTCTTCCTTTGAAGTTATGTGACAATCAAAAGTAGGCTGAGGGTCCCTGAAGAAGCAGATTGAAAAATATTCTATGCTCTGCGAAACGCATTGGACCTCCAATACATGGATCAACTTGTCACTTGCTCTTTTGTATAACTGGTTGAGCTGTGTCTCTGATTAATTGTACTGTTTATATCAACGTATTACACTCCTCCATGGCAACATCACGGATCTGGTGAATGTTAGAGACCTTGCGCTCCTCCACCTTCCATTTGAGGATGCCCCACAGATTCTCAATAGGGTTTAGGTCTGGAGACATGCCTGGCCAGTCCATCACTTTTACCTTCAGCTTCTTTAGCAAGGCAGAGGTCGCCTTGGAGGTGTGTTTCTAGTCAGAATCATGTTGAAATACTGCCCTGCGGCCCAGTCTCTGAAGGGAGGGGGATCATGCTCTGCTTCAGTATGTCACAGTACATGTTGGCATTCATTATTCCCTTTAATGAACTGTAGCTCCCCAGTGCTGGCAGCACTCATGCAGCCCCAGACCATGACACTCCCACCACCATGCTTGACTGTAGGGAAAACACACTTGTCTTTGTACTCCTCACCTGGTTGTCACCACACACGCTTTACACCATCTGAACCAAATAAGTTTATCTTGGTCGCATCAGACCACAGGATATGGTTCCAGTAATCCATGTTCTTAGCCTGCTTGTCTTCAGCAAACTGTTTGCGGGGTTTCTAGTGCATCATCTTTAGAAGAGGCCTCCTTCTGGGACGACAGCCATGCAGACCAATTTGATGCAGTGTGCGGCATATGGTCTGAGCACTGACAGGCTGACCCCTCACCCCCTCAACCTCTGCAGCAATGCTGGCAGCACTCATACGTCTATTTCCCAAAGACAACCTCTGCATATGACGCTGAGTATGTGCACTCAACTTCTTTGGTCGACCATGGCGAGGCCTGTTCTGAGTGGAACCTGTCCTTTTATGGTCTTGCCCACTGTGCTGCAGCTCAGTTTCCGGGTCTTGGCAATCTTCTCATAGCCAAGGCCATCTTTATGTAGAGCACCAATTCTTTTTTCCGATCCTCAGAGAATTATTTGCCATGAGATGCCACGTTGAACTTCCAGTGACCAGTATGAGTGTCAGGGTGCAAGGAAACCAGACCATATGGGAATGCAGGTAAACTGAAGAAGTTTATTGGAGGAAGCAACAATAACAATAATGGCACAGCAACATTGAGGAAATGAGAGCAGGAACACGCCGGCGCCAAAAGTCCAGGAGCGGGTAGTCATCCAAGCTGGGGTTGCATCCAGAAGTGGGTAGTCTGCCAAAGCCGGGTCATCTGCCAAAG
Source organism: Pelophylax lessonae (assembly GCF_965119305.1). NCBI lineage: Eukaryota > Metazoa > Chordata > Amphibia > Anura > Ranidae > Pelophylax > Pelophylax lessonae. The sequence goes on from NC_138770.1 coordinate 98,180,034, forward strand.
CCGGTTCATCAGCCGATGCCGAGTCGAGAGCCAGTAGAGTCATCAGCCAAGCCAGCTAATGCCAAGAGGAACACAGAGAACAAAAGACTGCTAACAGAGATGCACCTTGAAGCACAAACACAACGGCAATGATAACAACCCAGCAGGTGATAGATATAAACAGGTGTGTGACATCATCAATGTGCGACGACCAGGCAGCAGGAAGTGATGCAATCAGAGTCTTTAAGAGGCAGCAGTCTGCACATGTCCAAAATGGCTGCCAACAGGAAGGCAAGGTAAGACCCTAACAGTACCCTCTCCTCAACGGACCCTCCTCCGCGGAGCAAAAAACAGTTTCTGAGGAAAGTAAGCATGAAAAGCACAGAGAGGGGCAGGAGCATGAACATCAGCGGAGGGAACCCAGGAGCACTCCTGACCTCAGAACAAACGAGAATCCAAGATGCTGCTAACCTCATACTCCTCATGATTGCCCATAGGGATGGGACGAGGACTGGGAAGTGAAGAAGTATAGTGATTGTAAACCAGTGGCTTCAAAAGTGACACGTGAAAGACACTGGAGATAGGCATGCCAGGGGGAAGATCAAGGGCATAGGCCACCAGGTTCACCTTATGGAGGATGCAAAAAGGCCCAACAAAATGGGGTGCCAGTTTTGGAGTAGGCAACCTGAGGTTGAGATTACGGCTCGACAACCACACCCTCTCCCTGACCTGGTACTAAGAAGCAGATACATTTCTCTTGTCAGCCTGGAGCTTTTGACTCTGTGCCGAGACCCGTAAAGACTCTTGAATCTGCACCCAAGAGGGACGGAGAGCACAGCTGGAATGTCCTGTGCCCAGAACGACTCAGGGCAACACAGCGGGTTGGAACCCATAATTGGTCATGAACTGAGACATTCCGGAAGACGAGTTGATGGCAGACTTCCTGGCAAACTCCACGCAGGGTAGTAGATCAACCCAATTGTCATGATGGTCAGAGATATAGTAGTAGAGAAATTTCTCTAGAGCTTGGTTGGAATGCTCAGCTGCACCATTAGACTGCGGATGGTAGGCAGAGGAGAAGGAGAGTCAAATACCCAACTGGGAGCAAAAGGCGCACCAGAACCTGGAGACAAACTGGCTCCCACAGTCTGAGACAATCTCCTTAGGCAACCTGTGTAAATGGAAGACCTCCCTGGCAAACACTGAGGCAAGCTCCTGGGTGGTAGGAAGTCGCTTAAACGGAACACAGTGGCACATCTTGGAGAACTGGTCAACAACCATGAGGATAACCGTGTAACCTCGAGATGCGGGACTTTACACAATAAAATCCATGGCCAGGTGAGACCAGGGATGCTCCCCATTGGGAATGGGATGCAGTAGGCCTAAGGGAAGGTGCAGAGGAGATTTGTTCTGGGCACAGACTGAACAAGCAGCCACATATGCAGCAACATCAGTGCGAGAGATGGCCACCAGAACTGACGAGAAATAGCCCAGGACATCTGGTTCTTACAAGGATGACTGGCAGTCTTGGAATTGTGGTATGTGTGCAACAGTCTGATGCGCAACCCCTCGGGTACAAAACATTTGCCAGCAGGTCTCTCTGTGGGAGCATCAGCTTGGGCAGCCAATATCTGTTCTCCAACAGGAGAGGTTAAGTTAGTACAACATCCGCGTTAACATTCTTGGAGCTGAGCAAATAGGAGACCACATAGTTAAAACGAGACAAGAACAAGGCCCATCTGGCCTGATGGGGTGTGAGCCTATTGGCCTCCGAGAGATACGTCAGATTCTTATGATCAGTGAGAATGAAAACTGGAACCACAGAACCTTTGAGCAAGTGTCTTCATTCTTTGAAGATAATAGCAAAGACTTCTCTGTCTCCAATCTCATAATTGCATTCAGCTGGAGACAGCTTCTTGGAGTAGAAAACACAAGGAAGTAAGCGTCCATCGGGTGTCCGACGCTGAGACAGGAGGGTGCCTACTCCCATCTCAGACACATCCACCTCTAGGACAAAGGGCAAACCAGGATTGCAATGAGACAAAATGGGATTTGAAGTGAAAGCAGACTTGAGGGCCTCAAAAGCTTGGATGGCAGCAGGCGCCCAATTGTGGGAATCCCTCTGAGATGGGTTTGGTCAAAGAAGAAAAGTTCCTGATAAATTTCCGATAATAGTTGGCAAACCCAAGGAAATGCTGAATGGAATGGAGATCACTGGGGTGGGCCACTGTAGAACAGTCGAAACCTTCTGAGGGTCCATAGAGAACCCCTCAGCAGAAATGATGTAGCCCAAGAAGGCAACCTAAGACTGGTGGAATTCACATTTCTCAAGCTTACAGAAAAGGCCATTCTCAAGTAACCGTTGCAGCACCCGTCAGACATCCAGATAGTGTGATTCAATGGAGTCTGAGTAAATAAAGATGTTGTCCAAATAGACCACCACGCATTGCTGCAACATATCAAGAAATACATCATTGATGAACTCCTGGAAGACAGCAGGCGCATTGCACAAGCCAAAAGGTATCACCAGAGATTTGTAATGACCGGTTCTGGTATTAAACACGGTCTTCCACTCGTCGTCCTCCTTGATCCTTACGAGGTTATACGTGGCCCTTAAGTCAAGCTTGGTAAAGACCGTTGCTCCTTTGAGGTGGTTAAACAATTCAGTAATCAGCGGAATTGGGTATGCGTTCTTGACCGTGCTGCGATACATACAACTGTATCCTTTTGTACATATATATCTCACAAAATTGAGTACACCCCTCACATTTTTTTTAAATATTTATTATATCTTTTCATGTGACAACACTGAAGAAACAACACTTTTTTCAATGTAAAGTGAAAAACAGTGTAAATTTGCTGTCCCCTCAAAATAACTCAGCACACAGCCATTAATGTCTAAACTGCTGGCAACAAAAGTGAGTATACCCCTAAGTGAACATGTACAAATTGTGCCCAATTAGCCATTTTCCCTCCCCGGCGTCATGTGACTCGCTAGTGTTACAAGGTCTCAGGTGTGAATATGGAGCAGTTGTAAAATTTGGAGTTATTGCACTCACTCTCTCATATTGGTCACTGGAAGTTCAACATGGCACCTCATGGCAAAGAACTCTCTGAGGAAAAATTGTTGTTCTACATAAAGATGGCCTAGGCTATAAGAAGATTGCCAAGACCCTGAAACTGAGCTGCAGCACGGTGGCCAAGGCCATACAGCAGTTTAACAGGACATGTTCCACTCAGAACAGGCCTTGCCATGATCGTTCAAAGAAGTTGAGTGCACGTGCTAAGCGTCATATCCAGAGGTTGTCTTTGGGAAATAGACGTATGAGTGCTGCTAGCATTGCTGCAGAGGTTGAAGGGGTGGGGGGTCAGCCTGTCAGTGCTCAGACCATACACCACACACTGCATTAAATTGGTATGCATGGCTGTCATCCCAGAAGAAAGCCTCTTCTAAAGAAAGCCTGCAAAAAGTTTGCCAAAGACAAGCAGACTAAGGACATGGATTACTGGAACCATGTCCTATGGGCTGATGAGACCAAAATTAACTTATTTGGTTCAGATGGTGTCGAGCGTGTGTGGCAGCAACCAGGTGAGGAGTACAAAGACAAGTGTGTCTGCCTACAATCAAGCATGGTGGTGGGAGTGTCATGGTCTGGGGCTGCATGAGTGCTGCCAGCACTTGTTAGCTAAAGTTCATTGAGGGAACCATGAATGCCAACATATACTGTGACATACTGAAGCAGAGCATGATCCCCTCCCTTCAGAGACTGAGCCACAGAGCAGTATTCCAACATGATAACAACCCCAAACACACCTCCAAGACAACCACTGTCTTGCTAAAGAAGCTGAGGGTAAAGGTGATGGACTGATCAAGCATGTCTCCTTACCTAAACCCTATTGAGCATCTCTGGGGCATTCTGAAACGGAAGGTGGAGGAGTGCAAGGTCTCTAACATCCACCAGCTCCGTGATGTCATTGTGGAGGAGTGGAAGAGGACTCCAGTGGCAATCAGTGAAGCTCTGGTAAACTCCATGCCCAAGAGGGTTAAAGCAGTGCTGAAAAATAATGGTGGCCACATAAAATATTGACACTTTGGGCCCAATTTGGACATTTTCACTTAGGGTGTACTCACTTTTGTTGCCAGTGATTGAGACATTAATAGCTGTGTGTTGAGTTATTTTGAGGGGACAGCAAATTTACACTGTTATACAAGCCTTACCCTCACTAATTTACATTGTACCAAAATTTCAATTCTTCAGTGTTGTCACATGAAAAGATATAATAACATATTTACAAAAATGTGTATGTGTGTGTGTGTGGGGGGGGGGGGGGTACTCTCTTTTGTGAGATAGTATATACAGCGTCTCACAAAAGTGAGTACACCCCTCACATTTTTGTAATTATTTTATTATATCTTTTCATGTGACAGCACTGAAGAAATGACACTTTGCTACAATGTAAAGTATTGAGTGTACAGCTTGTATAACAGTGTAAATTTGCTGTCCCCTCAAAATAACTCAACACACAGCCATTATTGTCTAAACCGCTAGCAACAAAAGTGAGTATATCCCTAAGTGAACATGTCCAAATTGGGCCCAATTAGCAATTTTCCCTCCCCGGTGTCATGTGACCTGTTAGTGTTAGAAGGTCTCAGGTGTGAATGGGGAGCAGGTGTAGTAAATTTGGTGTTATCGCTCTCACTCTGTCATACTGGTCACTGGAAGTTCAACATGGCACCTCATAGAAAAGAACTCCAGACGATCTAAAAAAAATAATTTTTGCTCTACGTAAAGATGGTCTAGGCCACAGGTGTCAAACACAAGGCCCGCGGGCCGAATGCGGCCCTCCAGGCCATTTCATGTGGCCCTCGCACCTCTCCCACCGTCTCTGCCCCCACTTTGTCTCAGTAGCTGGCAGAAGAGAGGACAGAACTCCTTTGCCAAATCCTGCGCTTCTCTGTGCTAATGCAGAAAGGCTGGTCTTTACCCCCCCCCCCTTCTCAGCAGTCTGCAGCAGAGAGGAGGGCAGAACTCTTCCTAGCTCTCTGTGCAGGCGCAACACCACCTTGTCTCTGCCTCCCCTAGTCTCAGCATTCAGCAGTCTCTGGAAGCTGACTCCAGCCCTCCCCCAGACCTTGCACTTTTTTCTTCCCAGATCCACCTTCTTCTTCCTGGCAGTAGAACAAGGTAGGGGGGTGCATTGTGATGTAAGGAAGAGTTAATGACTCTTGACTTATGATGGTGGGGGGGCTCCTGACATCTCATGTAAAGGTGTAAGAGGGTGTGGGGTGCAGTGGACATCTAAGCTTACAGATATACCCGGCCCTTTGAGGACAACCATATTGCTGATGCGGCCCGCGATGAAATTTAGTTTGACACTCCTGGTCTAGGCTATAAAAAGATTGCCAAGACCCTAAAACTGAGTTGCAGCACGGTGGCCAAACCATCCAGAGGTTTAACAGGACAGGTTCCTCTTAGAACAGGCCTCGCCATGGTCGACCAAAGAAGTTGAGTGCACGTGCTCAGCGTCATATCCAGAGGTTGTCTTTGGGAAATTGACACATGAGTGCTGCCAGCATTGCTGCAGAGGCTGAAGGGGTGGGGGGTCAGCCTGTCAGTGCTCAGACCATACGCCGCACACTGCATCAAATTGGTCTGCATGGCAGTCGTCCCAGAAGGAAACCCCTTCAGGAGATGATGCACAAGAAAGCCTGCAAACAGTTTGCTGTAGACAAGCAGACTAAGGACATGGGTTACTGGAACCACGTCCTGTGGTCTGATGAGACCAAGACAAACTTATTTGGTTCAGATGGTGTAAAGCGTATGTGGCGGCAACCAGGTGAGGAGTACAAAGACAAGTGTGTCTTGCCTACAGTCAAGCATGGTGGTGTGAGTGTCATGGTCCAGAACTGGGGAGCTACAGTTTATTGAGGGAACCATGAATGCCAACATGTGTTGTGACTTACTGAAGCAGAGCCTAGGCCACAGTGCAGTATTTCGACATGATAACGACCCCAAACACTCCTCCAAAATGACCACTGCCTTGCTAAAGAAGCTGAGTAAAGGTGATGGACTGGCCAAGCATGTCTCCAGACCTAAACCCTGTTGAGCATCTGTGGGGCATCCTCAAATGGAAGGTGGAGGAGCGCAAGGTCTCTAACATCCACCAGCTCAGTGATGTCATCATGAAGGAGTGGAAGAGGGCTCCAGTGGCAACCTGTGAAGCTCTGGTGAATTCCATACCCAAGAGGGTTAAGGCAGTGCTGGAAAATAATGGTGGCCACACAAAATATTGACACTTTGGGCCCAATTTGGACATTTCTACTTACGGTTGTACTCACTTTTGTTGCCTTGGGTTTAGACATTAATGGCAGTGTGATGAGTTATTTTGAGAGGACAGCTTATTTACACTGTTATACAAGCTGTACACTCACTACTTTACATTGTAGCAAAGTGTCATTTCTTCAGTGTTGTCACTTGAAAAGATAGCAAAATATTTACAAATATTGTGAGGGGTGTACTCACTTTTGTGAGATACTGCATGTGTATATATATATATATATATATATATATATATATATATATATATATGTATATATATATATATTTTTGCTAGTGGGTCAGGTGGTAGCCTTATCCTTTTGTTATTGATTCAAAGTGAGCGCCACATTGTTCTTTATCTATTGTAAACACATGTGGGGGGAACATTTGAGTGTGGCAGCTCCCTGTGTGTGTTTCTGTTTATTTGAGCCATTGGTTAGCGCACAAGGAGCTGATTCCTTCCTAGATGAGATATGCTGTTGCTTTTTCCCACAGACTGAAGGCCCAGCACGCTAATCCTTTAACTGATTTATATAGCCCTCTAGGAATATCCCAGACTAGTAGGGCATTGTGGCCAAGCAACCTAAAGTGGTGTGCCACCCTAAAGGGCTATATCACATTTTTTGCCCAAGCAGCAAGCACTTAAAGTAGCAACATCTGCTGGTAAATCGGGGAACTACAGCTGCATCTCCACTGCACTCTCCTACAGAACTGCAAACTAGAAGGCTCTGCATGGAGTATGCGTTACATACCGGACTACTTTTAATTTACAGCCCATCAAATAAGAGAAAGAAGAGATGGTTTCTTCTCCAGAACTACAGAGTCTCAAAAGTTACTATCAACACCACCTGTACCCCTTTTCCCACATAGCTAGTGGGCTTCATTTAGCCACAAATGCCCAGAGGTGGCCAGATGAAGGAAATTGTCATCACTATTTGGAAATGTAAAGGCTTGGTACTGCCCTGGGCAGTGGCCCATGTGGCCTCAGTTCATGCCTTGTATTGGGAAACGTGTCGGGCAAAGCTAGCAGTGTGACGTCAGCACACATGGGCATGTTGGGAGACATTGTGATCGTTTTTATCTGGGTTCAATGCTTGAATGCTCTTCATGCTTTGTAAGGGTAATACTTTTTTAATCAATAAATTCTTTAGCTACAATGCAGCTCTTCCTTGCTTTTGATATATAGGCATACCGGAGTCTGCTGTTGGAATCTAGACCAATGGCTACTTTTTCACCTCCGGACACCACAGGCAGAGGTGGCTTACATGTTCAGAAAGTGAGAGTGTCGGTTCTCATAAGTGCAATACGCAAAAAGCACTGATGATCTCATTTTGTGAGATCATAACGTTCTGGTAAGCAGTCTCTTTGGCTTAAGGGGCACATCCGAGACATTCAAGCACTAGTTTTGTTTTTGAGTACAGATGGACTTGCTTTGAAAATATGAACTGATATTTAGTTATTTTTATTTTTAATTGTATTCAAACATTCATTCAATTTTTTTGCACTTGGCACATTCACTTTGTGTATGGACACTTGATTTTCATGATTTTGTATATATGAACTGTGAACTGAGTAGCACTTGAGATCTTTATTATTGCTATTTTGCAAATTTTCTGAGATATTTTTGGATTTCTCATGTGAATATTAATTATTCATTCGTTGCAATATGTACTTAAAGAGACAGTGCATTCTTTTTTTTTAAAGTAAATAGGCCATGAGTGCGAATATGATACACACAGCCATGATACACCCTGGGATAAGATATTTTTGTAAATAACCAAACATATCAGTCCATTTGGTCCAGCCATTTTATTCTGCATATAGGCAAACAATCAGAAAGTTACAGTATGGACATTACTATAGAGTTTTGTCATGCAACTTTTCACCCACACAGTTTATATTTTTTATTCTAAGTCAGTCTAGATGGTCATTGTGCAATTCTCATGTATAATATAAACCTATATATAATTTGTTTTAAAGCGAATACATTAAATATAAACAACACTGAGTCTTAATTATCAGAAGCACTGTTCTGTTTCCACTCAGCAACAAATCAGCTTCCTCTCATCGTGGTTCTGGTGGGGCATGGGACAATGAATGATGGAAAGGATGTGAATGTTCTAAGACAGAAAATGTGTTTTTTGGACACTTTTAATTAGGAAGCCTATTTATATAATCTAATTTACAGTTTTAATTTGAATAATGTATAAATAATAATATATGTACTGTTCGGTGATCTAAGCATGACATGCAATGTGCTCTATATACACAGTAAAACCAATAAAACCAAATAAAACCAATCAGTGCATTGCTAATGCTACCTATGAACATGGAAAATGTGCTTAAAGTGGATCTGTTTTCTTTAATAATGTTTTTCATGTTATTATTTATTAATCATCAGGTTTGCATTAAGCCCTTTCATAACCTCATTTCACTACCCTGCAAGTAAGTTGTATGCGAGTGAAGGTGTAAAAAACTTGCCAGCTTATGTACTCATTAGTATCCTCCCTTTGGCTCTGGGTCATATGTTCAATGCCTTTGATTGATCGTGTAGTCTCTGCTGAAGGGCCTTGGGGACCACGTGACCAATTATGAGATTCTACCAATTAAAGAGCAAATACGATTTCCAACACTTTCCCTTATAAAGTATGTACATATTTGTTGGGTATAACATTTTTGCTATAGTACAGGTCTGCTGTAAATTATATAATGCTTCCTGCAGATTGCAATAATTAAACTGGAGAATGAGTAGGGAATGTAAGGCATGGTAAGCTGGGTTCCCTGTCAATACTAAAATGTTGCTGTTAAACCTCTAGGCAACCTGTAGCACTTTGTAGAATTTGAAACTACATACCTCGGCCTGTCATGCCAAGTTTCTACCTTTTGGTTTATGTGGATTGCTATTGACCATTGACAGCTCTGAATAGAACAAGACCAAATGTTAAAGTAAAAATCATTGAGCACACTAATTGTTATAGTATACATTGATACACCCTCCTGCAGAATTTTTGCATTTTCGACACATCGAGCACACTGGCTGACGCTGTCTCATTTTCTCTGAGCGGCGCATTAAACATGTACACTGATGATGAAATAGACTAACTGGAGCAAGAACAGTGTAGATTGCAAAAGTAATAAAGTAAGTTGCATTCCTGACCCTTTGACTATACCATATACAATTTTAATTAAGACAACATTCCCAAACACCAACTCATTGCCAGTCTATGTGCATACAATTATAGTAAACCTGTACTGAAAAGAAATATAAGAACTACCATTGTTGACATCCTTCTATAAAACTGAACTGCATACTCAAGATATGGCAGAACCAGAGTTTTGTAAAGAGGTAGAATTATGGTTTTCTCTCTTGCACATATACTCTTTTTAATGATTGATAATAGTCTACTAGCCTTGCCTGCTGAAGCTTGGCATTGCAAGTCTACAAGGCAATGTATGGCATGGTCTACAATGACCCCCAACTCCTTTTCCATCCTCGATTACCCCAGAGGTTCTCTCCCTAGAAAGTAACTTGCATAAATATTTTTAACTCCCAAGTGCGTTACTTTACAGTTTTTAATATTAAACCTCATCTGCCATACAGCTGCCCACCCCTCTATTTTAATGAGGTCTTCTTGTAAAGTTGCTATATGCTGTTGTGGAATTACTGCACTGAAAATCTTGGTATCGTCAGCAAACACTGAGATTGAACTATTTATTCCAACCTCTATATTGTTTATGAACAAGTTAAACAAAATTGATGTCAAGGCAGAGCTATGGGGTACCCCACTCACAACCATTTTAAAAGAAGATCCATTTATCACTACTCTCTGGATACGTTCCTGCAATGAGTCTTTATCCACGTGCATACAATTTCTTCAATGCAAATAGATCTCAATTTGTAAATAAAGGGTTTATGGAGTACTGTATTACCCTAGTGAAATCTAGATACACTATGTCTGTAGGCCTTCCTCTATTGAAATTACAGCTCACCTCCTCACAGAACAAAAGTTGGTCTGACAAGAATGGCCCTTCACATGCTGATTGTCATTATTAATACCATTTTCACTTGTTTACTTTTGCCCTTGTGTTGGTGCACTGACTTATATTGCATTAAGAACACCTATTGATTCTCAGTAAGCCATCAGCACACATCTAAGGGGCCAGAAACTTTCCTGCCTCTTTTCTTGTGCTGAGGGGAAGGTTGTTTTGCTCATATGTGTGTAATGCGCTGTCATTGACAATGAATGGTGATGCACCACAATGCTCATAGGTCACGTGTTGTATCATGTCTTAATGTGCATTAATGTGTAAAACATCATGCATACTGAAGTATGAAGGCAGCCCTAATCCATCTTCTGTATCAACATGGAACCCTTTCATCAATATTTTTTTTTCTCATAATTAATAAATTGTGGAAAAGTCTTTGCCCCAAGAAAAGTATTTAGGTGCTGAATTTATAAACAGCAGGCACTTGTTTTCAAATGGGTATACTTAAATAGTCAAATATAATTACAGGTGTTTAACTGCATTTTGCCCAAAATACAAACCCCCTTTAAGATTTACTAAGTTGTTTTTTTTTAATCTGAAGTCCTTCTGTGTCCACCATCCTCAAATAAAACTGGAACGTTCTTTGATAGTAAAAAAAAACAGTTCTCAGGAAAAAGTTTGGCTGCACAATAAAATTATAATCTAATGCCAGGGATCTAGGTTGACTCCATTAAGAGTCTCCATTAATAACTGTCCGTTCTCCATTCAGAAGGCCTTCTGTCTCCTCGCTCTGCTCCTTGCACCGTGCGCACATGAGTGGCTTGTGGAGTCCATTGTAAAGGCACGTTCCTAACAAGAGGATGATAAAGCCCAGAATCTGTAGCGGATGGAACTGCTCCCAACCCACAGCTAAGCTGACGACCCAGATGACCACAGTCCTCAAGCTGTCTATCACCATGCGGGTGGTGGCACTCATCTCCTTGGTCACACTGATCCCGGCAAAGTTGAAGAAGGCGATGCTGATGATATTACCCAGCAGGGCCAGGATGATTAGAGGCTGGCGACCCATCTGGCAGAAGGCATCTATCGAGTCCTCTAGAACTCCACGTTCACTGCTACTGAAGCCACCGGCAGGAATGTAGTAGAAGGGGATCAACAGGATGGTCAGAATGATAAACCCAAAGAGACCTAAAGAGAGAATGTTTTTATTAATGAAGGAAGACAACAATGTGTTTTCAGCAAGAGCTCATTTTAAAGCTGAACTCCAGGCAAAGGGCTAATTAAACTAGTGAAAGGGACTGTTGTATCTAGCAAGACCCTACATAGAGGCCTTGCCAGACACATTGGCTCACCTATCAGTATCACTAACCTCTGGAGGTTTTCAGCTTTACCATTAGTTGGTCTTCCAGGAGAACTATTACCTGCCTAAAGATTTGTAATTTTGCCTGTCACGTCCTGAGATTTCCAGAGCCAGTCTGCTGACCTGATTTTTCTCTGCTTCAGTTAAGGAACACACCTTGGTCACCTCCCCACCTCCAATACTGTGACTTGACAATGAAAAAGCATCAACAGACTGATGAGATTACATTTCTGCTCTCTACTCCATTGGTATTTTTATTATTTGCTGGAATTCCAGCTTTAAGAAGTTATTGTCATGTCTACAAAAAATTAACCCATATGTTCATTCTTGCATTTGCAATACTTTTGCTTCTTGCAATCCTGGGTATTATGGGAATGTGTAAGGGACTGTAGTGTCTAACAAAGCCCCTACATGGTAAGACACACTAGTCCTTGTACCACTAACCACAGGGATTTTTTAGGTCCATTGTTGCTATTGGTTGGTGCTTTTCTTGAAGGATCCTGATCTGGTATATCTAAAGTGGCAGGCTTGTGATCTGTATTCTGCTCTCATCTAAATAATAAGTGCTGCAACCCACCTCTGGTGACATCTTATCAGGAGCAGCAAAGGGCAACCTACCCAATCTCCCAGTTTACTGACTTTCGTCAACCTGTTGATTCGATGTGGTTGGTCATCCAGCATAGCGCTTGACGGACATTTTTTTAAATTACAATATGAACTTGTTGATCCAATGTTTGGTAAGCCTAATGTTTAGGACTGTTCTATCTGGTTTAAATTATGTTCTGCAGATTGTCCTGCAGACAATTTTGCCATTTATTTGGTGTTTGTATTTATTTTCATGATCCAAGTAACCCAAGCTTAAAGTAAACCTATGAGAAGCTCAGCCAGTGTATGGAGAATACACAGACTACTGCTACCCACAGTGACCACTATTTTTCACTTTAAAGTGAAAAAATATCCTTCTGTTCTTTACAGCAAAGGTGCCATCTTAGCCTCTGTTTTATCTGCAGCCACCATGGTGCTACACTATGCAGATCTGACAATAGCCATTCGAGGGCTTGAAATTTCACAGTGACAGTTATCACCAGAGGTATGCTTTGAATTTACAGTAGCTGTTTCGGGAAAGAGTTAAATTGGTCAGTTTAATTTGCCATTCAAAATTCCTGTCTCTTTAAGAGACTGTCTCATACAGTATAAGATCGCTCAAAGGGCATACCTTACTCCCTATTATTTGCACAAAATGAGAACATCCCTTTCCATGGAGTGCTGGCGCTGTGACAATGCTCCGTGGGATTTTATCCACATATTTTGGGCCTGCCCGGTGATCAGTGCCTACTGGTCACAAATACTCTCTGTGATAAATGAATTACTAAATGTCTCCATTGTTCCACCTTCAAAAATGTGTCTGCTAGGGCTATTGGAGGAGCTGGTACCCAGAGTGGCCAAACGGACCCTACTGGGCCTCTTATTTTTTTGAAAAAACCATCACCCTGTGTTGAAAGCAACAGGCTCCCCCCTCACTTTTTTTGTGGAAAAAACAGGTAAACAATGTGCTGCCCCTCTGTACAAAGACACATCGTCACATAGAGGCTACCCCAAAAAATAACAAAAGAGTTTAGGCCAAATGGTTGGCGGCACCCTCTACTGCTGTGACTGATTAGGTGGTTTACTAGCCATCGTTTATCTTAGATCAGATTTTTTGACACTTGTGTATTCTCTGACATGTCACTATGCTGTAATGTCTCTTCGTGACCCCTGTGTGGGTCTCTTGCCTTGCGCTGTGTCATGTTTTTTGATTGTGCCAATGTACATTTTGCCTAATCCAAGTAAAATGCATCAAATGAGCGTGGCCAAGATACAGGAACTGTAGCTGAATTCTGTATGTTTACCAGAGGATGAAGTTGATCTACGTGGAATGCAGTCCTGTGCTTATTTTTACAATTTTTACAGGGGATGAGTGAGATGTGCTCTTGGAGGGGCCAGCACCCAGAATGGGAGGAGAGCCGACAAGAGGATATACAAGATGCTTTTGAGAAGCCCTAATTTTCATATGTTGTCATAGGACCAGTGCTGTTACATGAAGCAAGTCACATGCTTGTCCATAGCCTTTTTGTTATTTGATGTTTTGTGTATGTAGTATGATTTTCTGCACCCCCCATGAAAAAAATGCAATGCCAAGCTGCAAAAAATTATATTTGACTCTTTTTGACCCAGCACATTGACACAATGTCTGCACACACTGGATCCCAAGAGGTTTGTCTTTTACATAAAGAAGCATTTGTGTCAGAACCATGCCCAGAAGGACCAGGTTTTTCCTTTGTCTCTCAATGCTAAACAAAGTGGCAGGGGAGTGAAGGAAAGGTAAGTGTATACTGTAGGGTGAAGGATGGGTTCAAAGCAAACTTGCTGCTGTGGCCTCAATTGGAACACAATTTATAGACAATACAGAACAGCTAGTGGAGCACTATTTACCCTCGGTTCCCACAGCTCGGAGGGGATGTACGTTATGTTTGTAGACAAATTTTTCCTCTAGCACCATCTGGATAGATGCAACGATCTGAGCCATGACAATAAGCAGATCACCTGCAAGGAGAACATAACAGTCAATGGAAAATATAATTATAGCTCCACAGTACAAAAAAGTCTAAACTTTAGCAGTTTTGTGTAGTTGGAAAACATTCACCAAGGGTAGAATAGCCTTGTGACCATGTGAAAGAAACATACCTTCTTAAATCCTGCAGGGTGTACAATGGCCACAACACATTAGACAAGTGATTGGTTGTTGGTCTTTCCGTAATCCTGCAGTTTTTGATGCTTCCCTCCTTTGCTGGTTCCTGTAGTACTGCTACACAAGGACAATTGTACTTGTGTGCAAGTTCATTGATTTACATAAAGCTGCAATCTGATTGCCTCTGATCCTTTAAAGTGCTACTAAACCCAGAATCCTTCATTCACTATATCTGATCTCCCACAGTACAAAGTAGGGATGGGCTGCACATTCGCCGAACACACAAACAAATGTGGCGCTCGGCGAGAAGTTTGCCCGCCGATAAGCACCCCATAATGCACTGCGGGATTTCAGTGCATTAAGTCCTTGTGATTGGCCAAAGCATGCACCTGACCTGTATGCTTAGATCAATCACAGCAGAAGGTCCTGTTAGAGCCATGATTGGCCAAAGGCAGGGTGCCTGTACCCAATCATGGCTCAGGGGCTAAGTCCACGCCCCACACGACATAAGGCTGCTTACACAGCAGCCTTGTGTAGTGTGTTAGTGGAGATTAGGAATGGGGATTAGGTGTTTGTGGATTGCGCTTTCATATTTAATTCAGTCATTGCAGTGTAGTGTAGGGCTGATTCTTGTATAACACAGTGTACTGCAGTCAGTTTAGTGTAGTACTGTGTTGATTCTTGTGTGTAGGACAGTCAATGTAGTGTAGTGCTGTGCTGATTTATCTTGTATGACACAGTGTACTGCAGTGTAGTGTAGGGCTGATTTTTGTATAACACAGTGTAGTGCAGTCAGTGTAGTGCTGTGCTGTGATTCTTGTGTAACACAGTGTAGTGGGGCCACTGAAGTGTTGGTGTAAACAACACGTCTGTGTCACCCCACTGATCCCATTTTGTTTTGTTTTTTCATTGGCATTTTTTTCTTTTCAATTTTTTTATTTTGCAGCATTAGATTCTGTTGCTGCAATATTAGTACTCCCCCTTCTGTATAGCAGGTGCTATTAGTTCTGCGTCAGCAGTGAAGGGTTTTTTTTTGTGGCACAGCCGCACTAATTTTATTTAGGGCATAACTGCTGTCCCCTCTTTTGTGTCGCAGGTGCTATTCCTTCTGTGTCAGCATTGTGTTTTTTTGTGTGGCACTGCAGCACTAATTTTGTTTAGGGCATAATTTCTGTCCTCCCTTTTGCATCGCAGGTGCTATTCCTTCTGCGTCGACCGGGGTTTTCTTTTTTTGTGGCGCAGCAGCCCTAATTGTATTTAGGGCATAGTTGCTGTCCCCCCTTTTGTGTCGCAGGTGCTATTCCTTCTGCATCAGCATTGTGTTTTTTTTTTTTGTGGCACAGCAGCACTAATTTTGTTTAGGGCATAATTGCTGTCCTCCCTTTTGCGTCACAGGTGCAATTCCTTCTGCGTCGGCAGGGGTTTTCTTTTTTTTGGCTTTAATACGTTTTTCTTTATTAAAAAAATATATATAATAAAAAGGTTTAAAGTGCACCAAGTACAAAAGTATTGCACTCAAGCACCATATTTCCTTTCCACACTCTATAATAAAAAGTTATAAAAATCCCCCCCCAAAAAATAAAAAACAATAATAAAACAGTTTTTAGTGCATCAAGCACAAAAGTATTGCACCCAAGCATCATACTTCCACCCCACATTCTATAATAAAAAGTTATAAAAACCCCTTTAAAAATCCCCATCATGTCCGAAAGGCCAACAAGGAGAGGCAGAAGCTTACAGGCCACTAAAAGAGGGCAAGCAGCCTCTGTGTCCACAGTGAAAAGTAGTGGTCGCGGACATGGTGCATCCTCTGCAGGCGGGGCACGCTTGTCCTTTTTTTCCGATGCTGGCCGTGTTATTGAGGCACAACATGCAGAAGAGTTGGTGGAGTGGATAACTAAGCTGTCCTCATTCTCTTTATCCTCTGTCACCCAGGCTCATACTAGTTTGCCTTCCACTGCAGCTGCCAAAGCAGCCTATTCCACAGGCTCCTTGTCCACAGCTACTCCTTCCGTAGCCTCATCATCATGTACGGAGGAGTCACCTGAACTATTAAATTATAGTGTCAGTTACATGCAGCTGGAGAATGCGCAGCAATTTGAATGCTCCGTTGTTGGTTCCCAGGTTGAGGAAGGGAATAACGTGAGCCTAGAGAGCGGGGGTGACAATGACAGACAAGAAACTAGCAGTCATGTTCGAAATGCTACAGCATACTGCCAAGTTTGCTCCAGTGATGAGGAGGGAGGGGATGATGAGGTCACTGACCGTATTTGGGTGCCTGAGAGAATAGAGGAGGAAAGTGAGGAGAAGGAGGAGGCGGAATAACTCCAACGAGGCAGGATGTCCTCCAGGGGCAGGCTTAAGGGCAGCCACCCTATTGCATCCCACCACAGAGCGCCACAGGTGCAGGGCGCTGCTAACTCCCCACTGACTTCCAAAACTTCATTGGTGTGGGCTTTTTTTAACACATGTACAGCAGACTACAGCCATTTGCAATCTGTGTCTGAAGTGGATCAAGCGTGGCCAGAACACCAGCTGCTTGGGCAGCACATGCTTGAAAAGACATATGAGGACCTGCCATGCAGTTCATTGGCAACAGCACCTGAAAGACCCACATCTTAATAAAATGCAGACTTCTCCTTGCTCCTCATCTGGGATGATGGTATAGAAATGGGTGCCATAGGTACTTGCACCCAATCTGCTTGCAGTACACAACCTGTTGATTTGACCAGCAGGCAAATTTCGCTACCCCAGTTGCCGAACCATAAAAAAAAAAAAATACTGTCCCAGCCATCCATATGCTCAGTGTCTAAATGCTAGCTTGGCCAAATCGTTAGCACCACAACTGCTGCCTTTTCATCTGGTAGACTCTGCCCCCTTTTGTATATTTGTGGAATGTGCTGTACCCCAGTGGAAGGTTCCACAAATAAATTTCCTTTCACGTAAGGCCATTCTAGCTCTGTACCAATATGTGGAAGGCAATGTGGTGGCCTCATTGGACAGAGTGGTTAGCAGGAAGGTTTACATTACTGCTGACTCATGGTCCAGCAGGCATGGTCAGGAACTTTACATTTCCTTCACGGCGCACTGGGTAACTCTGCTGGCAGCTGGGAAGGTTGCAGGACAGGGTTCAGTGCTGGAGCTTGTTCCACCGCCATGCCTCCAAACCATTGGTGCTGATTCTGCCACATCTATCTGCTCCACCCCCTCCTCTTCTTCTTCCTCTATGGCCTCCTCTGCTGATTTGTCCTCTGAAGCAGCAGTGCTTCCTAAGTGTTCAAGGGGCTACGCAAGCAGTCAGGCTAAATGATGTCATGTAGTGCTTCAGTTGGTCTGTCTAGGGGACAGGAGCCACACCAGGCAGGGGCTGGCTGAGAGGTGGTTGACGCCACGGCAGCTTGAGCCAGGAATGGTTCTATGCGACAATGGTACCAACCTTCTCTCCGCCCTCCAACAGGGACACTTGACACATTTTCTATGCTTGGCACATGTCCTGAATTTGGTGGTGCAGCGTTTCTTGAACAGGTACCTGGAATTATAAGATCTTCCGAGGCAGGCCAGAAAAGTCTGTGGCCATTTCTGGCATCCTACAATGCCAGTGCTTGGCTGGCTGTCATTCAACGGGAATTCAACCTGCTTACCAACCGCTTGATTTGTGACCTGCCCACAAGGTGGAACCCTATAATAAGGCTTACCTGTAGGTAAAATGAATATCTCCTAAACATGCACAGTTTAGGGGATATTCACCCTGCATGCAGAATGTGACATCACTGACGCATGCGCTCTAAAAGTCTGGCATACCTTGCCAGTACTTCAGAGCTTTGTTCTGGAACCCGGGACTCCCGCGCTCCCAATCACATAGCCGGAGCGCGCAAATGTCAGCCATCTCAGCGGTGTCAGTACAGCGCTGGAGGGCTTCATTCCAAGGTAAGTATTAATGTGCTAGTATGCGGTGGATGCCATTGCCTTGCAGGTCTTTTTTTTTTTTTTCAAAATTTCTGTCTCATTTCTTTAATTTTTGTTTTAGGTTGCGATACGGGACCCTGTAAAAGTCCCTTACCCCCTATGCATGAGTAGGGAGTGTAGTGCCCCTTGAATAGAGCATGTTTTGCTCTTGGGCTTTAAAGCGACTTACAACAAATAATTATTTACCTGTAATTACATCATTGAGGCTCTTTCCACTGTTGTGGCTGCTTAGTAAGTCCGTCAAGCCTACAATGACCAATCCGGCAATGGTGACCAGGATCCCGACCCATTGGCTGCACTCCAACTTCCTCCCCAGGAACGCCACAGACAGAAGACCTGTGAAGATGATGACAGCGCCTCGCAGCATCTGGAAGCTGGACGCACTGGTCATGTTTAAGGCTGATGGAATGATGGGAAAAGAATTAAGATTATAATTTGGAAATTTTAAAGAAGATCTACTGTAAATCCAATCACTAGAATGCCTTATAAGCTTTAACATGTTAATGTAATTTCAAAAGTTATTTGCAATCTTGTTAAATAATCAGCTTTTATAAAAATAATATCTATTGATGCCGCCAAGTAGGCCCGTGTTCAAGTTCTTCCTGTTATGAAGTGACAACTGTCTTCCAACTGTGCTCTTTCATAGTCACCCTGTCGCATGCACCCCAGGTAGCGACTAAAGGCATCAGTGATTAAACTAACTGTAAGGGATTCTAAGATGATCTCAACACATCTAATTTGATCCAGATGATATGTTTTTTTCATGTTAGGTCTTCTTTAAAATAGCTGTACAGTTACCTTCTATTTGCCTCCATGTACTCACCCACATACATGATGCTGGTTCCAGCCATGTCACAGATGGCCGGCCCGAGGAAGATGAGAGAATTAAAAGGTTGAGAAGGAGCCAGGGTGGGCTGGGAAGACCGTCTGTCCTTGAAGACCAGGATGTAGAAGACAGCCAGACAGGAGAGCTCTCCTAAGAACATGCCCACCGCCTAAGATACAAAGAAAGAGACAGTTCAGTTTATGACCGCTATCTACTACATGGGAACGCCTTACCATCTACATACATGGAATTATTCCAGCACTGTATGTAAGCAGATTCTTCAATAAGGCTTCATTTACATGGGCATACTGTATGCATTCTGCACATATGTATATGTGAAAACTCTGCATGTAGTGCAGGTTCCTGCTGGCAGAGCTAGCCAAAGGTCCTGTGTAAAATACACATCTACAGTACTTGCATTTAGGTGCATACAATTCTACTGATGACTTTACATATGTAAACGTGTATGTGTTTACATGCGTACATGTATAAAATCTGTGGATATGTATGGCCCCAGACAAGCTGTCTCCTACTTTTCTATATGCCACTAAATGCAGCACACATTTTCAATTGTAGATGCAGTTGTGTGTACGGCCCTCATAATTCCTATAGTGCTGCATTTAGATATGTACAAAACTACGAGCTGTACACATCTAAATGCTGTGTTTTAGATGCATGTGTGGAAGAGCCCTAAAAGAGCAGCCTATGCGCAAAGTGAAAGACAAAAGGAAGGAAGGAGGGGGATGGAATGGAAGGAAGGAGGGAGGGAAGGGAGGTAAGAAAGAAAGGAATATGATGGCAGCAGGAAATAAAGAAGAAAAGAAGGGACAGAGGGAAGGTAGAAAGGGATGACAGAAGGAAGGCAGGAAAAAGGGGTGGATGGAAGGATGGAGGGAAGGAGGAAAGAACAGAAGGAGGGATGGAGGAAAAACGGAAGGAATGAAAGAAAGAAATGAAGAGAGCTAGAAAAGAAGGAAGAATATGGCAGCATGAAATTAGGAAGAACAAAAGGGAAGGAGGAAGAAAGAGAAGAAAGAAAGAGAAGAAAGAAAGAAAGAAAGAAAGAGAAGAAAGAAAGAGAAGAAAGAAAGAAAGAGAAGAAAGAAAGAAAGAGAAGAAAGAAAGAAAGAAAGAAAGAAAGAAAGAAAGAAAGAAAGAAAGAAAGAAAGAAAGAAAGAAAGAAAGAAAGAAAGAAAGAAAGAAAGAAAGAAAGAAAGAAAGAAAGAAAGAAAGAAAGAAAGAAGGGAAGTAAAATAGAGAGGAAGGAAGGCAAAAAAGAAGGAAGGGAAGAAGGAAGTCAAAAAGGAAGGGAGGGAGGGGGGAAAAAGGAAGGAAGGGAGGGAGAAGGCAAAAAGGAAGGAAGGAAGGAAGGAAGGAAGGAAGGAAGGAAGGAAGGAAGGAAGGAAGGAAGGAAGGAAGGGAGGGAGGTAGGCAAAAAGGAAGGGAGGGAGGGAGGAAAGAAGAAAGGAAGGCAAAAAAGGAAGGGAGGGAGGAAGAAAGGAAGACAATGGCAGCACGAAATTAAGAAGAACACGGTCCTTTTAAACATGGAGTAATTTGTCCCATGATGTTCTCAGATATTACTAACAAGGATCTGGAGATGTCACTCACCTGAAGGAAGGGATGCTGGAACTGATGGGTTGGTTCATCTTTACATCCTTTAGCACTGAAGTTGTCTGCCCACCTGCAAAGCAGAAGCGTATCCAGTAAGAGGAATATATTGCTCATCTTATCCACTTAATGTGCTTTACTTGGCAGACACAGTCCATCTACCTAGCCGGACGATCATGTACAGTCAAACACAAGAATCGCTCACATGTCAGGTCCCACCACTAACTCCAAGCTCTGAAGGAAAGCAGGCTGTTTGATGTCACTGTCATTGGGCATTACGGTTGGATCTTGCCTAATTTCATGATCCAAAAACTTGCAATAAGATGCTCCAACACTGTGCAGCAGTATATTCTTGAGGCATTGGAGATACTCAGCTTTCCAAGGATTTCAGGAGAAGAAGACCCAGTGACATCACCCTTTCTGGAAGTCTTGTAGTATGTTTTGCATTCAACTTTTGATTTATTCATTCAATCATTCATTCATTCAGTTTATCAATTCAGTTTTTCCTCCAGCACTTTGTAATTCATGGATAGAAGCCAGTCACATAAGCAGATATTGTGGTTTATTGCAAAGTTCACCTTTGTTGCAAATTATGGTACATATTACATATTATGGTCAAAATACAAACTACATCTGATCATTTTTGTATATTTTGGCATTTTAGGGACTATTTTAAAGGAAGCGTTTGCTGCGCCTACCAGGTGCCTTGCCTAGTGTGTATGTAAAGCCAAACATTTCTTCTTTTAGTTTTGGACAGGGTAGGTGATAATTGAAGCCCCCAACAGGTCATTTTTTTGCTTTCTTTGTCCCATGGGGAGGTTTCCCTAAACCTCTTGCCCTGGACACACAATGAGAAATAAAAAGGAAATCCCACCAAAGTGAAGGAAACCCCTTTTCTAAGAACAAGTTTCCCATCTTCTTTTGGTCTGATGGTGACAACCAAAATTTCATATTTCCTCTCACTTTCTGTCTCAGTGACAATGACCTCCAGGACAAATAAAGGGATGAATGTCCACAGTGGGGACACAGACATCGAAAGAAACTGACAGGGGTTCTAATTACTTCCCACTGTATCCAAGGTTAACAACTTTAAGACCGGAAAGATTTGCCCCCTTAATGACCAGGCCATATTTTGCGATTCGGCACTGGGTTATTTTAACGGACAATTGCGCGGTCGTGCGACGCTGTACCTAAATAAAATTGATGTCTTTTTCCCCCCACAAATAGAGCTTTCTTTTGGTGGTATTTAATCACCTGTGCGATTTTTATTTTTGCACTATAAACAAAAAAAGAGTGACAATTTTGAAAAGAAAAAAAACAATATTTTTCACATTCTGCTATATGACATTCTCAAAAAAAAAAAAAAAAAAAAATTAAAAATACAATGTTTTTAACATTTTAGGCCAATTTGTACTCTGCTACATATTTTTGGTAAAATAAAAATTGCAATAAGCGTATTATGATTGGTTTGCGCAAAAGTTATCGCGTCTACTAACTACGGGAAACATTTATGTCATTTTTATTATTTTTTTATTTTTTTTTACTAGTAATGGCGGCGATCTGAGATTTTTAGCGGGACTGCGACATTGCTGTGGACAGATCGGACCCCTAACGGACATTTTTGACACTTTTGGGGGGACCAGTGACATTACTACAGTAATCAGTGCTGAAAATATGCACTGTTACTGTAATAATGACACTGGCAATGAAGGGGTTAACCCTATGGGTGATCAATGAGTTGAATGTAAGCCTAGGGGCTTCTAAAATTACCATAGAGACATGTGATCCTATATAGAAGGATCACGTGAGCTCTGTGATCATTTCAGGGAGAAGGACGGTCGGCTGTGTTTACAACAGCTGACCGTCCTTCTCTCTCAGCAGGGAACGATCTCGGGTGTCAGGCGGCAATCGGAGCCGCCTGACCCGTGCATCGGCTTTCCCGCTGCCGAGTGGGGGCGGGAGCACGCAGCCAGCGGCGTGCGCTCGCCCCCTAGCTTCCCACGCGCGACGTAGGTCTACGTCGGTTTGTGCAGGAGAGCCACCCTGCCGCAGTAAAAAGGCGGCGGGTGGTCGGGAAGTGGTTAAACAAGAAATGTTTTCCCTTTATATACACTTCAACCCTTTGCAGCCACCTCCCGGGACTCATTTAAAATGGATTGGTCTCATAGTATTGTGATTTTTGAACAATACAGGCAACAAGCAGTTGTGTTTGAGCAACCATAATTAGCTCTATACCTAATATTAGGATATTATATAGCATGTTCTCCCTGTGCTTGCATGGGATTCCCCCATGCACGCCGGATTCCTCCCACATGCCAAAGATATGCGAGTAAGCGAATTGGCTCCTGTTTAAATTAGCCCTAGTATGTGTATATATGAATGTGAGTTAGGGACCTTACATTGTAAGCTCCTTGAGGGCAGGGACTGTTGGGAATGTACAATTCCCCTACTGAGGAAGTTGAGAGCTTACAGCCTATGACGCAACGCGTTTAGGGGGCGGATACTCCAGACGGACGTGACTCGGCAGCCAGCACAGGACGCGGTCCTGTCTTGTTTCACATTACCTGATTAGCCCGCACAACTATACGTGCAAGACTTGTGAGTGTACATTGTTTTATTTTTGCCTAATAAATCTATTTTAAAGCAGAGAGCACTAGATCCTCTTTCCCTCTTCTATCCATAATATGTGTATCGAGCATGTGAAGCAGAAGGCAAGCTGATTCACAAACCCCATAGTGTCTCAAGAAAATCCCAGGATACGGTGGCGTGACCAGTCGCTTTTGGCCTGGTGGTAAAACACAGGTCAGAATATGAGGTGAGAGGCCATCCGTATACAGTGGAGGGATCACAAGCACTCTTAATTAACCCAGTAATCACTTGAGCACTTTTGGGACATTGAAGAGACTCTGATTTTGTTGGATGCACTATATGGACTGTTATTTGCTTATATTTTACAAGTGATGTGTCATCATTAATTGTTAACATTGGATGTTAGAATTGCACCATATTAGCACTTTATGTACTCAAGCCATGTATCATTTGTCTGCATTATTAGCACATGGTAACCACCTTCATGGTGTAGAGAGTGTTGTGTGAATATACCATTCACTACCAAGACGCCATAATTAATTGTAGGTTTTTGTACAGCAATCAGTACTTGCACTATTGGCACTAGAATAGCACCTTTATTTATTTAAGCACTTTATTAGAAAAATTAGAATAGCACCTTATTTATTTAAGCACTTTATTATTGTTGGATTTGCATTTCTTTATAATCAGGTGTCAGTAGCACTGTATCTTATGATTTGAATGTCAATTTAGGATGTGTAGTGATGAACATATGGTGATATAGCAGCTACGACCAATTAATTTATTTGTTTTTCTATATAGAGTTGGATTTCAGATTTATAGTCACGCTGACACGCACACAATATTTTGATTATATGTAAAGCGCTGCATAAATTGTCTGTGCTCTATAAATACCTGTAATAAGATAATAAAATAATATTGCTGTTAGCATGAAAAGGGTTACTTTGCTCTGGTTCTAGAACCAATAGAAAAGTCTTTTTTAAGAAAAAAACATTGGGGTTGAACTACTAAAGGCAAGGAAAGACTTTGCAAAGCAACATTTCTCAAGTGATTAGTAAATGAAGCGCTGATTTCCATCATCCAATCATGTGCAAGCAAAATTGCTGTTTTTTATTTTTATTTTATTTTTCTTGTGCCAGATCGGGTATTATTTGCAAAGTGAAACTTCACCACATTCACTAAGCTCTGAGGCAAATTTACTTTCAAAGTGCAACTTTGTAAATCAACTCCACTGTGTACCAGTCCATATTCTGACATGTTTTCTACAATTTAGCCACTAGATGGAGACAAATGTTACTTTTCTTGCACAGCCTGCAAATCTGTATTGTTCTGTGATTGAGATATCAAATGAGATTTGCAGCTCAGCTTGGTTTTGGTCAGAAATCAGGGGTCAGTCTCATATTTTCTGCATATTGGTCACGGCCAGATGAACATGAAAATATGTGCTGGTAGCTATTACACCCCCCCACTAAGCCGTCACCGGCCTCTTGCTCTCAGTGTCCTATCCTCATTCTATGGACATTGAACTGTAACCAATCTGCAGACAGCCTTCTCTTGGGGGTGGGGGTCAGACTCTGTATGAATAATAAGCCACTCCAATCTATGGACAGCCAGGCCACTTCCGCTCTCACAGTTATTTACCACTTATAGGGACGTTTTTTTTATTTTGGTTATGGACCTATCGATTTAGGTCATTAAAGTGTAACTCCACTTTTGTTGAGAAAAAAACATTCCCCTCTGGGTGATCTCTGTACATGGAAAGGATTATAACAAACTCTGTTGCAGATTCCTACCTTTTGTTACTCTGAAGAAATCATTGTTTGTTCATCTGTGCTGAGTGAGTCTAATGGGAGTGGTTTCATAATCATCAATCAGCTGTGCACCTGCAGGGCACTAATGAGGAAAGCTGCTGGGCCTGCATCCATTTAGACACGTTCATATTGGGAGTATCTCACAAAATATGACATTTTTGTTGCAGGGGATGCCAGAAATCTGACTTGTATCTTAGTGCAGACTTCCGGGAAAATTGGTGAGCCAATCACACAAATTATAGCAGCTGCAGATTGAAAAGGAAAGGTACTTTTAATAACATTCAATTACAACATGACTTGTGTCGCAATTGTATATGCCATATTATTTTTTCTTTTTTTGCTATTTGTTTTTTCTACAAAAGTGGAGTTACCCTTTAACCACTTGCCGACCAGCTGCCGTAGTTTTACTGCAGCAGATCGGCTCTATTACCCAAAACGATTTACCTGTACGTGTGATAGATAGTGGAGGCGCGTTCACCTATGGAGGCCGCACACGCACCGATTGGCGAGAAGGGGAGCCAATCAGCGGGTCTGGTGGATGCGATGTCCGCCGGTCATCCGCAATCCCCCCCCCCCCCATGGAGATAGAACGGCGGTCTGCTGATGTAAACACGGCAGACTGCTGTTCTGTCAGAGATGAACACAGGGATCCTGTGTTCCTCCTATTTAGGAACATAGGTCTCTGTTTATCCAGTGAGTCCATCCCCCACACAGTTAGAAAGCACCCCCCTAGGCTCACACTTAACCCTTGGATCCCCCCTGGTGTTAACCCCTTCCCTGCCAGTGTCATTAGAACAGCAACAGTGCATATTTTTAGCACTGATTACTGTAGTAATGTCCCTGGTTCCCTCAAAAGTGTCAAAAATGTCAGTTAGGGGTCCGATCTGTCCGCTGCAATGTCGCAATCTGAGCCTAGGGGAGTGATTCTAACTGTGAGGGGGATGGACTTATGGAATGAACACAGAGACCTGTGATCCTAAAGGGAGGTACACAGGAGCCCTGTGTCCTTTGCTGACAGAACAACGGTCTGCTGTGTTTACAACGTCAGACCATCGTTCTGTCTCCATGGGGAGCGATCGCGGTTGCCCGGCTGGCCCCGCAGATCAGCTTCCCCTCTGGCGAATGGGCGCACGTGCGCACCCCCACGATCAGTCTCGCAAAGTGACCTATGGGTATGTCGTTTCGTGGGAACCTGCCGACCTGCCACCGTATATCTGTGGCGGCTGGCGGCAAGTGATTAAATTGATTGTAAATGTTTTTTTTTTTTGTGCAAAATAACAAACATGTTATACTTACCTGCTCTGTGCAAGGGTTTTGCACAGAGCAGCCCCCCGAGCAGTCCTCTTCTGGGGTGCCCTGGCATCGCTCCTGGCTGCTCTTCTTCACCGGATGCCCCCACAGAGAGCCGCTTTCCATGGGGGCACCCGTGCGGGCGCGCTCACGAGTCCCGCTGTTGTGTCCATTGACACAGACAGCGGGACTTGGCCCTGCCCATGTGACTGGATTTGATTGACAGCAGCTAGAGCCAATTGCTCCTGCTGCCATCAATCTATCCAATGAGTACCCAAGACAGCGGCTGGAGCCACTGATCTTGTGCTTGTCACTGGAACTATAAGGTTCAGGTAAGAATAAGGGGGGGGGGTGGGGGTCTCTGGGGCAGCTGCATCACCAAAGGTTTTTCACCTTAATGCATAGAATCAGGGCCGGAACAAGGGGTGGGCAGGAGGACGGCTGCCCTGGGCGCAATGGTTTATTGCAAGGATGGGGGCACCCTGACCCTAACCCTAAGAGAAGGGAGGGGGGCAGTTT
The DNA here is from genome assembly GCF_965119305.1 of Pelophylax lessonae. NCBI lineage: Eukaryota > Metazoa > Chordata > Amphibia > Anura > Ranidae > Pelophylax > Pelophylax lessonae. The sequence continues at coordinate 98,207,020 of NC_138770.1, forward strand.
GGCATCTTTGCCCTGGGTGCTGGATGGCCTTGTCCCGGCTCTGCATAGAATGCATTAAGGTGAAAAACCCTGAGACTTTACAACTCCTTTAAGTGGTTAGGACTAAGTTCAGACCTTTGCATCTTGAGAATGCATGCAAAACCACACGCACTCTGTGCGTTATGTAGTCCTGTGCCCAGCGCTCTGTGTATTATGTAGTCCTGTACCCAGGGCTCTGCGTATTATGCAGTCCTGTGCCCAGCACTCTGTGTATTATGCAGTCCTGTGCCCAGCACTTTGTGTATTATGCAGTCCTGTGCCCAGCACTCTGTGTATTAAGCAGTCCTGCGCCCAGCGCTCTGTGTATTATGCAGTCCTGTGCCAAGCGCTCAGTGTATTATGTAGTCCTGTACCCAGGGCTCTGTGCATTATGTAGTCCTGTGCCCAATGCTCTGTGTATTATGTAGTCCTGTGCCCAGCGTTCTGTGTATTATGTAGTCCTGTATCCAGCATTCTGTGTATTATGTAGTCCTGTGCCCAGCGCTCTGTGTATTATGTAGTCCTGTACCCATGGCTCTGTGTATTATGCAGTCCTGTGCCCAGCGCTTCACCGGATGCCCCCACAGAGAGCCGCTTTCCATGGGGGCACCCGTGCGGGCGCGCTCACGAGTCCCGCTGTTGTGTCCATTGACACAGACAGCGGGACTTGGCCCTGCCCATGTGACTGGATTTGATTGACAGCAGCTAGAGCCAATTGTCCCTGCTGCCATCAATCTATCCAATGAGTACCCAAGACAGCGGCTGGAGCCACTGATCTTGTGCTTGTCACTTGAACTATAAGGTTCAGGTAAGAATAAGGGGGGGGGGGGGGGGGTCTCTGGGGCAGCAACAAAGGTTTTTCACCTTAATGCATAGAATCAGGGCCGGAACAAGCGGTGGGCAGGAGGACGGCTGCCCTGGGCGCAATGGTTTATTGCAAGGATGGGGGCACCCTGACCCTAACCCTAAGAGAAGGGAGGGGGGCAGTTTGGCATCTTTGCCCTGGGTGCTGAATGGCCTTGTCCCGGCTCTGCATAGAATGCATTAAGGTGAAAAACCCTGAGACTTTACAACTCCTTTAAGTGGTTAGGACTAAGTTCAGACCTTTGCATCTTGAGAATGCATGCAAAACCACACGCACTCTGTGTATTATGCAGTCCTGTGCCCAGCACTCTGTGTATTATGCAGTCCTGTGCCCAGCACTCTGTGTATTATGCAGTCCTGTGCCCAGCACTCTGTGTATTATGCAGTCCTGTGCCCAGCACTCTGTGTATTATGCAGTCCTGTGCCCAGCACTCTGTGTATTATGCAGTCCTGTGCCCAGCACTCTGTGTATTATGCAGTCCTGTGCCCAGCACTCTGTGTATTATGCAGTCTTGTGCCAAGTGCTCTGTGTATTATGTAGTCTTGTGCCCAGCGATCTGTGTATTATGCAGTCCTGTGCCCAGCACTCTGTGCATTATGTAGTCCTGTGCCCAGCGCTCTGTGTATTATGTAGACCTGTGCCCAGCGTTCTGTGTATTATGCAGTCCTGTGCCCAGCGCTCTGTGTATTATGCAGTCCTGTGCCCAGCACTCTGTGTATTATGCAGTCCTGTGCCCAGCGCTCTGTGTATTATGCAGTCCTGTGCCCAGCACTCTGTGTATTATGCAGTCCTGTGCCCAGCACTCTGTGTATTATGCAGTCCTGTGCCCAGCACTCTGTGTATTATGCAGTCCTGTGCCCAGCACTCTGTGTATTATGCAGTCCTGTGCCCAGCACTCTGTGTATTATGCAGTCCTGTGCCCAGCACTCTGTGTATTATGCAGTCTTGTGCCAAGTGCTCTGTGTATTATGTAGTCTTGTGCCCAGCGATCTGTGTATTATGCAGTCCTGTGCCCAGCACTCTGTGCATTATGTAGTCCTGTGCCCAGCGCTCTGTGTATTATGTAGACCTGTGCCCAGCGTTCTGTGTATTATGCAGTCCTGTGCCCAGCGCTCTGTGTATTATGCAGTCCTGTGCCCAGCACTCTGTGTATTGTGCAGTCCTGTGCCCAGCACTCTGTGTATTATGTAGTCCTGTGCCCAGCACTCTGTGTATTATGCAGTTCTGTGCCCAGCGCTCTGTGTATTATGCAGTCCTGTGCCCAGCACTCTGTGTATTATGCAGTCCTGTGCACAGCACTCTGTGTATTATGCAGTCCTGTGCCCAGCGCTCTGTGTATTATGCAATCCTGTGCCATTTGCCAATAAAATGTCCCAGGATTTAATTTTAAAAATCTGGTCACCTTACCTGGGTAGGAATCAGGAAGGGTGCACAAATACAGTAATAAGGTGATGGGGTTTTTGCAGGAACCCAAATAAATAGGAACCCATACAGAGGAACGGATTCCAAACCACAACCACAAGGCAGAGGATGCTAAATAGCACAATAATTCCACAGGATCTTAAGGTGGAAGTGAACCCTAGTGGTTCAAACCATCTCTTATTTAAAGGGTAATTTCACTATCTTAGAAAAAATATAGGATATAAAAAAAATAACCTAGTTTATACAATTGCTACACAAGCCATATTATAATATAAGGCAGAGGTGTCAAACTTTCATCCCGGGCCGCATCAGCATTATGGTTGCCTCAAAGGGCCGCTTGTATCTGTAAGACTAGATGTCCAGAGCACCCCCCCTCAGATGTTAAGAGCCCCCCACCATCCCTTACATCACACTACACTGCCCTTACCTTGTGCTGCTGCTGGGAAGAAGTGAGGGGCAGAGCTGGGAAGCAGAAAGTGCAGAGTCTGGAGAAGGAGCAGAGGAAGGCTGCAGTCAGTGGCCAGAGTCTGCTGAATGGTGAGAACAGGGGAGGAGGAGATAAGAGGGGAGGGGCATGCTGCAGCTTCACAGGAAAGAGTGCAGGATCTGTAGGAAGAGTTCTGTCCTCCCCTCTGCTTGCCGACTACTGAAACAAGATGGGTGCAGAGACAAGGGGTGCGCTGCAGCTGCAGGAGAGGCACGAGGGGTCACATGAAATAGCCCGGTGGGCTGCATTTGGCCCACAGGCCGTGTGTTTGACACGTGATATATGGTTTTAAAAATGTTCTTTCCTTTTCAATCTGCAGCTCCTGTAATTGTCTGTAAAATTCAATGTAATATGACAACCTGGAGACATTCTGTACACCATTTGTTTAGGGAACATCCCCAGATATGTCGTTTCCTGCTTGTGTGATTGGCTCACTGATTTTCCCAGAAGTCTGAACTAAGATACAAGTCAGATTTTGGACATCCCCTGTAATAGGAATTTCAGTTTTGGGGAGATACTTCCTAAGGGCTCATTCATTCCAGATGCAGGTCTGGTTCACAATTTCTGCATTCTGCATGCATTACACATGTTTCTGATGTGTTTTCAGTGCATTTTTTTTCCTTTTTTTTGAATTGGCAAGAATTGGCAATGTGCAATAATTATTTTTGGCACAGCAAGCACTTTTTCAAACAAATTAAAGGCGTAGCGATGGGGGCAAAGTACGCACCCACAGTAGCCAACATTTTTATGAACAAGTGGGAAATGGAATACATTTTTAAACACCCCCACCCACAGCTACGAGGCTTCAAGCGCTATATAGATGATATTTTAATTATATGGGAAGGATCGCAAGAATCTCTGGCAGAGTACATCGAACACATGAACGACAATAGGTACCAAATTTCTTTCACGGCCACTATAAACCAGGCAGAAATCAACTATCTAGATTTAACCATCTTCAAATCCGGTAACCAAATGTCCACAAAAACATTCTTCAAAAGCACAGATAGGAATAGCTATATTCCAATAAATAGCAACCACCACCCCAAATGGCTATCAGCGGTACCGAAAGGGCAATTGCTCAGGATCAAAAGAAATTGCAAGTCAGAGCAAGATTATTTAACACAATCAGAGGTATTAATACAAAGATTCCAAGATAAAGGGTATAAACCATCAACTTTGCAACATATTCAACAAAAAGTTTTGAAATTAGATAGAAAGGAACTTTTAAAACCAAGTAAAAAAACGAACAAACCTTACCAAACGGCTTTTTGTACAGAGTTCAGCAAACAGTATAAACAACTAGAAAAATTTTTTAAAACACACTGGCCCATTTTATTGAGAGATCCAACTTTTAGCAAGATTTTACCCAAAAAACCACAGTTCATATACAGAAGACCCCCCATTTTAAAAGATAAACTGGCTAAAAACGTACCAGACCCCCCAAAAAAACTGAACACATTTCTTGACCAAAAAGGGTATTATAGGTGCGGCAATTGTGTCATATGCCGCACATGCAAAACAAACAACAAATCAAGAAAGGTAACACAATTCCAATCCACACCCACGGGACAACAATTTAAAATAGATACGTTTATTACATGTAGAACCACACACGTTACTTATCTATTAGAATGTGAGTGTGGTCTCCAGTACGTGGGACGTACGACAAGAGAACTCCGAATCAGACTGAGAGAACATATTACAAATATCAAAAATGGGTTCAAAAAGCACAGTTTGTCCAATCACTTCCGCATCTGCCACAATAAGGATCCAAGCAAGTTGAAATTCTGTGGGATAGATACCATCGTAAAACATTGGAGGGGCACGAACATGACAAGAGCTATCTCACAGAACGAGACTTGGTGGATACACAAGCTAGGAAGTATGGTACCCAAGGGCTTAAACGTAGAAATTGACATCAATTGCTTCATAAATGATTTTTAATTTTAATCTCACATCTTTTATCTATGTAATTTTTAATCTCACATCTTTTATCTATTCATTTAATGCATAATATATCCCTGATGTAAGTGTAACTTTAGATTCTAAAGTACAATCATAAATATTTAGGTTAAACAATCAAAAAACCAAATCGGTAAGATTTGTTAACAATTGATATATCTTTGGTTGTAGCATATGGCTATAGGATGGAAACAGTTCCTCATTTGGACCAGCAGGGGTCCACATATTAACTTAGCATTTATCACTTTAATTATTGCATGATATAACTCACAAAGTTTTTAAATCTATTATGTTTAATGATAAATCGGTGCTTAGTATATAGAGAGCAGTAATTTTAAGGTCACACCAAAATATATTACAATGATCCGTTGGGATCAGTAGAAAGTGCTTCTATCAGTACAGATATTTCCCAAAAGCTCCACTAGGGGGCAACATCACACATCCAGGGCGTCTAACATTAATCATAATGATCGCCAATTGCAGCGCATAAATAAATTTAATATTTGCAAGAGACACCTCATTTAAAATAATATAGGGAAAAAAGAAAACAATCACTAAGATTGTAACAGATTTAGCAAGTGTACTGCAGTATTTATATTACCGGAAGAACTTCTCAGCGCGGCTTTATAACACTTGTGGCACCTCCAATAGCCAGCTACAGATGACGCTGTGTCCACAGCGAAACGCGTCTAGCCATTGGCCGAGAGGCAGCCACGTGACTTCCGGTCGGTGAAGTGAACGCTGAGGAGCAGCTTACCACCGTACCGAGCTTAGGAATTATGATATAGGCTCTATATTGTTCTATGTTTGTGAGTATCCCTTTGTATTTTAATGGAATAAATGTATTTTAAACGGTCCTCACTATGTTGAGCATTTTATTTCCATGAGGACACCAGGGATCACTGCACCTTGAAATAGGATCGCTTCCAACCCACAGCATAATCAGCCCTACAGGAGCCAAAGGAATTTAACATCAGCTCATTCTGCTTCAACCTAACCACCTAGTGGTAAGTAGATACCCAAAGGGGGACACCCCGAAGCAGCAAGAAATAAGCATCAAGCTCCTGTTTTTTACTAAAGGACTGTTTTATGGACTGTTTATCATGCACCTAGGTTGCACTTTACCCATGAGTTTTACATTGTAATATCTGCACAGTTTTTATTGGTTTTTATTGTTTATTTGCACAGAGTTCACACCATACTGGCACTTTATTGATTAATTGATTTATTCAAGTAACACAGATGAGTTTAACCACTTACCGCCCGCCCGCCGTCATATGACGGCGGGACGGTGCGGCTATTATCCTGGGCGGACGTCATATGACGTGACCCAGTAAATGCACGGCAGGCGCGCGATCGCGGGCGCGCCGCCGTGCACTGCCGGTGTCGGCGTGTCCCCGGGACACAGCCGGTCACCGGCAGGGGGGAAACAGCCAATAGGCATGGCTGTTTCCCACGTGATCGGCTGTGTTCCAATGACACAGCCGATCACAATGGAGGCGGCCGGGAGATGACCGCGCATGCGCGATCGGGAGCGCGCAGCGCGGTCATGTCGGTGGCACTGTGTTCCGTAGGAACACAGCTGTCACCGGCGGTAGTAAACAGTCACTGACAGTGACTGTTTACTAAGTGATCGGCTGCGAATCCATTCACAGCCGATCACAAAATGTAAACACAGAGCAGTAACTGACTGTTACTAGCTCTTCTCCCCTCATACAGTTTCCAGTATGAGGGGAGAAGAGATAGAAATAGTGAGTTACTGCTCTGTACACATGTAAAAAGTAAAATCACACTAAAATCACAGTAATAAAGGTCCCCACACAGTCCCCAGCCCCCCCCAATGTCACCTGTCACCCAACAGTCACCTCATCAGTGCCCAGAAATTGACACCCATAACGTTCACATGTGAGCGCAGCGATCGCGGGCAAAATCACCGCGATTCTGCCCGCGATCCGGAAATCATTGCAAATTGCGGGACGCCTGTGCGTTGCCCGTGATTTGCAATAGCACCCCAAACGCTGTGCGATGTTGCCGCCATTTCCGCCTGCCAAATCGCAGTAACATCGCGCAAACATCGCATGACGCCCAAAAAAGTACAAGAGTTTCTTTGGGGCGTCATGCGTTGTTTGCGTGATGTTACCGCGATTCGGCAGGCGGAAATCGCAGCAACATCGCACAGCGGGCAACGCACAGGCGTCCCGCCATTTGCAATGATTTCTGGATCGCGGGCAGAATCGCAGTGATTCTGCCCGTGATCGCTACGCTCACATGTGAATGTAGCCTAAAGTTCACCGGTCACCAGAGACTGCCATCAGTACCGCCGTGCACCATCGCCCGTCACCTGTCACCCATCAGTGACCATCGCCCCGTCATCTGTCACCCCATCAATCACCGTCACCTGTCACCCCATCAGTCATCGTCATCTGTCACCCCATCAGTCATCGTCACCTGTCACCCCATCAGTCACCGTCACCTGTCACCCCATCAGTCATCGTCACCTGTCACCCCATCAGTCACCGTCATCTGTCACCCTATCAATCATCGTCACTTGACACCCCATCAGTGATCGTCACTTGTCACCCCATCAATCATCGTCACATGTCACCCGGTCAGTGATTGTCATCTGTCACCTCATCAATCATCGTCACCTGTCACCTCATCAATCATCATCACCTGTCACCCCATCAGTCATCATCACCTGTCACCCCATCCGTCATCGTCACCTGTCACCCCATCAGTCATCGTCACCTGTCACCCCATCAGTCATCGTCACCTGTTTGCCATATACATGCAATCACTTACTGACCGCCTAACGACTATATGCGTCGGCCATTAAAAGCTAAATACTGGGGTTATGGCAGAAGATAGCCCCCATAACCCCGGTATTTTTTGAAACGGCGGGCGGTCGGCTTTCAGATAAGGGTGGTCCCAGTGTCGGATTCGCCGCGGAATTACCCTTACGGTGCAGGGGAAGAGGTGCCCCCCCCCCTCCTGCCGCGTCCCAGACGTTTTCCCAGCTTACCGGACCCGCCGGCAGCGGGGAAAACTATCCGGTCCCGGATCCTCAGAGACAGGAAGTCGAGTGAGGGCAAGATGGCCCTCACTCAACTCTATGGTCTTGGAGGACCGGAGCTACGTCAAAAGATGTTGCCTAGCAACCGGTTTAAAGGGCCGCTTTTTTTTTTTGCTTTTTTTTTTTTCCTCTTTCAACAATTTTTTTTTTTTTTTTTCTTTTTTAGTGTAGTTGTGAGGTGTGAGGTCTTTTTGACCCCAGATCTCACAATAAAGAGGACCTGTCATGCCTATTTCTATTACAAGGGATGTTTACATTCCTTGTAATAGGAATAAAAATTATCAAAACATTTTTTTTTTTTAAACTGTGTAAAAATAAAAAAATAATAAATAAAATAAATAGGAAAAAAAAAAAAAAAAAAATTAAAGCGCCCTGTCCCCGTTAGCTCGCGCGCAGAAGCAAACGCATACGCAAGTCCCGCCCACATATGTAAACGGTGTTCAAACCATACATGTGAGGTATCGCCGCGATCGTTAGAGCGAGAGCAATAATTTAAGCCCTAGAGCTCTTCTGTAACTCTAAGCTAGTAACCTGCAGAAATTTTTAAAATGTTGCCTATGGGGATTTTTAAGTACCAATGTTTGGCGCCATTCTGTGAGCATGCGCAATTTTGAAGCATGACATGTTGGGTATCTAATTACTCGGCGTAACATTATCGTTCACATTATGGAAAAAAAATTTGCTAAATTTACTGTTTTCTTATTTTTTAGATCAAAAAAGTGATTTTTTTTCAAAAAAAATCGCATTTGGAAGACTGCTGCGCAAATATGGTGTGATAAAAAATATTGCAACGATCTCCATTTTATTCTCTAGGGTCTCTGCTAAAAAAAAATATATAATGTTTGGGGGTTCCAAGTAGTTTTCTAGCAAAAAAATGATTTTAGCTTGTAAACACCAAGTGTCAAAAATAGGCCCAGTCTTAAAGTGGATAAATGGACAACTTTGTGTAAAGCGCTACTTGGATGTTAAGCCTATGTATGTGGCCAGGCTGTGAAAAAGTGTTACACATGTGGTATCGCCATACTCAGGAGGAATAGCAGAATGTATTTTGGGGTGCAATTTTTGCTATGTACATGCTATGTGTTAGAAATATTGCATAAATGGACAGCTTTGTGTAAAAAAAAATGTGTTTTCATTTTCTTTCCACATTTTCCAAAAACTTGTGGAAAAAAATGACATATTCAAAAGACTCATTATGCCTCAAAAATTATACGTTGGGGTGTTTGCTTTCCAAAATGGGGTCATTTTATAGGGGTTTCCATTGTCCTAGTGCTCCAGGGCCTTCAAAAGTACGATAGGTTGTCAGGAAATTATATGTGAAATTTGTGCTCCTAGAATGCCGGACGGTGCTGGTTGGATGTTAGGCCTCTGTATGTGGCCAGGCTGTGAAAAAGTCTCACACATGTGGTATCGCCATACTCAGAAGGAGTAGTAGAATGTGTTTTGGGGTGTAGTTGCAAGTATACATGTGCTGTGTGAGAGAAATAACCTGTTAATACGGCAATTTGTAAAAAAAAAATAAAATAAAATAAAAAATCTTCATTTTGCAAAGCATTGTGGGAAAAAATTACAACTTCAAAAAACTCACCATGCCCCTTGTTAAATACCTTGGAATGTCTACTTTCCAAAAAGGGGTCATTTGGGGGGTATTTGTACTTTCCTGACTTTTTAGTGTCTCAAGAAATGAGATAGGCCTTCAGTACATCAGGTGTGATCAAGTGTGATCAATTTTCAATGATTCACACCATAGCTTGTGGACTCTATAACTTTCACAAAGACCAAATAATATACACTTACTTGGGTTATTTTTACCAAAGATAAGTAGCAGTATAAATTTTGGCCAAAATTTGTGAAGAAAAATTACTAATTTGCAAAATTTTATGACAGAAACAAAGAAAAATGCGTTTTTTCACAATATTTTCAGTCTTTTTTTATTTATAGCACAAAAAATAAAAAACCCAGTAGTGATTAAATACCATCAAAAGAAAGCTCTATTTGTGTGAAAAAAAGGACACAATTTTTGAATGGGTACAGTGTTGCATGACTGAGTAATTCTCAGTCAAAGTGTGAGAGCGCTGAAAGCTGAAAATCGGTCTGGGCAGGAAGGGGGTGAAAGTGCACTGTAGGTAAGTGGTTAAAGAACACTTTATATTTATTTTAGTATTTATATATTTATTAGCAGCGCTGCAATCACTGACCTCTATTCACAAAAGCACTAGCACTTTTTCCTGCAGCAGGCAGCTAATTGCAAACACCTTATATGATATTTATACACTCCTTAAGCGCGAGGCCCACAGTCATACTATGCATTCCAGTGTGTTTACATTTTTCCACGTTCCATAAAAAAAAAAAAGAAAAGAGGCATGTTCTACTGAATGCACTGGAACGCACTGCACTGGTGTGAACTGGGGCCATTGAAATGCACATTAACCACTTAAGGACTGCCCGCCGCAGTTTTACTGCGGCAGGCAGCCCCTCATGTCTAAACCGACATAGTACTATGTCGGTCGTGCGGCTGGTGCTAGGGGGCGAGCCCCCAATCGGCAGCGGGGTTGCCGATACACGGGGACCGGCGGCCGCGACTTCCGCCGGCCACCCGCGATCGCCCCCCGCTGAGAGAGAAGGACAGTCAGCTGTTGTAAACACAGATGACCAATGTTCTCTCTGGAATGATCACAGAGTGCCTGTGATCCTTCTATATAGGATCACAAGTCTCTATGGTCATTTCAAAAGCCCCTCCCCCCACAGTTAGAAATACTCCCCTAGGCTCACATTTAACCCTTTGATTACCCACTAGGTTAACCCCTTCCCTTCCAGTGTCATTAGTACAGTAACAGTGCATATTTTGTCACTGGTCCCCCCAAAAGTGTCAAAAATGTCAGTTAGGTGTCCGATCTGTCCGCCACAATGTCCCAGTCTTGCTAAAAATCGCAGATCGACGCCATTACTAGTAAAAAAAATAAAATAACTAAAAATGACATAAATCTTTCCGGTAGTTAGTAGACGCGATAACTTTTGTGCAAACCAATCTTATAGGGATTTTATTTACCAAAAATATGTAGCAGAAAACAAATTGGCCTAAAATGATGAAAAATTTTGATTTTTAAATTTTTTTTGGAGGAATGTTATATAGTAGAAAGTGAAAAATATTGTTTTTTTGTCCTGTTTTTTGTTTATAGCGCAAAAAATAGAAATTGCACAGGTGATCAAATACCACCAAAAGAAAGCTCTATTTGTGGGAAAAAAAGGACATCGATTTTATTTGGGTACAGCGTCGCACGACCGCGCAATTAACGCAGTGCTGAATCGCAAAAAATTACCTGGTCATCAAGGGGGGAAATCCTTCCAGTCCAGAAGTGGTTAAACACCGCCATTTGTTTTTGATGCAAAATAACTGCTTACACAGCGTAAACTGTATATATACAGCAGCAAAGCGGCTCCCTTGTGCAGAATCCCGTACCTGTATGTGATTCTGCACTTCCGGGTCTAGGGTACGCCCACACATCACGAGCGACCTGCTCCTACTGTGACTGGACAAAGCAGGAGCCAATCAGTGGGTCCGTTGGATGCAATGTCCGCAGGGACCTTCCAATCGTTCAGGAGACAGGCAGATTGCCGTTCTGTGACAAGGGAAGGCTGTGATCTTGTATTTCCACTAAGTAGGAACATGGATCTCTGCCTTCCCTTAGAAGAAGCACCTCCCACACAGTCAGCAAGCACTACCTAGGAACACATTTAACTCTTCGATTGCCCGATGTTAACCCCTTAACTGCCTGTGTCAATAGTAAAGTGACAGTGCATATTTTTAACACTGATCATGTATTAGTGTCACTGGTCCCCAAAAAAGTGTCACCTAGGGGTTCATTTACTAAAGGCAAATAGACTGTGCACTTTGCAAAAGTGCAGTTGCTTTCTGCAAGTGCGGTAGCTTTAGAGCTTAGTAAATGAGCAGAAGCTCTGCTGACTTCCATCATTCAATCATGTGCAAGCAAAAATGCTTTTCTTTTTTTTTGCCATTACATATAATTAGTGCTGGAGGGGCCGGAACTGCGTTTCTCCGTGTTCCCGCTGCAAAAAAAACCTGGATTTACACAATATTTTCTCATCCTCTAGTTCTAAGCTTTAGGACAGGAATGTAACTTTTGGTAATATATGTTTGATGTGTTTTATATTGTAATTAAATTAAAAAACTGAATGGAAAATGCTGCTTTCATTTTTTAATTCAATCCAACACACATTTTTTTTAGAGTGTGTAATATAAAAGGAACATTTTTTGGTGTGGTGACAGGGCCTCTTTAAGCCTCTAAGCCTGAGTTTGAACTTGTTGTTGTAGCCGATTATTACGGTAAAGAATGAGTCACCTGTATAGAACACGTCAGGACAAGGTGTGATCACAGGATCTCTCTGCCTGTGTTATATGGGTACATAAACCAGCCAATCAAGCTGTACAAATAAACAAGCTGTCATATGACCTCTCTCTGCACTGACTGAGAGCCAGGGCTGCTGTTAAAAATCACAGGGCCCTGTAAAACCTACCTGGCAAAGCCCCCCGAATATATCAAGACAATATTTCCCCTAAAAATATACTAATATCACTATTAGCAGACACAAAAATAACAGAGAACCTGTGTAAATTAGCCCTTTTTAATTGTTTTTTTTACATTGAAAAAAAATTATAATTTTTTTTAAAATGTTAAAAATATTTACAATTATTTTATTTTACATTTTTTTTAATTATTTAATGCAATGTTTAATTAACATTTTTTGGGGTGGAATGGGGTGGATAACTATGTATTTTAACTTGATATACATCCCCAAAAAATTCTTATCACTAACACAGGTATATTATTTGGTATTATAATTAGTTGGTATATGTGTATATATACCCTTAAATAAAATTAATTTAGCAGAGAGAACATTTAAAATGTTATTTATTTATTTTTTTTGAGGAAGGAGGAAAAGGGGGAAATTAAAAGAAGAGTAAAATAGTTGAAGGGTAAGATTCATGCTGGAGACACCAACATTTTATGGTTTTGTGCAAATTGATGTTTTTTGTTTTGTAATGTCATATTTATATTTATATTTGTTATGTATGTGAAGACATTTAATAATAATATTTAAAAACAAGATATAATATAATGCATAGCTATGGTAATGTATATATATTTGGTCATTATACTGCCATCTTGTGGTTATTTTCGGTTGTTGCACTTGCTTTCTGTCTATTCCTTCTGTGTTCCCTCCCACCTGTGATGTATTTCCTCTTCCTGCTTCTTTATGCTTGTGGGAATAGAGATGGCCACATCTGTCTAGGCCTTCATACAATCTGCTTGCATCCGGGAACACATTACCATGTTTTGACCTGCAGATACCATCCTTCAATCATCTGCCATACTTTGTTGTCTGCTATACCTACTGCTTGCAATAAAACCTACGTGGATGGAAAGAAACAGTGTCTGGTGAGTTCAGCTATCTGATAACGATTGTCTGCGGTGATTGTATCTGCTTATACAGTCCAGGAATAGGTCTCAGCAAGTAATAAGTCACTATTACAACAATTGGAGTCAGAATATTTTTTAGTTACAGGACAGGGAAGCCTGCAGCGCTCTGGGGGGGGGGCGCACAGTGAAAGAGGGGCAAACGGGGAGAGGAGGGATCAGAAGCAAGCAGAACAGGGAGGGGGGTCGGTGTCAGAGAAACAATTACTAAAATTATGCCCTGTGTCTGTGTCTCTATCTCCCCGCAGCAGCTGAAAGCTGGCAGGAGAAACTGGCTTTCAGCTGCTGCAGAGAGCTGCACAGCACTTCCTTCTGTAATTGCCCCCCTGCCCGGCTGCACCGATTCCCCGTGCTGTTGGGGTCCCACTGCGTGCCTGGGCCCCCTACAGGAGGACTGGTGGTCCCCCCCATCAGCAGCCCTGCTGAGCGCCAATACACAGGGTGACAGTGAAAACCATGGTGACATAGAAGGTGACAGCTGATGCGCTGTCACTCTCCCATCCTCCAGATCTACAGAACACAAACACCACTATTCCCTAAAGATTTCCTATTCACATTAAAGAAGAACTAAAGCAAAAACTTTTTTATTTTGTATAGAGTAAGGGTAGGTTATAACTCCGGACAAGTTTTTTGTGCCATCTGTGTCCCATTGTGGAGATTTCCCTTCATTTCCTGTCCCATGGCTCAATCAGGAAATTACAGAAAGTTGCCAGAACTAGTGTCCCCATTGAAAGATTTTTCCTCTATTTCTGTTCGGGTGACAACCCAAAGTTGGGATTTTCTTTCACTTTCATTCTTAGTGATAATGGTAATCAGGATAAATAGAGAGAGTGAATATCCTAACAGGGGCACAGACAGCAATAAAAACCTGGCAGTAGTTCTAACCCCTCTCCACTCTATCCATAAAAAAAAAAGTTTTGTCTTTAGTTCTTTTTTAAGTGTAGTTACTGCTGGCAACCAATCACATTTAATCCACTGGTATAGGGTGGATTCTGATTGGTTGCAGTGGGTTAATACACTTACAACAAAAAATTTAACAAATTGCAGCTGATCAGTCTTTAGATGCGGTGACTGCATTTGTTTTCTTTATTTTTGCCCTTGATTTTCTTCTGATGATCTTGCCAGTGTGACAATGCTCACTCACTGTATTAGGGTAACAGAAACAAGAAAGGACTACAGAACCTCTTCTCTTCTTTACAGCATAGAGGGATATGTTCTGTAGTCCTTAATACAATATACCTGATAAGAGTGCAACATGGGAAGAGTGCACAGGAGCTGACAAGATTTCTGGAAGTGTCATTAGGATCATTTTATTTTTGCACTTATTAAATGGATACGACAAAATGCTTTATGTTCTATCACAGCTGTATGTATTTATTCTATTGTTGTATTGAACTGTATTAGGTTATAGTTTTTCTGATGTATGCTGACATCTAGTGGCGGCTTAGAGCCACTGCAACTGTTTAATTATGTAATTTGGTATCTCCCTATGTTCTACCCTCCTGTTCAGTGCTAGTAATTCCAGTCTTCCCCTGTTTCGTACATGTTTTCTCAGTCATTGTTAGTTATTCGCAGAGACAAGGTTTAGGCTAGGAATACATAATTCATTATTTTTTTAGTTTAACCAGCGGGTTGAATAAACAAAAATGACTTGATTTCCCTATCTCCACATTCAATGTGGGTGGGGGAATCCTTCCCGCTGTAGTATTGTATTCTGCCAGTAAGGAGCCTTCCATGCTTGAAAAATACAATGTTGCTGATTGGCTGGTGGCACTGATTGTTCAGGAAAAACTTGGCAGGCTGGTTGTACACAAGTCAATCGATGGATCAACTTGTATACAACCAGTTAGCCCATACTTAAATCAAAATTCGGCCTATCCCTGCCGAACCTTTCAAATTTTGAACCATGTATGGCCGGCTTTTGGAAGGTCATTGGGGTTGATTTACTAAAACTGGAATGTGCAAAAGCAGGTGCAGCTCTGCATAGAAACCAATCAGCTTCCAGATTTTTTTGGCAAAGCTTTTTTGAACAAGCTGATTGGCGACCATGCAAAAGATTTTGCATTCTTCAGTTTTAGTAAATCTACCCCATTCTCTTCTTACACATCAAAAAACTGTAAAAACATCCTCTGTGTTGTATATATCTGAAGTAAAATGGTGTTGGATTCAACTTATGGGTCTTAGAGCCCTTTCACACTAAGGCGCTTTTCAAGCACTTTGGCACTAAAAAAAAGCCCCAGAAAAGCTCACGAAAACCTATTCCCATTAAACTCAATCAATGCTTTCACACTGGGGCGGTGCGCTGGCAGGGCGCTAAAAAAAAAATTCTGCAAGCAGCATCTTTGGAGTGCTAAAAAAAGTGCCTCAAAAATGCCCCTCTCCACAGAAATGAATAGGAAACGCCTCAAAAGCACCTGAAAAGTGCTTTAATGGTTCTTGAAGCAGTTTTTGAGTCACGTGTCCTTAAAATAAGTTCATTGCTAATGCCTCAAAAGTGCCTGAAAAGTGCAGCAAAAGCGCTGAAAAAGCGATGAATGTTTTATGGGCAATTTTCAAGTGTGAAAGGGCTCTTATTGAAGAGTTAAGCTGCCTGTGGATGATGCCAAGTCAGCAGTTGAGTTGACCATACTGTCCAGACAAACCAGGTCTATGGAAGTAGCCCTGGTAAAGAGGCATTGAAAACAGAACAGTATGTTCAGTAAACTACTCAGAGGCAGCGAAGAAAATTTCCTTGTAAGGGTTTCACATACAACTCCACAACATGTACGCATTGGGGTTTATTTACTAAAGGCAAATTGTGCATTTTGAAAACTGCAAGTGCAGTTGTTCCAGAGCTTAGTAAATGATCAGAAGTTTTGCTATCTTCCATCGTCCAATTATGTGCAAGAAAAAAGAGCTGTTTTTTTAAATTGTCCTTGCATGTGATTGGGTATTCTTTGCAAAGAGAAGCTTTACCTCATTTACTAAGCTCCGGAGCAACTGCACTTGTAGGGTGCAACTGCACTTGCAAAGTACACATACAGGGTTTGATTTACCAAAGGCAAATAGGCTGTGCACTTTGCAGTTGCACTCTACAAGGGCAGTTGCTCCAGAGCTTAGTAAATGAGGTAAAGCTTCACTTTGCAAAGAATGGCCAATCACATGCAAGGAAAATTTAAAAAAAAACAGCCTTTTGCTTGCGCATGATTGGATGATGGAAGTTAGCAGAGTTCTCCCTCATTTAACCACTTGCCGACTGCCCGCCACAGGTATACTGCGGCACGCTGGCTCGGCTGCGTGAACCGCCGTACGCGGTAGCGCTCCTGGGGGCGAGCGTGCGCCGCCGAAGGCGCATGACATCCCCCACTAAGCAGCGGGGATGCCAATTCACAGAGCCGACGGTCATGATTGCCGCCGGGCACCCGCGATCGCTCCCCGCTAAGAGAGAATGATGGTCTGCTGTTGTAAACACAGCTGACCGTTCTTCTCTCTGAAATGAACACAGAGCCTGTGATCCTTCAATTTAGGATCACAGGTCTCTCTGTTCATTCCACAAGTCCCTCCCCCATGAAGTTAGAAAACACCCCCCAGGCTCACACTTAACCCTCTAATTACCCCTAGGTTAACCCCTTCCCTGCCAATGGCATTATTACAGTAAGAGTGCACATTTTAGCACTGATTACTGTAGTAATGTCACTGGTCCCCCCAAAAGTGTCAAAAATGTCATTTAGGGGTTCGATCTGTCCGCCGCAATGTCGCAGTCCCACTAAAAATCACAGATCGCCGCCATTACTAGTAAAAAATTTTTTTAAAAATGATATAAATCTTTCCCCTAGTTTGTAGACGCGATAATTTTTGCGCAAACCAATCAAAATACGCTTATTGCAATTTTGTTTACCAAAAATATGTAGCAGAATAAAAATTGGCCTAAAAGTATGAAAAAATTGTATTTTTATTTTTTGGGAATGTTATATAGCAGAATGTGACAAATTATTTTTTTCAGAATTGTCGCTCTTTTTTTGTTTAATGTGCAAAAAATAAAAATAGCACAGGTGATCAAATACCACCAAAAGACAGCTCTACCCATTAGATTGTAAGCTCTTCTGAGCAGGGCCCTCTTAATCCTCTTGTATTTTATCGTATTGTAACTGTTTTGTCTCCCTGTTATATTTTAAAGCGCTGTGTAAACTGCTGGCGCTATATAAATCCTAAATAATATTAATAATAATTTGTGGGAAAAAAGGACATCGCTTTTATTTGGGTACAGCGTCGCACGACTGCACAATTGTCCGTTAAAGTAACGCAATGCTGAATCGCAAATATTGACCTGGTCATTAAGGGGGCAAATCCTTTCGGTACAAAAGTAATTAATAAGCTCTGGGGAAACTGCTCTTACAGAGTGCAACTGCACTTTGCAAAGTGCACAGTCTATATACCTTTAGTAAATCAACCCTAGTGATTCTGTAATATACTCTTCTCTGTGCACAAGGATTCGGATTCCCTTAAAGGTGGAAGAGGGGTGTTTCCTATACTGAAGATGGTTTCCATGCAGTGAATGTGAATGAAGCTTCGGTATGCAACTTTGTGTTACGACTGAGCAGAGAAACTCTATGAGCCCTGACGATTACTCAAACCGACTTCTAGCAGCAGCCAGAAGAAACACAAAGCCTTCTGTTACACACAGCATGAGAAATAAACATCTCATCTTTCCCTACCGCAGCTGCACAGCAGCTTACTTTTTATTATTTTATCATTTTTACTAATGAGAATGAATCCCATACATGTACAATGTTACTGCACATGGGGGGAATGTAATCCCTCCATAACTGTACAGAGAAGGGGAAAGGATAGAAGTTATAGTAAGACTGCATAAAGTGTATTGTAGACTCCATGGGAAACCAGTGTGACAACGCAGAAGTAGGAAAGGGCCTCATTCACATGGGTGAAGGCATGGATGTGGCTGGCAGGTGGTTGAGGACAGCTGTGGTCACTGAGCCTGTACAATGCAATGACTGACAGCTGTCCGCGATCTTTGCATGTATCCAAGCATTGAGTGACTACCTGTGATTTGTGACAGATGTCCCACCCTGGACAAAGTGAAGAATAGTCACCGGCACACCAAGGATTCCTCAAAAGTAGGGATGCACCGAATGTTCGGCGGCCGAACATTATTCGGTCGAAAATAGAAAAAATAGCACTTTCGGTGTTCGACCGAATAAGTCAAAAGGCCGAATAATTTTGTGCCGAATAATAGGGCTGAACGATAGTCGATATGATATTGACTATCGTTCTGTGGCCGTAGGTGATATTCATATCGCCGAGGTCATGATATTTACAGGGGGAAGGGACTCGGAGGAGGACAGGAGGACTCACAGACTTCCGTGAAGCCGGGACACTTCAGCGGTGAGCATACATACATTACTCACTCGTGCACTGCAGCCCGCCCCACACATTCAGTGAGTCTTACTCTCCTCCCTAGTTTTTTCAATGGCACATTCAGGAAGCCAATCACGCCGTGATTAGCTGCACAGCGAACCAATCACGCGTGCCTGCACACCTGATTGGTTCCGCTGTGCCGCTACTCACGGTGTGATTGGCTTCCTGAATGTGCCATTGAAAAAACTAGGGAGGAGAGTAAGACTCACTGAATGTGTGGGGCGGGCTGCGGTGCACGAGTGAGTAATGTATGTATGCGGCTGTGCTCCTTTCCAGGCTCCTACTAGTCCACCTCCAGCCTCCTACTACCACCACTATGAGAGACTGTCTGTCACTGTATAATCTGATCAAGTCCACACTGACACTGACTGACTGTCTGTCACTGAGTAATTGATGTTACCACATTAACCCTGACCTGCCCAGTGCCCTGTATCTGCAATTAAAATTTACAAGGCTGCCTGCATGCTTCCTGATTTCCATTCCCAGCATCCTTCCCAATCCCTACAGTGTCACTAACATTAACCCTATGGTACAAGGCTGCAGTGTGCACTGAATCCCATTCCCTACAGTAACATTTAGGGAGAGAGAGAGAGAGAGAGAGAGAGAGGACAAGAGAGAGAGAGAGAGGACAAGAGAGAGAGAGAGAGACATGAGAGGACAAGAGAGAGAGAGAGAGAGACACGAGAGGACAAGAGAGAGAGAGAGAGAGACACGAGAGGACAAGAGAGAGAGAGAGAGAGACACGAGAGGACAAGAGAGAGGACAAAAAATTGGCAAAATAAATGGAAAAAATGCGAAACACCGCGTTCGGTTTTCGGCCTTCGGCCTTCGGCCAAACATTTTATTATTATTCGGCTTCGGCCAAGAATTTCATTTCGGTGCATCCCTACTCAAAAGGGTCCAAAACTTTATTCTGTGCTCACATAACATACAGCAATGTTTCAGAGCCACGCAGGGCCTCTTCGTCAGGCAAGTGACGTGGCTCCGAAACGTTGCTGTTTATTATGTGACCACGGGATAACGTTTTGGACCTTTTTTGAGGTGTGCTGATGACATTTCTTCACTTTGAGTACCCACGGTTTCCAACCTATGCTTATTACAGCACCCATCATCACTGAACAGCCGGTTATCTTAAAAGTGTGTGTGGGGAATATTGTGCTTGGGTCCGACCCTGGACAAAGACACAACAGCTGTCCCTAATGGAAGTCAACCTCTGGATACATGCAAATAGCAGCGGCTGCTGTCATCCTGCCATTGTTTTGTACAGGACTGAGTGTAAAGCCTCGTACACACGTACCGATTGTTGGCCGTGAATTTTCGGCCGCCGCCCGATCGGCCGATTATCGGCTTGTAGTATGATGATTCCGACAACCGACTGCGACTTTTCGGCCGAACAAAATCTGGTGTGCATGCTATAAAATTTTTGTTGGCCATCAGCAGAACGGCCGATTGTTCCTCAGTCAGTACAGATTTCGGGCGACAAAAATCAGTTGAGCAAGACTGGGCATGCTCAGAGAAGAAAAAACACACGAAAAGTAGACCAGAACATGACATCACTTCTGGTTGTTGTTGGCCGACAAAATTTGTGTGCAGTCTAGAGCACATTTCAACCAACACAACAACACTGGACAAAAGACGGCCGATCAGTCGGCCAACAATCGGTGCATGTGTAGGGGGCTTAAATCTAGGTAGTATAATGAAAGCTGCTGATTCAAAAATGTTGAAAATTACCTCTGAAATTCAATTAACATATTAAAGCTTCTATAAGATTTTAGGTCTATATCTAAGAGCACTATACACAAAAAAAACGACCCTCCAAGCACCACTGTATATTATTCCACTGACTCCAATCACAGCAGGGTGCCAGGTTCCAAAGGGCACATTTGGCCCAATAACGCTGTCAGGAAGAAACACAGATGCACACACCTGCAGACCACCCAATCAAGAGCATGATGGATTGGCTTCAGCTTGTCTCCTCCCAATCCACGCCCCTCTCACTGACTTAATCATAGAGTGGGTGAAATGTGTTAGAAGGGCGTGGCTTGGGAGGAGACAAGCTGAAGCCAATCCGTCATGCTCTTGATTGGGTGGTCTGCTGGTGTGTGGTTCTGTGATTCTTCCTGACAGTTAGTTAGCTTTATCAGGTTGACAGTTAGGTTTACATCTACTTTAAAACATTTACATCATGGTCACAAGTAAAAGACTCAGAGGCAGGAAACTTATCACATTGTGGCTATCTCTGTTGAATAACACACACATATACGTTTCCGCACTTTTACATATATAACTTAGTTTAAATATATATATATATATATATATATATAAATATATATAGATGCTATATTACCAAAGTATTGGGACGCCTGCCTTTACATGCGCATGAACTTTACTGGCAGCTTTAGTCTGTAGGGTTCAATATTGAGTTGGCCCACCCTTTGCAGCTTTAACAGCTTCAACTCTTCTGTGAAGGCTGTCCACGAGGTTTAGGAGTCTGTCTATGGTAATTCTTCCAGAAGCGCATTTGTGAGGTCAGGCACTGATGTTGGACGAGAAGGCCTGGCTCGCTGTCTCCACTCTAATTCATCCCAAAGGTAATGTCACAGTACATGTTGGCATTCATGGTTCCCTCAATGAACTGTAGCTCCCCTGTGCTGGCAGCACTCATGCAGCCCCAGACCATGACACTCCCACCACCATAGGCTGACTGAAGGCAAGACACACTTGTCTTCGTACTCCTCACCTGGTTGCCGCCACACACGCTTCACACCATCTGAACCAAATAAGTTTATCTTGGTCTCCAGGACATGGTTCCAGTAATCCATATTCTTAGTCTGCTTGTCCTCAGCAAACTGTTTGCAGACATTCTTGTGCATCATCTTTAGAAGAGGCTTCCTTCTGGAATGACAGCCATGCAGACCAATTTGATGCAGTGTGCAGCGTATGGTCTAAGCACTGACAGGCTGACCCCCCACCCCTTAAACCTTTGCAGCAATGCTGACAGCACTCATACGTCTGTTTCCCAAAGACAACCTCTAGATATGATGCTGAGCACGTGCACTCAACTTCTTTGGTCGACCATGGCGGGGCCTGTTCTGAGTTGAACCTGTCCTGTTAAACCGCTGTATGGTGTTGGCCACCGTGCTGCAGCTCAGTTTCAGAGCCTTGGCAATCTTCTTATAGCCTAGGCCATCTTTATGTAGAGCAACAATTCTTTTTTTCAGATCCTCGGAGAGTGCATGAGGTGCCATGCTGAACTTCCAGTGACCAGTATGAGAGAGTGAGAGCGATATCACCAAATTTAACACACCTACTCCCTATTCACACCTGAGACCTTGTAACACTAATGAGTCACATGACACCGGGGAGGGAAAATGGCTAATTTGGCCCAATTTGGACATTGTCACTTAGGGGTGTACTCACTTTTGTTGCCAGCAGTTAATACATTAATGGCTGTGTTGAGTTATTTTGAGGGGACAGGAAATTTACACTGTTATACAAGCTGTACACTCACTACTTTACATTGTAGCAAAGTGTCATTTCTTCAGTGATGTCACATGAAAAGATATAATAAAATATTTACAAAAATGTGAGGGGTGTACTCACTTTTGTGACATAATCTCTCTCTCTCTCTATATATATATATACATACACACACACACACACACAAACACACACAAACAGTATATACAATATATACATTTCTATTAGGAAATGTTTATTTTCTTTTAAGAAATATTACCAAGAGCACCCTCCAACAAAGTGGGACTTTAAAGCCGAGTTCCACTCAAAAGTGGAACATCCGCTTTAAGAGGTCCTGACCCCTTGACAGGTCCTGAACCACATTTGGCATGTCATTTTTTTTTGGGGGGGGGGGCAGGTACCTATTTTTGACAGGCACCCACTTTCACTCGGGCCGCCTAAACGGCTTGAGCGGAAGTTCTCGTCTTCCCCTCCCTCCCTGCAATCTTCTGGGACTCATCACAGGTCCCAGAAGATTGCCCATCCATTCAGGACGCACAGCGGGACTCGCGGGTGCCCACAGCTGGGTGCCCACACTAGAGATGCCACAGGGAGAGAACCGAGGCTCCCCCCCGACCACATCACTGGACCGCGGGACAAGTGATTATGTGTTTATTAAAAGTCAGCAGCTACACTTTTGTAGCTGCTGACTTTTAATAAACACAAAAGCCAGTGGAACTCCGATTTAAGGGTGGGTTCCCAACGAATGCGGATGCAGCTCACAGCAGGGATCTGGGGTGTCCATGAACCAGGCCAGAATTTTTGCCTGAATTCAGATCTGTAACGGAGCCAAAGACGCACAAGTCCCCTGTGCAATCCGCTCCGCAGCCATCCAGGAGCTGTGTGAACCGGCCCCATTGAGAGCCGGTCACAGGCTCCTGACACGCGAATTGGATGCGGGGAAACCCACATCCAATTCACAATAGCGTGAACCCAGCCTTAATGTACCCACAAGGAAATAAAATATGCTCAAAACACAAAGTATTTTATCAATAAGTTATTTATTTATTTTTTTTCCGTAATAATAAGTTATTATTGTTTATTAATTATTTAAAAAAGTGAAAGCTAGTCAGCCTTCAGCATAGATTAAAACCATATACGGTATTTATTCATATATAATACCATATGATATACAGATTTAAAAAAAATGATAATTTGAAAGATTTTAAACGCCCCATATTGGTCAATGCGTTTTGTGGTCTGTTGCCGTTTCCACAGTCCAGGTGATAATGAGTGTAGTTGTCTGAAGTATGTCCAGTTGGTCTATCAAAAAAAAGTAATGCAATACAAAATATCAAGACACCTAAACACATTGGGACAGATTTACTAAAACTGGAGAGTGCAAAATCTGGTGCAGCTCTGCATAAAAACCAATCAACTTTTGTCAAAGCGTAACTGAACAAGCTGAAGTTAGAAGCTGAGTGGCTACCATGCACAGATGCACCAGATATTGCACTCTCTAGTTTTAGTAAATCAACACCATTATGTTTATTACATTACATCATTAATGTGCTAAGATGTCCTGATACAGTGTATTTGATTACATAAATGGTATCGCATCACCCCACATGGGTAATGTGCATAACCATATTTTGCAGCAACGTGCATTACAACAGCTAAAGGGTGTGAATGGTGCTTGACTGCCTATTCACACCACTGCTTTGCCCAACACACAGTACCTGAGTTTGTGCTCAGAGGTGTCATTTGTTGTGAATCAAGCCCTAATGTACCTCCAATATTCATGCAATGCAGTTCAGCACAATGGATTGTGTTCTGCAATAAAATGCAGCTTGCTCCATTTTCACATACATTGCTGTGCATTTTAGGTCATTCCTTTTGAATCTGCCATTTAACTTGAGTCATTGTGTGTGTTGCTGCACATGTGGGTTGTGGTGTGAATGAGCCCTCAATGTACCAGATGAGCTATGACTTGCAGGCAGTGTGCAGGGGGTCACATTGTACAACTGGCAGAATCTGCTGCTGAGTAAGGCTGACACTTCCTATAAGGTAGTTGTAATGGCAATGTGGTTTGACTCATCACATGACCATCTGCTCAAAAGTTGCTGTCACACAGTTTACAAAATGCGGAGAACAGCTAAATTCCAGAGGAAATCAGAGAAGTAAGTCAAAGGGGATCCCCTACTCACGCACTGCTTGTAATGGGTAACGTCCTAGCTGAGGTCTTGGAATCATTCATCCATGGTTCTAGATTTTACAGCCTGAGGTCAGTTGTAAAAACCTGATCAGGATTTCTCATTGGGCCTTAAAGGAATGCTGTACTAGGAAACGTGGAAGCTGCCATTGCTGACTTGAAAATGCTATCTGTTTGGTTGTCTTTGGCTTCAGTGCTTTGGAGACACTGACCTGGAACAAGCATGCAGATCAGGAAAGATATTGTGAAGTTAGAATGCCTGATTTGCTTACTTATAGCTGAGGAGTTCACTAATGCCAGCATCCCTATTAGTACAAATTTCCTTTGAAGATCCCATAAAATCACAATTTCCCAATCTAATGTTCATAGGAGTATCCACAGATACTCTCAGCCAAGGTTCACCAGGAGAAATAGCAACTGGGCAAGTTAGAAACCTTGCTTGATTGTTGTCCTCCTCTAAGCTTTAATTGTGGAATTGTTTAATTGGGTATGTTTTGCCTTCGACGGTAAAATCTGTTTGACCATGTTGGATATGGGAACAAGTGAGGCACAGTGTTTTGCGACACTGAAACATCCCTATGAGGGGGATGAGACAAAGGGTATTGGTGGGGTGGGTGAAGACAGACTTAAGTTTGCTTGGAGCAATCAAATTTTTAATGTTGGAGGATTTTCTGTAAGAGACCTTGGGTATGGGGGGAATGGTGGATTTTAAGTGTGGGTCCTCTAGCACAGGGCTTGACAAATTTTCCTGAAATCTAGGAGCCAGCTAAAAAAGTTAGGAGCCAGTTTTTTTTTTTTTTTTTTAAACTAACAACCAAGCTTTATTTAATAAAACGGATACTAAATTTACACATAAATACGGCTAGAACCCCACTCTCCTCTAGCGCAATTGGATGAAAACAGACTGTCTGTCTCTTTCCATCCGATGCCATCTGATCCGATCCACGGGATGGATAGAAAATAGAACCACCATCCGTCTGCTTTTGGAGGACAGGATCAGATGGCGGCAGATTACTGCTCCATAGAGGAGAATGAAGGGTCCGATCAGGTCTGCCTGAAAAACTGACAGGCGGACCTGATCAGACAGCCTGGGTGAAAGGGGCCTTCAGCTGTGGCATGGCGATGAGGGAAAAAAAAAAAAGATATTATATATATATATATTATTATTTTTTTTTTTAATAGTAATAATTGGGAAAAAAAATATTTATTTTTTTATTTTTTTTAATAATTAAAAAGAGAAAAATATTATTTAGTTTTTACATTTAAAAAATAAATTAAATTAATAAATAACCACACTCCCTGTCAAAGGTAACTAACTGGACAGGGAGATGGTAATGCATTGTGAACAATCAGGCAGTGGAAACAGTAATTACAACAGTCATTACTCCCGGCCACCACAAGAGGGCGCCAGTTCCCCATTGGAAGCCTCTCATCTCAAGTAGGCCGAAAAGCCGGGGCCTCAATTTTCGGACGGCCCGGAAGTCCGTGCACTCCGTGCGTGGAAGTCCGTGCAGAAATGACAGGACACCTTCTGCAGGGCTGCCCAGGCGCCAGGTCGCTAATTCTAGTCGCAAATGCGACCTGGCGCCCGGGTTTTGTCGAGGCCTGCTCTAGCAGGATGGACCAGTGTTTTTGATCTTTTCCATTCTTCTGTATTTAGTATGAAACTGTGTAGTGAACCGTAGAGGTTGGGGCGGTGGACTCTGTGGATGAGATGAGGTATGGGAAACATTAGAATTATACTGTTGAAGGTAATGTGAGTGGGCTTGTTGGACCAGGGGTGAGGGGTAACCTTTATCTAGGAATTTTTGGGCCAAAAGATATAATAATTCATTCAGTATATATTCCCAATGCATCGCTTTAGGTTCTTCCTTTTTCCCCCTCATCCCCCCCCCCTTATATGTTCTTATTAGTCCATTCCCAGCTTTACATCTTTCCTCCGCTGTTCACATCTCCTTGTGCCGCTTTGCTTTGTCTTAATTTGTCCCTGCTGAGCCTCTGTAATATGTCCACTGAACTACTGGCATAAATACCCTTATCCAAAATGGCCCCTGCACGGCCTGAAGAAGGAGCGCATGCTCCGCAAACGCGTCGCCGTTCGATCCATACCGTGTCTCCAGGAAGTGATGTCATAGCCCTCCGACCTGCGGACCCAGGCTGCTTCACCACCGCCGAGGATTAGCACGTTCCCTGCCTCTCAACAGGAGATCGCTGCTCATCCCCTACAGCGCAAGCTCCACAAGCAAATCGGAAGGACACCCTGGATGAACCCTGGATGAACACTACCCAGATCCTCTATTGTTTTAAGATGCCTGCTTTTAACGCACCTTTGTGAGTAACACTCTTTTAAATTAATATTAAATACCTGCATTGCTACACTTAGATTGGCGCTTGGTCTTTTCTTCTCTCTTTTTTGGATCCATACAGGGTTACTTCACCCTTCAAAGCCTGAAGCCATCAAAGTGATCTAGCAATTTCACTGGACTTTGTCATTTGCATTTGCCCATATCTAGACTACTGCAGCAGCTCCTGCAGTCCGATTGCGCCAATCTCTCCCCCTTTCACCACACTTGATATGTCCACTTTCTGGGCGGCCTCGCCCACATCATGCCCACTTTCTGGGAGGTCCCACCCAGATCACACCCACTTTCTGAATGTTCCTGCTATTAATTATGTGGGAACCACCTGCTCATTGCCTCCTCAGCTTTTTTGATTTGCTGCGCATGTTCAGTAAACTTAAATAATGGTGATGCTATAATCCAGCCTGGGACACAGAATCGTGGGGGACACACGACAGAGATTCAGGACTGTGCCAGCAAATCTGGCCTTTTGGCTAAGATCAAGTGGTATTTGTTCTTAACAGTGTCTGGTAGGGGAGCTTCACCACCATTCCGACTTTTGGGCTGGGATGTCTGCCTATATAGTATCCCTGCTGGTATTATAGGGGTCCTAAGGGATCCTCCCCATGGGAAAGAAACCAAATTAAGCTCCCACTGGGTAAAGTAGGGGTCAGAAGTATTTCCCTAGTGTGGAGGATTCTAAAGGCCCAGTGCTTCCTGATTTAAACTATGCTACCTTGTCAAACTGAGGTCCTGGAAAGGCAGAGGACCCATGGTATCAAACGCCCCCTTGGTGTGGCATCCTGGGGATGCTGGGGTAGCACTATGGGTTTGTGACCCCACCGTGTAAAATGGTACTAAACCATGACACTTTACAGCTTTTTTTTGCACCACGCCTCATGGGCTAGAGACTGGGGGCAATTTTTGTTACCAGGCTGCAAGGCCCAGCCATTGAACCTGTACTGGCACTCTTTTTTGTTATCCTATTAATTTTCTCTCCATATGTGTGTCATCTCCACTTATATATATGCCTTTTTCCCTTGGACTGTAAGGTGTGGGTCTTTGGGCCTGCACTGAAGTTGAGGGGAAGGATGTGTAGCACTTAGGTTCCTCCATCCTCTTGGGAGCCACTGACCTAGTACTTGCTGGCCAACTTTCTTTAACCATGAGGAGCATGGTCCACTGGGCCTTTTGGCTAGGTGGGCTTAAGTGTGCCTTGCCTCCATCAGGAGTCTTGTACCCCAGGAAAGGTCCTTCCTCTTGACACACCCTAGTGCACTTTTTTTGTGTGGGTTCACATACACTTTTTTGGTTTACTTTTAGTGCTTGCTTTTGTGTCCTGGGGGCTTGGAAATTTATACCCATCTGCTTCCATAGGGGTGTAAGGCTTGGCTCAAATGCTTGGGATTGGATGTATCACTTCTGACTCCCCAAAATTGTCTATAAAAAGTTATAGTGTCTCTGTGGTATCCAGAAATATCTTGTCCTTTTGTAAGTATTTGTATTGGTAGCTGTTACTATTTCAAAATGTATCCATGATCAAAGAAAAGTATGAAAGATGAGTCTGCTATCCACCATTTGGTCACATTCACATATCTACGGGATAGTTAACTAGACCAGAAACAAAAGTGAAACTGATTTTTTTAGATAGGTAGAATGCAAGGAAACTTTTACACAAAGTTTCTTTACCCTTTTTACCACACCCACCAAGCAAGTGTAGCACACCCTACCCCCTCATAAGCTTTATACTTACCTAGAACCCAAAGCAATGCCCATTATATTGTTTAATTGGCCAATGACAATAATCCAATTAACCCTTGTATGTGATGTACAGCCCCAATTGTCTCCCATCCATCTACTAGCTCGATAGACGTGTAAGGGGCTAAGCTACACATGGATACCACAAACAGCTGCTGTAGAAACAAGATGAGCTTCTGTGGCCACCCTTGGCCCAAGAGCATCCATGTTGTATGAGGGATATAAAAAGCTAGCAGGGTAGAGTCTGGCCAGTACACTCTATGGGAAGAGATAGCCTGCAGCCAGGAAAGATGTAAACTACAATGATACTTGGATGCTTCCCCTACTGAGGGAAGCCTGGAAACTTCTCCCTGTTTGGGAGGTAAGAGAAAGGGCATGCCTTATGTGTGGATGCCAGGACATTATCTCCGTAGGCAGGGCATTGATCTCTCTCAGTGGATCCTCTCTTTCTAAAGACTTGTTTGGGTTACTTAGCCAAGCTATTGTGCCGCCACCTAGGAAGTGGCTGAATATACAAAACCTTGTTTATTTGAACTGTTAAATAAAGCAATACAAAAAAAATGCACCCATTTGGACATTGTGTAATTCCTGACAAGCAGGAACGTCTCGTGGAACTTTCCTGTATACTTTAAGGATGTAAGGTCCCTGGCCTCAGGCAAAGGGTCGGATAAGCAACGATATCCTTGTCAAGCCAGGCTGGTTCCCTTTTGGGGGTTCTAGAAGGGAAGAGCCAGTGGAGGGCCATCCTAGGAGTAGAACCCAGAAGACCCCATGCTAAAAGGTTACCATGTGCCAATGCCACTACTCACTGTCAGGCTCCAGATAATTAGAAATGTTTACATGCTGTCCCACCATATAACACACCTTTCCTTACCTCCCATGTAGCTCCGTTCATCAACCTGGAGTGCAGAACATTCCAGGTATGGGAATGGTAGAGCATATGATCCCCCCCGCTCCCTCTTTCACTCCTGTAATGGTGCTGGGTTGTTTGGGCACTCAGAGCTGTCACATGGAGTCAGAAAGAAAGTCCTCAGCTCTGTTTGAGCTTCAGCCAACCGCTAGCTCAGCATTGTGGTACCGAGATAGAATTTTCATCCCTGTGTAAGCTCAAATTAGAGTGACTTAATGCTTACATACAGCTTCCTCTTGTCCGAAAATCAAGCAAATGTATTTTCCAGCACACTGGACACTTCCATACACTTCGCTCTAATGAATTGTGTGAAGAAAAAATGGCCCACTATGGCAACAAAGCCACTATTACAAACTGGTTGCTGTCTATCAGTAAAGGAACTAGAAGTTCCAGCTATCCCTGCTAGACCAAGCTTGAACTTATAGTTCGTCCACTACTGGAGAGCGAACAGTGGGAGAAAGTAACTATAAAGCAGGGGTGTCCAAACAATGGCCCTCCAGCTGTTGCGGAACTACACTTCCCATGAGGCATTGTAAATCTCTGATATTCACAGACATAACTAGGCATGATGGGAATTGTAGTTCCTGAACAGCTGGAGGGCCATAGTAAAAGTGATTGTCACTGTGTGGAAAAAAAAATTCTTCCACATACCTGGCACTGTATTATTAGAGGCCATTGAGAAGATCATATATAAACAATTAACTCCCGACATGGCTGGAATAGTCGGTGCTGAATTTTGGACATAGACCTTGAGACCGAGAGGGATCATCCCCTGAGAGTTTCCACCATGGATCCAGATCCATGGCTTCAAGCTGGTTGCCTTCTAGCGGTGAAGGAGCTGCAAGTAACAGAAAGCCCTGCTAGACAGAACTTGTAGTTAGTAGTAGTAGTTGTTGTAGTTCCTTCACCTCTGGAGAGAAACTAGATGGAGAAGGTTGCTACAGAGTGATTCACATTAACTGCTTCTGCATATCTGGCAGTGAGTTATTTAATGGACATCAAGAGCATCAAGAGCAGAAAAAGATGTAGATGGCGCAGAATTTTGGGCCTAAATCTTGAGATTTGGAGATGTCACGCCCTAAAAAGTTTCCCACTATTGCATCACAGACGCTTTTTCAAGATGGTAAAGAAATAAGAAGCTCTCTTTTTGCAGTTCTCACAGACTTCCAAAATGTGGTCTCCTTGGTTAGATACTTTAATAAGTCCTGATCAACCACAGATGTAAACCCAGATTCTCTACTAAACATTGCCTTCCCTTCCCCCTGGTTCACATCAGTGCGGCTTTAAAATCACGCTACTTCAGTGCGATTTCAAAGCCGCAGATCAGTGTGATTTGGACCTCCAATTTCATTGCGGCTTGCAACTTATTTTAACAGCAGTCTATGCAATTCCCAATACAGGAGAAATGGCCGCACACCAAACGATGGCTCACGATGAAAGGCTTTATTAAACAAGGATGCAAGGTACAGCAAAATGGATGTATTTTTTTTTTGTTGTACCTTGCATCTTTGTTAAATAAAGCCTTTCATCGTGAGCCATCGTTTGGTGTGCGGCCATTTCTCCTGTATCCTGTTTGCGGTGGCGATCCGAGGTCCTGTATCCATAGCTGGCTGTGAAGCTCCAACTGCCTGAGCGGTGTACATCTGTTTCTCTATGCAATTCCCAATGAAACTACAAAAAGTAGCGCGGGAATGATTTGAACATTTAATTGCTGGGAATGGGGGGGGGGGGGGGGGGGGCGACGACTGTCAAATTGCTTGACGAATCGCACTGCTGTGAATCAGGGCTGAATCCCCATTTGTAATGTCTCTCCAAGGCCACTTATCTTTACCTCTCGACTACCTCATCTCTTATCACCCCTTGTAATCCTTCACTGTTATATTTCTCTTTCTCACCTTATATCCCTCTCGTCAGTGTTCTTCGGTTATCTCTTTCTGTTCTCGTTGCTTGCTGCCCAACCTCTAGTGCTGTTTACATTGAATATTTATGTGTACATTTGGAGTTCTCTATGTTATAATTAATTGATTGTAATATATCACTACTTCTTTCATAAAGACTTGAATTAAAATATCGAAATGGAACCGAAGGTATCAGCAGAACCAAGCTAGAGACATCGCACCCTAAAAATTCCCTGCTCTGTTACCATAGCCAGTTTCTCAAAATAAAGGAACTACAAGCATAGGAAGTACCAGCAAGCTAGTAGTCGTACTATGTACCAGTTTCTGTGCTGATAGAGGCCAACCAATGGAAGTAGGTTGTCCCTAGTATGGTACTGTAGTAGTTTCTGTGCTGATAGAGGCCAACCAATGGAAGTAGGTTGTCCCTAGTATGGTACTGTAGTAGTTTCTGTGCTGATAGAGGCCAACCAATGGAAGTAGGTTGTCCCTAGTATGGTACTGTAGCCAGTTTCCCAGGTTGGTAGTTTTCTAGCAGTAAAGAAATTATAAGTATCGGCAAGCTAGCATTGAAGGAACTACACCTAGTCATGTCTCTGCTGCTGGAGGCGAGCTAATTGGAGAAGGTTATCCCTGCAATGCTAACCTTTACCAGTTTCTCAACCTGGTAGCCCTCCAGTGTTAAAGGAACTACAAATACCAGCAAGCCAGTAGCCCTCCAGCAATAAATGAACTATGAGTACTTGTGTCTCTGCTGCTGGAGGCCAACCAGTTGGAGAAAGTTGCCCCTTCTATGGTATTGTAGCTGGTTTCACAAGCTGGTACCCCTCTATCAGTAAAGGAACTACCAGTACCAGCAAGTCAGTAGCCCTCCAGCAATAAAGGAACTACAAGTACTTGTGTCTCTGCCACTGGAGGCAAACCAGTTGGAAAAGATTGTCTCATCTATGGTATTGCAGCCGGTTTAACAAGCTGGTACCCCTCTAGCAGTAAAGGAACTACAAGTACCAGCAAGTCAGTAGCCCTCCAGCAATAAATGAACTTCAAGTACTTGTGTCTCTGCTGCTGGAGGCCAATCAGTTGGAAGAAGTTTGTCCCTGCTATGGTACTACAGCCAATTCCTTAAGCTGGTACCCCTCTAGTAGTAAAGGAACTTCAAGTACCAGCAAGCCAGTATCCCTCCAGCAATAAAGGAACTACAAGTACTTGTGTCTCTGTGATTGGAGGCCAACCAGTTGGAGAAGGTTGTCCCATCTATGGTATTGTAGCTGGTTTCACAAGCTGGTACCCCTCTAGTAGTAAAGGAACTACAAGTACCAGCAAGCCAGTAGCCCTCCAGCAATAAAGGAATTATGAGTACTTGTGTCTCTGCTGCTGGATGCCAATCGGTTGGAAGAAGGTTGTCCCTGCTATGGTAGTACAGCCAGTTCCTTAAGCTGATACCCCTCTAATAGTAAAGGAACTACAAGTACCAGCAAGCCAGTAGCCCTCCAGCAATAAAGGAACTACAACTATTTGTGTCTCTGCTGCTGGAGGCCAACTAGTTGCAGAAGGTTGTCCCATCTATGGTATTGTAGCTGGTTTCACAAGCTGGTAACTCTATCAGTAAAGGAACTACAAGTACCAGCAAGCCAGTATCCCTCCAACAATAAAGGAACTTTGAGTACACATGTGTCTGCGGCTGGAGGCCAATCAGTTGGAGAAGGTTGTCCCATCTATGGTATTGTAGCTGGTTTCACAAGCTGGTACCCCTCTAGTAGTAAAGGAACTACAAGTACCAGCAAGCCAGTAGCCCTCCAGCAATAAAGGAACTATGAGTACTTGTGTCTCTGCTGCTCGAAGCCAACCAGTTGGAGAAGGTTGTCCCATCTATGGTATTGTAGCTGGTTTACAAGCTGGTACCCCTCTAGCAGTAAAGGAACTACAAGTACCAGCAAGCCAGTAGCCCTCCAGCAATAATTGAACTTCGAGCACTTGTGTCTCTGCTGCTGGAGGCCAACCAGTTGGAGAAGGTTGTCCTATCTATGGTATTGTAGTTGGTTTCACAAGCTGGTACCCCTCTAGTAGTAAAGGAACTACAAGTACCAGCAAGCCAGTAGCCCTCCAGCAATAAAGGAACTACGAGTACCTGTGTCTCTGCCGTTGGAGGCCAACCAATAGGAACAGGTTGCTATAGAGTAGTTCTAGGCAGCGCGCTCATTGTAAACAATAACTGATTGTACGTACTTGGCAGACAACGTGTTAATGGAGCCCGTCACGAGCATCATTGCGGCCAGGATTAGCTGGTACGACGTCCAGGCCATGTTTACTGCTGGGCTACCAGGGGTTCCCTTCGACCGAGGCTGCTGGAAGAGGGATGCACCTTGTTTGTGAACAGATTAAATACAGTAGAAGAAAGGATGGTGGTTTCCTGTACGAGCAGACTGTGCAGTCATGTGACCGGCGAGTCAGCTGTAACCCATAGAGGGAGCGTGAGACACAGCGTGCATGTGTGTGTGTGACGTCATCTGCAGCCACTGGCAAGTGATTAGGACTGCCAGTCTCTGCTTCTGCAAAAATAGCTAAAAAAGAGGAAAAAGAAACGTTCCATCTGTTGCACTGCATTGCTTATTTAAAGTATCGGTCACAGATATTTCAACGTTTGGTAGATACTGGAGAGCTAAACCACCTGACAGTCTCTTTGGGAAAGTTCTGCACTGAATTCCTGGCTATGCGCACCTGCTGTGCCCATTATAAGAGGCTCCCGCCACCCCTCCTGGTGTTTTCTATTTATTTTATATTATGGAGGATATAACACATAGGTTGGCAGGGAAATCTAAATTTCCCAGATGGACAGAAACAGAAATCTGGAATTATGTAGGTTTCTCTTTTGGTGCATCTAAGACAATGGTCTCCAAACTGCGGTCCTTTGCTTGCCTTCATATGGCCCTTGAAGCATTATTCTTGGTAATAAAACCAACACTAGGGCACTATTTCTCCCCACTGACACCAACTATTTCTCCCTCTAATACCAAAGATGGGGCATTTTTTAAACTCACTGGTCACAGTCCAGCCCCCCTCAATTCTGAAGGAGAGTAAACTGGCCTATTGCTTAGAAAGTTTAGAGACCCACTGACACCAACAATGGGGCACTATTCTTTCCTCTGACACAAGGGTGTACCTAGAGTATTTGGTACCCGGAGCTGATCCTTTTATCTGGCAACCCCCCCCCCCCCCTCCCAGGCAGGCAGGTGATGCACCGCATATCAACGTGTCATCAAGTGATGTCGCGTGTAGCGCCTCCGAGCACTGCGGCCCGGAACCCCCGGCGGCCAGGCCCCTCCTCCTCTGCAAAATGGCGTCGACTGACCTGAGGCACCAGACAGAAATACATGTAACTGCCAGCGGCACACTTACTATTTGCTACTGCCAGGGGCATTGCTAGGGTTGGTGTCACCTGGTGCAGTAAAACATAGGGTCACTCCCCCCCAAAAAAAATGATTTTTCTGTTTTCTGAAAGTATGCCAAAGGTGAAGCATTTGGGACTTTTGGTGCACTTTCAGAAAATGGGATGCACTCCATCCCCTCTCAGGTACAACCATGTGTCTGTCTCCAGCTCCACATGCCTCACCATTCCTAGCAATGAATCTGCCCACCTCCTTATTCATCTTTATCGGGGCTTTATTCAACTTCTTCACCGACCTGGCCCCTCTCTATGCAGTGCGGGCCACCATTTCTGACCATACTATGATCATGTCAGGGAAGGAAGACCTAAGTAGCAGAAAGTCCAGTTTCACATCCCTAATCAGTTCCCTCATTAAACATAGACCTAAGTCGTTCCCACCAGCATGTAAGACCAAAACATCCAGCGGTCTGTCCAGCCGAGAAAATCGGTGAACCTCAGGTGTGACCCTCTGCCATAGTATCCCTGGTACCCCAATCCATCTAACAATGCCCTCCTCTCTTGAAACTCCCAACTGCTGTCTATTGGGCCTAACCTCCTCCCTCTTTTCAGAACACATAAGAGTGCTCCAGAATCCAGATAAGATACTGGGAAAAATCTGTAAAGACGTAAAGATAACCATGCACCAACTGAACCGGAAGTTATGGCAACAAACAACATAAATAATACAAAGAATGTTAGGAAAAACAGACAGAAGGAAACACACCACCCATCACTGATAGACTACAGCAGGTGAGGCCGCACATATATTTTGTATCTCTTGGACTCCCACCTGCTTATTCGTTTCACCATTCCTTATTAAGACCCCACAGTGTTGCCTTGGTGGCTGCCCCTATGCGGAAAGAATGGTAGAAACAATCTCCAGCAAGCAACCCCGCCTCCGATAGACACTTACGGAAAACCGCAAGGAATTGAAACTTGGACAGAAATGATCCATCAGAGTGGATGAACAAGGCACCCTCCTCTCTGGGCCGCTCAATACTGAAAAGGAAATTGGTCGCCTAGAATCACAACTACGTCTTCCCCTCCAGTAACCCTTAAGTGCCTGACACAACACAAAAGACTTGGTGAAATCTGTGATACCTGTGAAATTAAATAAAAACGCAAGTCCTGACAATTTTCAATCCACCATAGATGCTGAGGTACCCAGCGTAAGGTTATAGCAAACTAAATATAGCACCAAAGATGACAGGTCCACCCCAAAATCCTCCCCACCTACCTCCTATTCCACGCTTTGGAATAGGACACCAATGTTGCAGCACTGAGCGAGTTCTGTATCAGTCCAGCGGCAACTCCAATGCAATCCTCCATAGCTGCCGAAGACAAGGCACCCCGTGTTGCTCTGCCTCCGGTGCCAACATGCAAAACTTGTCCCACTGAAAATGAAACAAAACGTCTGCTAATTTGTTGGTATCTCCCGGGATGTGAACAGCATAAATAAACGTATTTAGTCGCAAACAACGCAAAACCAAGTAACGCAAGAGCCTAACCACCGGTGGGAAAGAAGCTGAGATGTTATCAATTTCTAAAACCACATCCATAGTGTCACAATTGAATCACACTTTTTTGTTCTGAAAAGCCTTCCCCAAAAGTTCCACTGCCAAGACAATGGGAAATAGCTTGAGTAACACCAGGTTCCTCAATAATTCCAGCGGCGCGCCACTCCTCAGGCCATGGCTCAGCACTCCAACGCCCCTGAAAATAAGCCCCATATTCCACTGAAACCCGCCGCATCTGTGAACAGAACCACATCCGCATTGCTGACCGGATCCTCCAGCCATAAAGGATGGTCGCTAAAAGATTCAAGAAAAATATCCCAAATACGTAGGTCAGCTCTGAGCCCCATGGAAAGCCGCACATAAAGGTCCAAGACCTTGAAGCTGCTTACAAATGCCTGCAGAAAATCCTACCCATGGGAATAATTTTGCAAACAAAATTGTGCTTACCTAGCAAGGATTGTAGCTCCCGAAACTTAATCCTTCATCGTCTGCCTGCTTTTCCCACTTCTGGACAATTTATCCATAGGCACTGAATCAATGGTTCCATGGGCACTGAATCAATGGTTATTCTCAGAAAAATCAGTTCCGTGATCTGGGCCTTCTGTCTTGTCTGGTGCAAAAGGAATGCCGAATCATTTCACAAGATTTTGCAATGTCTCCAGCAGGATCTCACAAGTCCTTGAATCTGGCAGTCCAATGCACAAAAAATCATCCAGATAGTGGATGACTGAGTTCACCCCTGAGACCCGTCTAAACCATCCACTCAAGGAACGAACTAAACGTTTCAAACAGGGCACACGAGGTAGAACAACCCATCAGCAAGCAACGATCTACAAAGTAAGAACCTTGCCAACAGCATCCTGGCAAATGGAAACTCCGAGAATGGACTGGGAGCAGCCGGAAAGCCGATTCAACATCAGATTTAGCCGTGCACAAGCCCTGGCCTGATCTACTTACCCAGGAAACAGCTGCGTCGGCTGATGTATAGTTAACTGCACATTCCAGCGGGTCCATACCATCATTCACTGAGCTTCCTTTCAGATAGGAGAGATGATGAATCATCCGAAATTTTCCTGGCTCCTTCTTTAGAACTATGCCCAATGGTGAAACTTCAAGCAGCGGAAGAGGCAGGAAAAGAAATGGGCCACTCATGCGACCCAAGGTCGATTCTTTCAGCAACTTCTTTGACACAACAGAATGTACGCCGAATGTAAATTATTGAAAGCGGGAGGGACCTCCCACAACCTACTTGGGATTTCCTCCGCAGCCATTCCAAACGCAGGCGTTTCCAAACTGACACATTCCTTCATTAAACTGCCAACAAATCCCCTTCTATGGGCCAGCAATCCAGAGATGGAGGCACCGTCGCCCCCCCCCCGCCCAGGAAAAAACTGACCCCCCAGCCTATAATAAGTCATCAACCTCATCCAGAGGCTGCTATATTTGTGATCCAAGAGTATGGAGGTGGGATGGCTTTTCGTTGACAAAACTGTTCGTCATAGTGAATCCATGACAGCACCCTGTATACCCTGTGAGCCTCACTAATGGCTTCCAAGTAGCAAAACAGGGCCGAACAGGTCTCCAGTGCTTTTTCCCCCGATCACGCTAACAAAAATTGCAAATGCCTGGAACCAATTCGCAAACATCCGAGGAATAAGCCTGTACCTCCTCTTCTCCTCATCTTCCTTCTGGCTTTCGTCCGGCCTAACGCGATCCAAGTTAAATTTTTTTGAGTTGGAGCAGGGAAAATATTTTCACATACTCACCCTTCCAAATTTTTTCACGAACTTCAGCTTTAAGGTGTGCCCCCAACGAAGCATACATAAACCACACATTTTGCCCAGTCAGCTTGTGGCAGGCGCAGCACTATGAAGTGCCTTGTGCGCTGTGGCATTAGAAGAACTTGATCTCTCTGACTTCAGTCTAACCAGACCGTCTGTTACTCTATAAATTCCTCTAATACCGTTCTATGGAAAGCAGTAGGTTTAAAGAGCACACCAAACGCTTAATATACCGTATATACTCGAGTATAAGCCGACCCGAATATAAGCCGAGACCCCTACTTTTGCCACAAAAAAGTGGGAAAACTTATTGACTCGAGTATAAGCCTAGGGTGGGAAATGCTGCAGCTACTGGACCCAACTGGACCACCACGAGACACAAAATAGGGGCTGCGGGCATGGTACAGGAGATGGCGCAGGTCATAGTACAGGCATTGCACAGGTCATGGTAAGGGCATGGCACAGGTCAGGGCACAGGTGAAGGTATAGGCATGGCACAGGTCATGGTACAGGCATGGCACAGGTCACGGTACAGGCATGGCACAGGTCACGGTACAGGCATGGCACAGGTCACGGTACAGGCATGGCACAGGTCACGGTACAGGCATGGCACAGGTCACGGTACAGGCATGGCACAGGTCATGGTATAGGCATGGCACAGTAAGTACAGGCATGGCACAGTATGTACAGGCATGGCACAGTATGTATAGGCATGGCACAGTAATTACAGGCATGGCACAGTAATTACAGGCATGGCACAGTAGGTACAGGCATGGCACAGTAGGTACAGGCATGGCACAGTAGGTATAGGCATGGCACAGTAGGTATAGGCATGGCACAGTAGGTATAGGCATGGTACAGTATGTACAGGCATGGCACAGTATGTACAGGCATGGCACAGTATGTATAGGCATGGCACAGTAGGTATAGGCATGGCACAGTAGGTATAGGCATGGCACAGTAATTACAGGCATGGCACAGTAGGTATAGGCATGGCACAGTAGGTATAGGCATGGCAAAGTAATTACAGGCATGGCACAGGAGATGCAGCGCTGCGGGCATGGTACAGGAGAATGTCCTGTACCATGCCCGCAGCACTGCATGAGGAAATACAGGGGCTGCGGAGGCATCTCACTTACCTGTCGGTGAGGCGCCGTCTTCGATTTAAAAAACGCGCCACCCGGCGCCGCCATACGTCACCGCAAATGCGCCACCGATGCTCGGGAAAAGCCGAACACGTTCGGCTATTTCCGGGCATGCGGCACATGCGCAGTGATACGTCGGCGCCGAGCGGCGCCATTTTTAAAAAGACACTCCAGTCAGTGACTCGAGTATAAGCCGAGGGGTGCATTTTCAGCATGAAAAAACATGCTGAAAAACTCGGCTTATACTCGAGTATATACGGTATCTTCTTTATTAACTCCAACTTTTCTTCATAGATAACACTGACACTTTGCAGCAGACAGTCCATGTACAAACATGTGTTTAATGAAGTATAACAAAATGGTGGTTCAACTTTTCAATCTTGTCATTCTACATAAAATGGTGGATATATTTCTCTCTTCAGTATCTGTACTTTCACTTGAAATACTTTATGATCTCTCTGAGGGGTATATACTGTATGATGCTTAATCTATATTCTTTCTTCTCTATTGCTGTTTGCTATAACATTTGAAGTTTGGTTTGGGTTCCTGTTCGTGTTCAATAGTTTGGTGGAACTACAAGTGAACAAATAGCTAGTTCAGTATACAGCTCTTATCATATTACTAACAATAGCAACATATATAACTGTATTAATTACCTATTTTTGGCCACTTGCTTCCATAAAACTGACTCTGTGGACCTGTGTCTGTACAGATCTCCTCTCTCTGGTGGAATGAGAATGCTGGCTGTGTGCATGAGACTCAGACCGAGATGAGTGTAAGGCTGGCTATAATTGGCCAAGACTGTTGCTGAGTGTGAGATTGGCTGTGATTGGCCACAAACTCCTGATGGGTAATAAAGTTTAACTCTGTGTTTTCTGGTTTCAATTCTGCTGTGTCTGAGCTTACCTTACAGGCATATAAATGAATCTTGAAGGCATATTTTCTTTTTGTTTCTGTGAACACAATATACAACTGTTATGTGACATTAGAGATGTATAGAACTGTTCGCCGGCGAACAGTTCCCGGCGAACTTAGCATGTTCGCGTTCGCCGCTGCCGGCGAACATATGCGATGTTCGGTCCGCCCCCCATAAGACATCATTGAGGCAAACTTTGACCCTGAACTTTACAGTCAGCAGACACATTTCCAGCCAATCAGCGTACCTCCCTCCCACACCCTCCCACCTCCTATAAATAAGCAAGGGCAGCATCCATCTTAGATCATTCTGAAGCAGTGTGTGTAGTGAGAGTAGGGAGAGAGCTGCTGCTGCTGCTGCTGTTAAGCTAGGGACAGTTAGTCAGTGTTCCTGGTTTTGCAGTGTTCTTGGTCCACTACTGCTGTAATATCAGCACCCCAAAAAGCCCTTCTAAGGGCTGGTATTTGTGTTTTTTTTTTTTTTTATATATATATATATATATATATACCTAGCGTCCCCAAAAGCCCTTTTAAGGGCTGGTAATTGAGTTGTTTCTTCATATATATATATATCTATATCTATCTAGTGTCCCCAAAAGCCCTTTTAAGGGCTGGTAATTGAGGATTTTTTTATTTATATATATACATATATATATATATATAGTGTCCCCAAAAGCCCTTTTAAGGGCTGGTAAGGTAATAGATTTTTTTCTTTATATATATATATATATATATATATATATATATATATATATATATATATCTATTGTACACTGCAGTTGCCTGCCCGCTGTGTGTGAGAGGCCACAGACCTACCACAGACTGTACTGTGTGCACACCACACTCATTTCGGGTGGCACAGGCACAGTACCTGGCATTTTAAAAAATATTTTTTTTTCCTCTGTCATAATTGCAGTGAGTGCTGTGTCAGGTCCACAGAGTGCACTGTACCCACTGCAGTGCACTGCCCACCACTGATATATATACGTTGGCACAGCATCTTGTTGCAATAAATTGAAAAAAAAAATATTTTTTATTATTGCAGTTGCCTGGGCTGCCAGTGACTGTCAGGTCCACAGAGTGTACTGTGCCCACTGCAGTGCCACTGTGTGCCCACCCACCACTGATATATAAGGTGGCACAGCAGCTTGCAAAGTAAAAAAAAAATATATATTTTTTTAAATTGCAGTTGCCTGGGTGCCAGTGACTGCTGTCAGGTCCACAGAGAGTGTACTGTGCCACTGCCCACCCACCACTGATATATAAGGTGGCACAGCAGCTTGCAAAGTAAAAAAAATATATATATTTTTTTAAATTGCAGTTGCCTGGGTGCCAGTGACTGCTGTCAGGTCCACAGAGAGTGTACTGTGCCACTGCCCACCCACCACTGATATATAAGGTGGCACAGCAGCTTGCAAAGTAAAAAATATATATATATTTTTTTAAATTGCAGTTGCCTGGGTGCCAGTGACTGCTGTCAGGTCCACAGAGAGTGTACTGTGCCACTGCACACCCACCACTGATATATAAGGTGGCACAGCAGCTTGCAAAGTAAAAAAAATATATATATTTTTTTAAATTGCAGTTGCCTGGGTGCCAGTGACTGCTGTCAGGTCCACAGAGAGTGTACTGTGCCACTGCACACCCACCACTGATATATAAGGTGGCACAGCAGCTTGCAAAGTAAAAAAATATATATATATTTTTTAAATTGCAGTTGTCTGGGTGCCAGTGACTGCTGTCAGGTCCACAGAGAGTGTACTGTGCCACTGCCCACCCACCACTGATATATAAGGTGGCACAGCAGCTTGCAAAGTAAAAAAACATATATATATTTTTTAAATTGCAGTTGCCTGGGTGCCAGTGACTGCTGTCAGGTCCACAGAGAGTGTACTGTGCCACTGCCCACCCACCACTGATATATAAGGTGGCACAGCAGCTTGCACTCATAGTACAACAGTAAGAACACATTAAAAAAAAAATGACAGGCAGAGGCAGGCCACCCCGCAAGGGCCGTCGTGGTCGTGGTGCTGTGATTTCCTTAGGCCCTAGAATAATGCCCAGTGTTCAGAGGCCACCACAGACCCTGAACTCAAAAAATTCTGAGGCCATAGTTGACTGGCTTACACAGGACACCCAATCGTCTACAGCTTCCGCTCGGAACCTTAATGCACCATCCTTCTCCAGCTCAGCTTCGGGCACCTCTCAATTTACCACTCGCCAGCCCGCCGGCACCACCACCAACACTAGCACCACAGCCGCTTCACTTGATCCGTCAGAGGAGTTATTTTCACATCAGTTTGAAGAAATAAGTGATGCGCAACTATTAGTGCCAGAGGATGTAGATAACGGGGATATGTCTCAGTCAGGCAGCATTATACACATGGACGTACATTGTGATGATGATGATGTTGTACCTGCTGCTGCTGCCTTTGCTGAGCTATCAAGTGAAGCGGCTGATGATGACGATGTGTCTGTGGATGTCACCTGGGTGCCTGCTCGAAGAGCAGAAGAAGAGGGGGAAAGTTCAGATGGGGAGACAGAGAGGAGGAGGAGACGAGTTGGAAGCAGGGGGAGGAGGTCATCGCAAGGAGCTAGTGGCGCAGTCAGACAGCATGTAGATTCGGCACCCGGGGTCAGCCAGACAGCACGCCAATCAACGCAAGCTGTTGCCACCACCAGAATGCCGTCCTTGCAAAGCTCAGCAGTGTGGCATTTTTTTTGTGTGTCTGCCTCTGATATCAGCGATGCCATTTGTAACCTGTGCCAAAAGAAACTGAGTCGTGGGAAGTCCAACACCCACCTAGGTACAACTGCTTTGCGAAGGCACATGATCTCACATCACAAACGCCTATGGGATCAACACATGAGTAAAAGCAGCACACAAACTGAAAGCCACCATCCTCCTCCTGGTCCAGCATCTTCAGCCACGTCAACCACTGCTGTCCTCCATGCCCCCTATCAACAACCCGCCCCTCCGCCTCTCACCTTCAGCAGTTCCTGCTCGTCACCTGCCCACAGTCAGGTGTCTGTGAAGGAAATGTTTGAGCGTAAAAAGCCAATCTCGCAGAGTCACCCCCTTGCCCGGCGTCTGACAGCTGGCTTGTCGGAACTCTTAGCCCGCCAGCTTTTACCATACAAGCTGGTGGAGTCTGAGGCCTTCAAAAAATTTGTCGCTATTGGGACACCGCAGTGGAAGGTACCCGGCCGAAATTATTTTTCACAAAAGGCAATCCCCAACCTGTACTCTATTGTGGAAAAGGAAATCATGTCACGTCTGGCACACAGTGTTGGGGCAAGGGTCCATCTGACCACTGATAGCTGGTCTGCAAAGCACGGTCAGGGCAGGTATATAACGTACACTGCGCATTGGGTAAACCTGCTGGCGGCTGCCAAGCATGGAATGCGTGGCTCTGCTGCAGAGGAGTTGGTGACACCGCCACGACTTGCAGGCAGGCCTGCTGCCACCTCCTCTACTCCTCCTACTCCATCCTCTTTGCTAACCTCCTCGGCTGAGTCCTCTTCTGCTGTTGCGTCTTGCTCCACACCAACTGCACCCCCCCAGCTCCCCAGGGGCTATTCCACATGCCGGATACGACAGTGTCACGCTGTCTTGGGGTTGACTTGCCTGAAAGCAGAGAGTCACACCGGACCAGCACTACTGTCCGCCCTGAATGCACAGGTGGATCAGTGGCTGACCCCGCACCAACTGGAGATCGGCAAAGTGGTGTGTGACAACGGGAGCAATTTGTTGGCGGCATTGAATTTGGGCAAGTTGACACATGTGCCGTGCATGGCACATGTGTTGAATCTGATTGTGCAACGTTTTGTGCAGAAGTACCCAGGCTTACAGGACGTCCTCAAGCAGGCCAGGAAGGTGTGTGGCCATTTCAGGCGTTCCTACACGGCCATGGCGCACTTTGCAGATATTCAGCGGCGAAACAACATGCCAGTGAGGCGCTTGATTTGCGACAGCCCGACACGTTGGAATTCAACACTGCTAATGTTCGACCGCCTGCTCCAACAAGAAAAAGCGGTCAACGAGTATTTGTATGACCGGGGTGCTAGGACAGCCTCTGCGGAGCTGGGTATTTTTTTGCCACGCTACTGGACGCTCATGCGCAATGCCTGTAGGCTCATGCGTCCTTTTGAGGAGGTGACAAACCTAGTGAGTCGCACTGAAGGCACCATCAGCGACATCATCCCATATGTTTTTTTCCTGGAGCGTGCCCTGCGAAGAGTGCTGGATCAGGCCGTAGATGAGCGTGAAGAGGAAGAGGAAGAGTTGTGGTCACCATCACCACCACCAGAAACAGCCTTACCATCGATTGCTGGACCTGCGGCAACACTGGAAGAGGAGTGTGAGGAAGAGGAGTCAGAGGAGGAATGTGGCTTTGAGGAGGAGGA
Source organism: Pelophylax lessonae (assembly GCF_965119305.1). Lineage (NCBI taxonomy): Eukaryota > Metazoa > Chordata > Amphibia > Anura > Ranidae > Pelophylax > Pelophylax lessonae. The sequence goes on from NC_138770.1 coordinate 98,251,525, forward strand.
ACACCAACCACAGCAGGCATCCCAGGGTGCTCGTTGTCACCTATCTGGTACCCGTGGTGTTGTACGTGGCTGGGGGGAAGAACACACCTTCAATGACATCAGTGAGGATGAGGAATTGGACATGAGTAGCTCGGCATCCAACCTTGTGCAAATGGGGTCTTTCATGCTGTCATGCCTGTTGAGAGACCCTCGTATAAAAAGGCTGAAGGAGAACGACCTGTACTGGGTGGCCACGCTACTAGACCCCCGGTATAAGCAGAAAGTCTGTGATATGTTACCCAATTACCGGCAGTCGCAAAGGATGCAGCAGCTACAAAATAAGTTAAAAACTATGCTTTACACAGCGTATAAGGGTGATGTCACAGCACAACGGGAATCCAACAGGGGAAGAGGTGAAAGTAATCCTCCTCCTACCACCACAACCACGCCGGCAAGGACAGGACGCTTTACAGACGTCTTGTTGATGGAGGACATGCGGAGCTTTTTTAGTCCTATGCATCGCCACAGCCCTTCGGGGTCCACCCTCAGAGAACGACTCGACCGACAGGTAGCAGACTACCTTGCCTTAACTGCAGATATCGACACTCTGAGGAGCGATGAACCCCTTGACTACTGGGTGTGCAGGCTTGACCTGTGGCCTGAGCTATCCCAGTTTGCCATTGAACTTCTGGCCTGCCCCGCTTCAAGTGTGCTGTCAGAAAGGACCTTCAGCGCAGCAGGAGGTATTGTCACTGAGAAGAGAAGTCGCCTAGGTCAAAAAAGTCTTGATTACCTCACGTTTATTAAGATGAATGAGGCATGGATCCCGAAGGGACTGACAGTGGGGGATGCATTTGACTAAAAAAGGCCTGGTGATGACTGAGATGCCTTGGCCTAAAAATGGTCCACACGCTGCTGTATATAATCATTCTCTGCATGCCGGATGACTTACGTGACGTCTCCGCCACCAACTACGGTTCAAGCCGCAATGTTTTAGTGCACTTTCTGCCTTAAAACCTCAATTTTTCAGGCCGCTGCTACAGCAGCGGCTGCAACAATACCTGCTTTTTCATGCATGTGTACATGCCTAATTTTTCTGGCCTCTGGTGCTACACTGTGGCTGCAAAAAAACAAAAAACAAAAAAAAAGGCACATACATGTGTCAATTCCCCTTCGTGATCGTTACCTTGTCGTGGTGAAGGGGCTTGCGTATCACAATGAAGCGATCACCTCTAGGATTGTGTTGGCACACCCCAGATGATAAGGTCGTTGCTTCATTGTGTACAGACCAAAAGCGATCCGCAGGATAATTTTTCATAAAAAAAAACATTCATTTTCTTTCATTCTTTCTGCGGAGCTGGGTATTTTTTGGCCGCGTTACTGAATGCTCATGAACAATGGCTGTAGGCTCATGCGTCCTTTTGCGGAGATGACAACCCTGGTGGTCAGTCGAACCCAAGGCAACATCATCGACCTCATCCCATATGCGTTTTTTCTGGAGCGTGCCCTGCGAAGAGTACTGGATCAGGCTGTAGATGAGCATGAAGAGGAAGAGTTGTGGTCCTCATCACCACCAGAAGCAGCCTTGTCGTTGTCAATTGCTGGACCTGTGGCAACGCAGAGAGAGGAGTCTGAAGAAGAGAAGTCAGAGGAGGAAGGTGGCTTTGAGGAGGTGGAATACCAGCCACAGCAGGCGTCCCAGGGGGCTTGTTCTCACCTTTCGGGGACCCTTGGTGTTGTATGTGGCTGGGTGGAGGAAGAGACCTTCAATGATGTCAGTGAGGACAAGGAACGGGACATGGCTAGCTTGGTATCCAACCTTGTGCAAATTGGGAGTTTGCGGTTGTGCAAATGGACTGACTGACTGTTAAACGGGGAGTTTGGTCTGTCAGAGTTTGGTCTGTCACTGTGAAGCGGGCGACGGGCGTAACCCTTACACTACTTGACCGATAAAACATCATACCTGATCGTATTCACACACTGGATGTTTTAGTGCTGGTTTACACTGCCGCTACCACTAAAGTAGCGTCGCTTCCAGTGCGACTTTGGCGCGACTTAGCGCGACTTTGGCGCGACCTCATCGCGAGGTGACTTTTTATTTGGCCAATCACAATATCATGTTTTGTGACCGTCACCTAATTTCCTTTTCCTGTTTTTTGTTTTACATATTTCCCCATGTGTGCAGTGTTGTCTGTGTCATAGCTCAACTGATAGGCATGTTTGCCTTGGCATATCATATTTCAGCTTGCCAGAAAGAAAAAAAGACAGCTGGAAAGACACTGCATTAGTTTTCTACTAAAAATCATAAGAAAAATGCTGTTTTTTTTGGGTTGTGGACATACTACAGAGCTGAAACTTGACAGGTACACTTTTTAGACCCCCCAGACACTAAATACAAAAAATGACATGCCTGCCTAAAAAAATGCCCGATAAATGCCTGCAAGAGAAAAAGACAGCCGCAGAGAAGCCGTATTCCTGAAAATATAAGAAAAATGCTGTTTTTTAGGGGTTCTGGACATGCTACAGAGCTGAAACTTGACAGGCACACTTTTTAGACCCCCCAGACACTAAATACAAAAAATGACATGCCTGCCTAAAAAAATGCCCGATAAATGCCTGCAAGAGAAAAAGCCAGCCGCAGAGAAGCCGTATTCCTGAAAATATAAGAAAAATGCTGTTTTCTAGGGGTTCTGGACATGCTACAGAGCTGAAACTTGACAGGTACACTTTTTAGACCCCCCAGACACTAAATACAAAAAATGACATGCCTGCCTAAAAAAATGCCCGATAAATGCCTGCAAGAGAAAAAGACAGCCGCAGAGAAGCCGTATTCCTGAAAATATAAGAAAAATGCTGTTTTTTAGGGGTTCTGGACATGCTACAGAGCTGAAACTTGACAGGTACACTTTGTAGACCCCCCAGACACTAAATACAAAAAATGACATGCCTGCCTAAAAAAATGCCCGATAAATGCCTGCAAGAGAAAAAGACAGCCGCAGAGAAGCCGTATTCCTGAAAATATAAGAAAAATGCTGTTTTTTAGGGGTTCTGGACATGCTACAGAGCTGAAACTTGACAGGTACACTTTTTAGACCCCCCAGACACTAAATACAAAAAATGACATGCCTGCCTAAAAAAATGCCCGATAAATGCCTGCAAGAGAAAAAGACAGCCGCAGAGAAGCCGTATTCCTGAAAATATAAGAAAAATGCTGTTTTTTAGGGGTTCTGGACATGCTACAGAGCTGAAACTTGACAGGTACACTTTTTAGACCCCCCAGACACTAAATACAAAAAATGACATGCCTGCCTAAAAAAATGCCCGATAAATGCCTGCAAGAGAAAAAGCCAGCCGCAGAGAAGCCGTATTACTGAAAATATAAGAAAAATGCTGTTTTTTAGGGGTTCTGGACATGCTACAGAGCTGAAACTTGACAGGTACACTTTTTAGACCCCCCAGACACTAAATACAAAAAATGACATGCCTGCCTAAAAAAATGCCCGCTAAATGCCTGCAAGAGAAAAAGCCAGCCGCAGAGAAGCCATATTCCTGAAAATATAAGAAAAATGCTGTTTTTTAGGGGTTCTGGACATGCTACAGAGCTGAAAATTGACAGGTACACTTTTTAGACCCCCCAGACACTAAATACAAAAAATGACATGCCTGCCTAAAAAAATGCCCGCTAAATGCCTGCAAGAGAAAAAGCCAGCCGCAGAGAAGCCATATTCCTGAAAATATAAGAAAAATGCTGTTTTTTAGGGGTTCTGGACATGCTACAGAGCTGAAAATTGACAGGTACACTTTTTAGACCCCCCAGACACTAAATACAAAAAATGACATGCCTGCCTAAAAAAATGCCCGATAAATGCCTGCAAGAGGAAAAGCCAGCCGCAGAGAAGCCATATTCCTGAAAATATAAGGAAAATGCTGTTTTTTAGGGGTTCTGGACATGCTACAGAGCTGAAAATTGACAGGTACACTTTTTAGACCCCCCAGACACTAAATACAAAAAATGACATGCCTGCCTAAAAAAATGCCCGCTAAATGCCTGCAAGAGAAAAAGCCAGCCGCAGAGAAGCCATATTCCTGAAAATATAAGAAAAATGCTGTTTTTTAGGGGTTCTGGACATGCTACAGAGCTGAAAATTGACAGGTACACTTTTTCGACCCCCCAGACACTAAATACAAAAAATGACATGCCTGCCTAAAAAAATGCCCGATAAATGCCTGCAAGAGAAAAAGCCAGCCGCAGAGAAGCCATATTCCTGAAAATATAAGAAAAATGCTGTTTTTTAGGGGTTCTGGACATGCTACAGAGCTGAAACTTCACAGGTACACTTTTTAGACCCCCCAGATGCTAAATCCAAAGAAATTTTTTATTTTTATTTTTTTTTAATTTTTCCAATAATTGGCTCTCTATCAAAAAATTATAATTTTTAAGAACTTTTTTTTGCGTGATCCCTCTCCGGCATGCCACAGTCCAGGTGTTAGTCCCCTTGAAACAACTTTTCCATCACTATTGTTGCCAGAAAGAGTCCCTGTGTGTTTTAAAATTCGCCTGCCTATTGAAGTCTATGGCGGTTCGCCCGGTTCGCCGGTTCGCGAACATTTGCCGATGTTCGCGTTCGCCGTTCGCGAACGGCGAATTTTAGGTTCGCGACATCACTATGTGACATCCAAACATAAAATGACAGTAAATAACTGCTTTTGTCTCTCATATATGACCATATGCACTGTATTAAGGTTATTAGCAGGTCTAGCTGTATATACATGCGAGTCATATTAGCAACCTAGGACAGGTTTTAGCTGGCCAGCTACACAGCTAACTGCACCTTTTCCACTTCCTTGTCACCATCCTTTGAAGTCTCAGCGGTGATCGCTACAGCTGACACTATGTCCCCGTCCATTTGCCCGCGACTACCCCCGCTGGTGTCACCGACTAAGCTCTTAAAGGGGCACAAATGCCCCCGGAAGAAATCTCCGTTCCCTGAGGGGAGCCCACGGCAATACTGGCAGGGAGCCCCTCGTTGTCCTTGCTTCCAATCTCAGCAGCAAGTCCCGCAGACTATCCCAGAGGCCCCTGTAAGCCTGAGCTGAACCCGCCACCTGCTCTTGTGCCCCTTGGTCTCCAGCCCCAGCCCACCCCAACACAATAGAAGAAAAACAAGTCAAATTAGAAACAGTACACTCACCGGGCTGCACTGGGCAGGAAGCCACACCAGCTGCCATTACAAATGCCCCTGCTGCCTCATGGGTCTTCATCTCCCCATCTTCAGAGCTGCTGACTTCCCCCTCAGAGCAGACCTCTGTGTGTTCCTGGAGCTGATATCCTCTGTCAGCCGACTGACTCCTCGTCCTGCATGTGCTGCTCCTGTGCTGGGGTACACTGAGGGCTTAAGAACCAGCCGCCGCGGCTCTGTCTTCATCTGATGATGTCATCAGCCAGTGCCGCCGCCCCTCCTCCATTTGGGTCGCTTATCTGGAGGCCTGCACAGGCCCCGACCTGGACCTGTAGGCGTCCCCCCTCGACCGCCGGGCTCCCCCAGCTGAGGAGCCGCATATCCCATGCCGCTGTTCTCCCGCAGAATGAGCGCCAGCGGCCGAACCCAGAGAAAGGCCGGCACCCGCTGTGCAGACTCTCCCCCCGCCGAGCTGATATACTGACTGGCTCATCGCCAGCGAGCCACCCACATCTGGGACCAGACTACAGATGAGGGGACCGTGGCTGCAACATGGTGACCTCTCTCTTGTGGGCTCTGCTTTGGATGGGGATTACTTCCAGGATCACCACCTGCAGTAGCAGGCAATTGCTTAGCAGGTGGGCCTGGAGGGTCTGGCACCAGAGGCCAAGACTGCTGAGTCCATGTGGTGGCAGGCCCCAGCTGAGGGTGGTCCTGCCTGAACCCCTGGCAGTGAAGCTACTACCTGGCTCTGTACCCATTCAGGGCCATGTACAGCAGCAGCAACAGCTCTGAGCTAATTTAATAGCAGCTCCACTCCAACAGACCCAAAACGCAGGAGATGACCAGACAGATGTTTCTTCTATGATCTCCAGTCTGCAAGTGAAGCCCCTTCACTCCTCCCCTCTAACTAATCTCTCTCCTGCTGCTCCCCATCACCTTGTCTGGTTGGCCAATAAGGTAAGAGTCCAAACCTCTCATATCTCAACAACTAGTTTAACCCCCTACTGCCTGATTTTCCTTCCACCGTGTCATGTATGCCCTATGCTTATCATTTCCTTCCAGCATGTCTTTAAACTGGCCCTTTGCTTGGAAAGATTGGAGACCCACTGACACCAACAACGGGGCACTATTCATTCCACTGACACCAATGATGGGGCACTATTCCCCCCACTGAAGCCAAAACACTAAGGCATGATTCCTCCCACTGACACTAACAATGGGGCACTTTTCCCCCCACTGACACCAACACTAAGGCATGATTCCTCCCACTGACACTAACAATGGGGCACTATTCCTCCCACTGACACCAATAATGGAGAATTATTCCTCCCACTGACACTAACTATTTCTCCCCCTAATACCAAAGATGGGGAGTTGTTTAAACCCACTGGCCACAGTCCGGCCCCCCTAAAGTCTGAAGGACAGTAAACTGGCCCTTTGCTTACAAAGATTGGAGACCCATGCCGGATTGGAGACATACAAGAAGCCAGAGGCTGACTCCGCTTACCATGTTCCAACTATAAAGAAAATAACACTTTTAGTGTGACCTTTAAAATGGCAAATAAGACAAGAGGACAGAGCTGTAGAGAAAATTAAAGCACAGCAAAATATATTTTTCTTTACATGGCGTACTGTTTTTTGCTGAGTAATTAACTGTGGAAAATCAACAGTTTTGGGTCACTAAAAAGAGGAAGTTCTGCGTGTCTGCCTCCTCCCCCTCCTCTTTTAGTTATGGAAGTACATTAACCACTTACTACCCGCCCACCGTCAAATGACGGCGGAGCGGTGTAGCTATTATCCAGAGACGCCGTCATATGACGGCGCACCAATACAGCCTCTCTCACGCGCCCCCGGGGGCGCGCAGATCGGCGATCATGACCGCGCCGTGTCCAATGACTTGACTCTTTACCCATGTGATCGGCTGTGTCCAATCACAGTCGGTCACATGTAAATGAGGAAGTGTCAGTGTGTGAGGCGAGGAGAACCGATCAGCGGCTCTTCCTCACAGGGGAGACAAAAACAAGTAATCATGGCACTGATCATCAGTGTCCTGATTACACAAAATGTAAATAAAGTGCCAGTTACTGCCCAGCATCAGTGCCCGCCATCAGTGCCCACAATCAGTGCCCATAGTGCTGCCAGTCAGTGCCCGTTAGTGCCTGCTCATCTAGGCACTGATGGGCACTGATTGGCAGCACTATGGGCACTGATTGTGGGCACTGATGGTGCTGCCCATCAGTGTCCATCAGTGCCGCCCATCAGTGCTAATCAGTGCCACCCGTCAGTGCCCATCAGTGCCATCCATCAGTGTCCATCAGTGCCGTCTGTCAGTGCCCATCAGTGCTACCTCTCAGTGCCCATCAGTGCTACTTCTCAGTGCCCATCAGTGCCGCGTATCAGTGCCACCTATCAGTGTCCATCAGTGCGGCATATTAGTACCTCCTCATCAGTGCCCACAAGTGCCACCTCATCAGTGCAGCCTATCAGTGCCCATCAGTGCCGCCTCATCAGCGCACATCAGTAAAGGAGAAAAATTTATTTATTTTCAAAGTTTTCTGTCTTTTTTTTTTGTAAGAAATAAAAAACCCAGAGGTGATTAAATACCACCAAAAGAAAGCTCTGTTTGTGTGAAAAGAATGATAAAAATGTCATATGGGTACAGTGTAGCATGACCGCGCAATCGTCATTCAAAGTGTGACAGTGCTGAAAGCTCAAAATTGGCCTGGGTAGGAAGGGGGTGAAAGTGCACTGTAGGCAAGTGGATAAATTGGGGGGAGAGAGCAGCTACCTGGTTTAGACAGGTACCCACTCCCATTTCCAGTCAGATAACTGTGATGATTAACCACTTAAAGACCAGGCCCTATTTTGCGATTCGGCACTGTGTGATTTTAACAGACAATTGCGCGGTCGTGCGACGCTGTACCCAAATTAAATTGGTGTCCTTTTTATCCCACAAACAGAGCTTCCTTTTGGTGGTATTTGATCACCTGTGCGATTTTTCAGTCTTGTGAAGTGCGGCCGCACTCACACAAGCCTTTCTTTTTTGCAGCGGGTCCTGTGGCATGTCGGCACTCCTTCAGCGATTTATCACGGTAACACTGGGTCCGGGTGGGCCATATGCTGTTAATCACTGAGGCTGTGTCGCAGTACTCCCGGTGGGTGGTGTGGCCAGTAGTGTGTGTTTTTGTCATTGTGATGTTTTTAATGCTGTCTCATGTCTGTTTTCACTGCATTTGAGCTTTTTATGTATGTCATGACCCCAATGTTTGGGGCATTTTCCAATATGTTACACAGTGCCCTATTTTTTCAATAAAGCTGTTTATTTTTGAAATTTAGCAGTTGTGAGCATCCCTTTGTGCAACCACTTTTTAGGAACAGCCTCTCTTTTCTCCTTTTTCTCCTCTCAGAACAGGCCTCGCTATGGTCGACCAAAGAGGTTGAGTGCACGTGCTCAGTGTCATATCCAGAGGTTGTCTTTGGGAAATAGATGCATGAGTGCTGCCAGCATTGCTGCAGAGGTTGAAGGGGTGGGGGGGGTCAGCCTGTCAGTGTTTAGACCATACGCCGCACACTGCATCAAATTGGTCTGCATTGCTGTTGTCCCAGAAGGAAGCCTCTTCTAAAGATGATGCACAAGAAAGCCTGCAAACAGTTTACTTAAGACAAGCAGACTAAGGACATGGATTACTGGACGTATAAACGTATTTGGTTTAGATGGTGTCAAGCATTTGTGGCGGCAACCAGGTAAAGAGTACAAAGGCAAGTGTGTCATGCCTACAGTCAAGCATAGTGGTGGGAGTGTCATAGTCTGGGGCTGCATGGGTGCTGCTGGCACTGGGGAGCTACAGTTCATTGAGGGAACCATGAATGCCAACATGTACTATGACATACTGAAGCAGAGCATGATCCCCTCCCTTTGGAGACTGGGCCACAGGGCAGAATTCCAACATGATAACGACCCCAAACACACCTCCAAGATGACCACTGCCTTGCTAAAGAAGCTGAGGGTAAAGATAATGGACTGACCAAGCATGTCCCTAGACCTAAACCCTATTGAGCATCTGTGGGGCATCCTCAAACGGAAGGTGGAGGAGGGCAAGGTCTCTAACATCCACCAGCTCCATGATGTTGTCATGGAGGAGTGGAAGAGGAAGAGGACTTCATTGGCAACCTGTGAAGCTCTGGTGAACTCCATGCCAAAGAGGGTTATGACAGTGCTGGAAAATAATGGTGGCCACACAAAATATTGACACTTTGGGCCCAGTTTGGACGTTTTAACTTAGGGGTGTACTCACTTTTGTTACCAGTGGTTTAGACATTAATTGCTATGTGTTGAGTTATTTTGAGGGGACAGCAAATTTACACCGTTATACAAGCTGTACACTCACTACTTTACATTGTAGCACAGTGTAATTTCTTCAGTGTTGTCACGTGAAAAGATATAATAAAATATTTACAAAAATGCGAGGGGTGTGTTCACTTTTGTGAGATACTGTACATATATATTATATATTATTATATATTATGTTTCTCATGTATTGCTATTTTTTATATTTACTTTACTTTAGACTTTGTTGAACAGAACTTTTTTTAACCAATCTAAAAATAAAAGCCTCAGACACATCAGGAACACACAGAGGAGATAGCAATGAAAGTCTCACAAGCCATTATTTATAATTGTTTTATTTATCCAAAAGATAGAAATGTATCTCTGAAGGTTTCTTCACCTTAACTATAATTCTACGAGGGACCTTGAAATTATTTTAATGGGGCATCATTCATTAGGGGTTTTAAATAATACATTTTATTTTAATAAGAGATGATATAATTTCTTTCTATATTTCTTTATCTCTTTTTTTTAACAGTTTTATACATTTTATTAAAACTGTACTTTTGACCTCCATTTTTTGACCTAACACTTCCTATTATTGTTTGTTAAAATGCCCCTTTGATTACTGAGCAAACCATATACTGAAAAAATGAACAGTAGGATAGTACCCCACATGTAACTCTTTATTAATGGGTATTTTGGAGGAGGGACATTAAAGTATAACTAAAAGCAACATTTTTATTTTAGTTTTGGATAGAGTAGAGAGGGATTAGAACCTCTTTCAGGTTTATATTGCTACCTCTGCCCCCTCTCTACAGTATTACCCTCTCTATATGTCTAGTTTCTCACTTCCTGTTTTGGCTGTGGGAAAGGAAGTAACGGTAAATCTCCACAATGGGACATGGTTGGCAAAAAAAAAAAAAGAAACAACTGACAAGGGTTATAACCATCCTATGCTCTATCCAAAATGAAAAGAAAAAAAGTTTTGACTACAGTTCTACTTTAAAGTGACTCTGTTATAAAAGAGAGGTATGGTGGCTACCAATGCTGGCCTCTCTTGTTGCCTGTCTGTGTCTGAGTTAAAGCTCTAGGCAAAATTCTGTCCATCTAGTTATCATACATACGCAGCTCTTCCCCACAGCACGGTCCTGTCTAGTAAGGGACCAGATCTTTTACCGCTACAGTTTCACTTTCATTTACAGATTCCCTCCCCATCCCCACCCTGTGCCTGAACAATGAAAGAAGATGCAGCAGACCCATAAGTTTGTCTTTCATCTCTGTTACTCTTTTCTCTACTACTGTTATTGCTGTTGCACATCTGATTGGCACTCTGTGCTGCTTCTCCATCCCATCCATCTGATAGAGCTTTGCTGTAGAGATCGTATATTAGACTGCAAGATACCCAGAGCCGGTGCTAGACTATTTTATGCCCTAGGCAAGACCAGCTACGTGCGCCCCCCCCCCCCCCCCAAAAAAAGGGAAGGGGTTAAAAACTCCTCTATGTGACCCTGATCTGATGGTTCCTCCATGTTATGCTGTCATACCCAGTGACCCCCATATTCCTCCATTTCACACCCGGGAACACTAATGTCCCTCAATGTCACACCAAGGGACTTTGATGTTTTTCCATGTCACACCCTGGGACCCCAGTATTACTCCATGTCATGCTGTCATACCCACTCACCCCGATGTACCTCTATGTCAGATCCTGATGTTTTTCCATGTCACATTTGGGGACCCTGATGTTCCTCCGTGTCCCACCTGGGGACCCTGATGTTCCTCGTGTCACACCTGGGGACCCCAATCCCCCATGGCACCCCCAGGGACCCCTATTCCTCATGGCACACCTGGTGACCCCGAACCCCTGTTAAACGCGGTGGCTCCTGGTGGAGGGAAAAGCAGCAGTTAGAGAGCTCCACACGTCCTTCATCACCAGCCTCCTCAGACCATTCTGGTGCCTCGTCGCTTCTGCCCCAGTAAAGGTTCCGCCCTCCAGTGCCAAGCTCTGGCTCAGGTTCAGCTCTCCTCCGCTCCCTGCTTAATACCGACCCAGGGAAATAAATTACTGCCCACCAGCTCAGTGCAGAGAGTCACTTCCTGCCGCTCAGCTCCACCTGAAGAGGATCATCATGCAGGATGTACTCTGGGGGGCTCCCTTCTTGCCTTTTGGGGCCCCTCCAACAGTATGTAAAAAAGTGGTTGAAAGACAGAGATTCCAAACACTCGCCCAGCGCTTCTTGTTAAAAGGGGTAAAACCACACGGTAATAAATATAGAGTTTAAAACGTAATAAAATTTGCTGATCGCAGCCGCTGTGATAAAAGGCAATCTGTAAATGATGTAATAAATACCAAAACAAATAAAAGTTCAGCACTAGTCACATCCAGCAGCACTCAATATGTAATAACATATAAAAGATCATATAGTCCTCATAAATGAGTAAAAAAACGCCCAAATCAGTCAATGTTCATAACACAGCCAGATAATCCATATGTTAGTGATTCCCCGGTGCCTGATGTATGTAATCCGGTATTCACCTTCACCACACCATGCGTGACCCCTTAAGGATGGGCACTCACCAGAAATACTATGGTCATACGCCTGTAAGCATTGGTTGCTTGGACCCTTGACACTCCGGAATACCTCTGCCAGTATCAGATGACCTCCGCACATGAGTACCAATTAGGGACCTTGGCAGCCATGCTGTACAGAACTCACACACTTTCCTTCAGAGACACTTCCACCTCAACAGTGGTGGAAAGCCAGGGCCTAGTAGTTCCACCACTGCCCAAGACACTTGGCATCTTCCGCTGTCCCTTCTTTCCCCCCACCTCCGACCCTCGCCTCAGCTCACAATAATCATTCATGATGGAGAATTCATGATGGAGAGAGAGTGCTGACTCCTGGCTGCGCCCCTAGATGGCAATGCGCCCTAGGCGGCTGCCTAGTTTGCCTAGTGGAAACACCGGCCCTGAAGATACCACATTTTTTCTTTCTTTCTTCTACAGATCTGAATGCAGTGTTTACAGAGCTTTATGTAGCTGGGTATGTGTGCCCATAAATCCCAATACATTATCACTATCCGCAAAGAAAATAAAAAAAATGTTTACTGATAAAAATGACGTGTTTTCAGTCTTGGGGTGTGTCCTGGCCGCAGAACGTGATAGCTGCTTGAGCTGACTCCTCTGTGTTACCAAGGGTGTCAGTCGCGGCTAGCAGCAACTATATCCCCCGTGATTACCTCGGGGAAGGAGGGGGAGACAGCGGGCATCTAGCTATGTCCCGCAAGAAAATTCGGGCACAAGCGCAGTGCTGACTGACCCACTTCTTCATGCAGCTGGCAAGAGGAAGAAACAAAGATGGCGCCGAGGAGAATGGCTGTTCTCTCTCACCATCACACACACCATCAGACCCTGAGTAGGAAAGCCTGGAAGCTATGGAAGAGCCCTCATAGGATGCCTTTACAATTCCCACCCTGGACAGAGGTAGGAGGTGGCCATCTCACATGCACACTCACTCCACAAACCTCAAACCAAGAAATATCACTGGGCTAAGCCCCCCCCCCCCCTACAGCTGCAAGAGGTAACCACCCATGCAGATGCCCGAGACACTCTGGATCGTAGATCCTCTGAATATTTGTTGCAGCAGACATCTGCTATATACTATCTGGCAACACGTTTTATGGATGACTCAGTATACAATATATGACACCCTGGTAATGTAGCTCATTGCACTGTTACTGTACTTGTTATCTCACGCACGTACCCCTGTAACGTTGTGTGCTGGGCACACCATATGTCCTGTTTTTTTTTTTTTTTTTCTCTGTTACTCAACATGCCTGACTAAGTTGTCATTGCTATATCTTCAAGTTATATCTGTAACTCACCTAATAATAAGTCAGAACATCTCTTGACTTACTGCTTAGTACCTTACTCACCTAGTGATCTCTTTCTTAGCTGTTTATTGACTACCCCAATCTCTCTTCCTCTTAATAAGCAATGCCGGATGTCCCTTATAATGACTCTTTGCTTAACTACCATTAATGCCAAAGGACTTAATAGTCCCTAAAGTTTAAAAGATCACATCTATGGAAAGAAGCCCTATCTCTAAAGACTGAAATCTTGTGTGTGCAGGAGACTCATTTTGCACAAGGTGAAACCCCTTCCTGCCACCATCACCAGTTCCCTAGCATTTTTTGCTAGTATCACCAAAAAAGTCGCAGGGTGTCATGATAGCTATATGCGGATCTTAATCCTTTCAACTTCAACATGTAGAAAATGATCGGATGGGCCAATATCTCATCCTATCCGCCCTCTTCAACAATGTACCTTATGTGATATTTATTATATACACCCCTAACACACATCAAAAGCGATTTTACCAAATGATTAAAAAAAAACTGTCACCCCATCCTAAAGAACACATAATACTATGTGGCGACTTCAATGACATTGCAGATGCCACCCTAGACACCTCATCTCACTGCAGACGGAACCCAATGGCTGTCCACTCCTTTATGCTTTTGGAAGACTTGTTTGATCTATGTCGGTGCTTGCATGGTTTGGAAAGCGATTATTGCTTCTATTCAGCAGCTCAACTGTCTTATTCTAGGATTGATCTGTTTCTTTTGCACAAGTTAACATAGGCCTAATAACATGGTCAGACCATGCTCTGGTAACTATAACACTTTCTAACAATGCGGGCATGACACAGTACAATAAATGGCGAATGATTACATCCTGCTCTTCCACCCGGTGTACTAGGAACAGATTCGATCAGAATTTGAATCCTTCTTTAGCATAAACAGTGGTTCTGTATCTAATGCTTCATTCCTTTGGAACTCTCACAAGGCTGTAGTTAGAGTTATATTTATAAAGCTGAGTGCCCATGAGAAGAGGAAGTGAGCTGAGAAAATTGACACCATTGTCCATCAAATATGTAACACAAAGCGAAGCAACAAAAGCCCAATCCAACAAAACTGATTCAGCTCTCCTCTGTACCCTCAGGGAGGAACTATGCAATGTATTACATTCTCCTTTCGATTTTCATATTAAAAAACCAAGCTTACAATGGTATGTCTAAGGCAACAAGCCCAGAGTTCTATTAGCTAAACAAATTAAATAGAAAGAAGCACTCTCTAAAATCCCCTATATGCGCACATCACTGAGCCACAGAGTCAGGGGCCAATGATATTGCGGATTGCTTTAGTGATTTCTACTACAAACTATATACCCTACGTTCCTCCAGTACAGAGCCCACCCCAGATCCTAGCCAAAATGACCAGTTTCTGATTTCGGTACAGCTCCCTACTTTCATGCCTGACAACTACAAATACTTAATCAACCAATTTATGAAGCCGAACTTCTAAAAACCATTAGATCACTTCCCCTACATAAAGTGCCTAGACCTGATGGGCTTTGCAGCGAATATTTCAAAACATTTTCTTCTATACTGGCCCCACACTTATGTCAGTCATTTAACCATTTCATGTCCTCTGGGGAAATACCCAAAGAATCCCTTGAGGCATTATTCGTCACTATCCCTAAACCTGGCAAACTGTTGGATGAGCCGGCAAACTGTAGATCTATTTAATTATTAAATACACTACATTTCTCCAAGTGCAAACTATAGATCTATTTAATTATTAAATACACTACATTTCTCCAAGTGCCTTACTCACTGAGAATTGGCTCAGAAGCTGCTCCATTTTTGGTACTACACACCTGTAAATCTCTCCAATTTCTTCCCGATACCTCCCCCCACCCCAACCTGCTGGAGAAACTGTGGAAACATAGGGTCATCTCTGCATATATGGTGGACTTGTTCAACAATAGTGATATTTTGGAAAGAAGTGGGTCGTTTTCTCAAATCACTCACGGGTGTATCTCGTGATATCACACTACAGATGGCCTTGCTGGGGATAGGACTAGAGGACTGGCCTCATCAATTTCACTCTATCACTATTCATAGCAGCTAATTTTTTCATTGGTTGGAACTAAAAAACCGCCACTCCCTCAAACATCTCTCAACTAATTGCAACCTTGAACCAACGTTTCCATATGGAATATATGTTTGCCAAGGCTCACCTTAGCATGGCTAAATTCCTTAAAAACTGGGAACCCTGGATTGCCGATTCTAGTAGCTCCCCACTAACATAATATAATACTGCCTTTATAGGCTTTGTGTCACGAGAAGGAATGGACCTACATTCAGAGTCAGAATCCTAATTAGGAAAACTAGGATCTCTCCTCTAAACCTCTCTTGCTTTGCTTCTTCATATTCTTTAAAATGATTTACTCACCGCATATTGACTTTGCTCTCTATCCGGACTTGCAGTGCATGTACTTATAGAAATTTGATGCAATATGTTCAACCATAGTATACGGTAGTACACTGTTTATCTGTTAACTCTGTATGCTTTTGGAACCAATATTTTTATGCTTGTAACCTCTTACTTATGTAAGTCTTAAATAATTTTCAATAAAATTCAAGTTTGAAAAAAAAAAAAAAATGACGTCTTTTCACAGCCCTGTGCATGAAGCCTTCTGTATTTCGATCACCCCTGTAAAGCATGAACCCATAAGTGCCCAGCATATAGACCCCATAAGTGAATGTAGCCACCCCAAAAAAAAAAAAGTAATTTTTGTGGAAGGTGAATTCCATGGGTAGACTTCAACTTTTGGGCCTCATGCGCATTGACATAATAAAATACTCTGATCTACGCTGGTTGCTTCTTTTAGGAGATGGCAGAAAAATCAAGTGTAGCAGGATTTCCAGGCATTGGGCCTGATGTGGGTCTGCCATAGTCACCGGAAACACCAACAGCATATTTAAGCTGATTGCCCAAGTGTGAGTCAATGAACAGTCCGGCATCTTTGGTTTGTTTTTGTTTATTTTATATGGGGATGAGGGAAGGGAATGAGAGGGATACTCCTCTGGCTCAACTATGTACAAAATGGGACACTTGCAGAAAATGCCTTTCAGCGATGACTTGACGCCGGCTGAATGCCGACCAACGCTTACTGGCGCTTGAAATCTCTTTCTTGCTGTACTGTACTGTACTGAAGAATGACTTCTGACACTCTGGTTAGCTCAAAAGTCACTGACTGTGCTCCCTTCAGTCCTTCCTGACTGAGTTAGCCTTTGTAAACTGCTTCTGCTGCAACTCTCAACACTGTACACTGCACACTGTACACTCAACACTTCCGGGCCCAACCGCTGGCACTCCCTTTACTCTCCTGTACACTGCATGCTGTACACTTAACACTTTAGGGCCCAACCGCTGACACCCCCCTTTACTCTCCTGTACACTGCACGCTGTACACTTAACACTTCAGGGCCCAACCGCTGGCACCCGCTTTACTCTTCTGTACACTGCATGCTGTACACTTAACACTTCAGGGCCCAACCACTGGCACCCCTTTACTCTTCAGGGTCAACACTGGCACCCCCTTTCCTTTTGCTCCTGCACTGGCTAGCTAGCAATCAGATCCCTCTGACCTTCTCCGGAGTGGTCCCCTCTCACTAGGCAGACCCCCAGGGGCAGTTTGCAGTACTCATGTCTGGGAATGCTTTCCTGAAACTCGACCCCTCTCAGCTCGCTGGTCCTCCGCACCGGATCCTCTCTGCAGCTCAGCCCTCTGTCCCCTCAGGCCAGCCACCTGGGACACCCGATTCCTCTTGACAGGAGGAGAGACAGCTGTACTCTCCCTCCTGGGACTCTGCTTCCAGCCAAAGACGCTGCGTCATGTGCTCCCCTCAAACTTATACCCACTCCCAGAGTGCTGTGCGGCGGAATCTGCCTTTCTGGGGTAGATACAGGCCTGGGTGTGCCATTGGCCGGGTTTCCTCCACTTGCCCAATGAGAGCCCTCATTGAGCACAGTGGGGAGACTCCCCAGTCTCAACAGCCACACCTGGGAACCATGACAGCCCAGCTGAAAATCATGGCCCTGCTGATAAGCAGACAAAGCCTACTATACTTTACCTAGCACCTACCTTGTAGGGTGCTACACAAGCAATAAAAAGGCTTGTTTTGGTGTGTAATTATGTGCATTTATGTGCATTCACAGGCATATGGCATTGAGCGTAAACTTTTTTTTACTGTCCAGAATTTGAATTTATTCTGGCCACTGGAATACAGTTACACACATATGTGTGGTTGGGTGCATTTAGGCGAATATGTACATGAATTAGGCTGATAAGCCCCTCTTCGAGTATTGCTTTGGGGCATTTTTATGCCTCTAAACATTGCTCTTAAAATACAGATCTAAACGCCTAATGTGCATAAATAGTCATGTTAGATGCCTGTAAAAGCTGTTTTTTTTCTTCTTTTTTTTTTTTTTTTGCCAGTGTGTAGGACACCAAAATGCTGCCAGTGACCCCATTGAAGAGATTTCCTTGAGATTTTTTTTTCCTGTGACGTTGTCAGGAAGTGAGGGACATCTCCCTAATAGTGTCACATAATAAATTCACAACAGTCTACCAGAAAATGTTTTTTTACAATTGCCTGTGTCCCATTCGAGGGATGGGGGTGTTCATTCACTTCCTTTTATATCCAACATCCATTATATAGACAGATAGCAAGGAGAAATCTCCCAATTTCTGAGACACAAAAAGTTGGCAGAAGTTCTAACTGTTTCCCACCCTATGTGAAATAGTTTTGGCAGGAGTTCCGCTTTACAAAAATGATGGTGACAGTAATAAATAACTGTTGAAGACCATGGCTCTGACTACTTTTCATGCCAACACTAGTAAACACGGCTCAGAGAGAAAAGAGGTGACCCCCTGTTGCCGCATATCTGAAAGATCCTAGGGAGGTGAGTGGATCTGACCAGGCCATATGTGGGGGTGTGGCCTGGTAGGAGTCCAGGTTGAGGTTGCAACTCCACTCACCTCCCTGGGATCTTTCAGATGTGCAGCAACAGGGGTCACTCCTTTTCACTCTGAGCCACTGTAGGAGCCAGGATGGGCTCCATCCCTGCCGGCACTCTTAATAGCAGATGCAGAGGCACCCACTTGTACGTCCCCGTTCATCGAACCTGAGCAGCACACACGAAGAGTAAACCGGTCACTAATAAATGTGACTGCAGCCTGGGTAAAGTATTTTCATAGAATATATTTTCATTGCAACTATAGAAGTTTAGAAAACTGCAGCACAGGGAATGCTTTCGCCTGTTGCATTACCATGCTAAGTACTGAAGTGCCACCCTGTGGTGGAAATACATAACTTTCAAGAACCAAATTCTGTGAACAATTGTAAAAACATTAAGGCTAGGTTCACGCCTATGTGTTTTTCAGAGACACACTTCAATCCATTTAACTTAATTTCCTATAGGTAAGGTTCACATCTGTTTGTTTTTAACCAATGCGTTTTTTGGAAAGGTTCAGGGACTTGTTCGCTTGCAGCAAGTTCCAGTTTTGGTTCCAAAGACTTCAAAGGAAAGGCAAAGGAAAATGCATCAATATGCACTGAATGTATTTTTTATGTTTCTGCTACTTTTTGCCGGTCTCTCCCGCATGACACCTCCCAAAAACTCATCAAAAACACAATAAAAATGCATCAAAAGCGCGTGTGAAAAAACAGCAAAACACACCGGGAAAACGCATCAACCGGAACCTGCATGGGTGTGAACCTAGCCTTAAGGTGACTCTACAGTTTGTGAAACTTCAGTTTATTTTATTACTCTGTGGTAGGAGGGCATAGATCCAGGATTTCCGGCATGGCTGAGAGCTAAATGTCAGCACTTTTCAAGACACAGTTGTCTTGAAAAAGACACCATGGCAACATAACATCACTTACATAGAGCTAAAACACCTGGCTTAGCCAGTAACTAAATATTGCCACTTATTAAAAGGGAACTCCAGCCACAAAGAATGCAGCTTACGGAAGTTACCCAACATAATGCAAAAAATCCAACATTTATAATTTTAAATTACATATAAAATACACTGCGGCCATCTTTTTACAAAATATATATCTTATATGAAAAAATCCATATAAAAGAATGTAAAATACATATAATTTCATCTGTTAGATATAAAATATTTCAAATTGAATTTGACATTTAGGCCAGCAGGGGTCATAACTTTGGTCTCATATATTCAAAAAGACTCCCTGCAGCTTAATTGTCTGATGTAACTTCCTCCTCTCCAATGTTTTTTTAACTTTTTCTATGCCCCAAAAATATAGTCCTCTGGGGTCTCTGTTATGGAACATCCTAAAAGTGCTTGGAAACACTGTGGGTTTTAACCTCTCTCTATGATAACTGAAAAAGGGAGGTGGTGGAGGGAAATGCACATGGGTCTGATAGCAAGAGAGTACATTAAACCCTACTGAACAGAGGTCCCCCTCTCCACACAGAACAAATGCACACTTCTTTACATTGCAACCTCCATGTCCCTACCTTCAACCCTTGACTCATCCACCTAGAGCTGGCAAAGATCATCATGTCATGGCTTCATGAAAGCTACAAGTCTCACTTGCCTACACATTTAGCAAGCTATGTTGCATGAAGATTGCGTGGAAGCAGTGAAATGTATTCACAAGTGCATTAACCATTACCAATAAACATCAACCAAATCAAATAAGTGCCTCTGCTCACTTTATCATTTCAGTTTAAAACAATGGTGCACCCATTTTTCTAATTTTGCAATCCAAGGAATATGTTGATGCTAAGTTTAATTTTTTTATTTTTAAGTTCATTCCAAATTATGCAATCAAGAAGGAACATCTTTACTATCCTTGTATATTTTTATGTCATATTTACAGAAGAAAATAATTGATCCCATGAGCATGTAACTCACTGAGAGCCCTAAATAAAATCATCTGATTTATAAATGTTAGCCCTTATATAAAGAGATCCAGAATGTACAGTTGAAATTGTTTCTATTGTTATGTTGCGTGTTTATGTTTATTGTTTTATATCACTTTGAAATGTTTCATTTTCATTTCTATTTTTTATCCAATGTGTATATTGTCAGTTCATGTTAATTCATTTAATGCAATCTTATTTTTTTAATCAAATTTACAGAATAACACAAAGACCAACAGTCACACAGAATAAAGTAACTAAAAATTGTTTTATTTCAATGTGTAAAGGGATGCTTAAATTTATAAAAAGTATCCCGGTGTATTGTCCATTTATACTGCACAGGCTGAAGATATGAGCATACTGTAAAATGCGCCCTGGCTGTTGATGGAAAGGCTCCGTTTGGCAGAGAAAGAATGTAGAATTATGACCACTTTTGCAACCTTGGAGGGTATTTAATAAATATTAAATTAACTTAATAAGATTTAAACTTTATTTAGATTAAATCTAACACATTTTAGTGTTCTTCACCCCTTTCTTCAGGGCTGATCGATTTGTGTACCACTCTGCTCAGAAACAAAATTACTGTTATTGCTTGATAAAAGTGCAAGAGGTTAAGACTGAGAGAAAACTAGATAGGAGGCTGGAAACAACAGCATTTATTTTGACCTGTACTGCATATATTGCTGGGTGGGAGGACATTTTTGTTTATTTTACCTATAAAGCAAATTGCCTTAAATGTGCTACTTATGATGGTGATCTTCATATAATTTTCTTTGCTATCTTTGTATAGTATGCTGCTAAACCTCTCATAGTTTTTAAATATATATATATATTTTTTAAGCCTCTTTTATGATGGAAATTACCAACAGGACCTTGGCCACTGAAGTAGTTCTGCTGGGCTTTTCGAAAAATCTTAAAATTAACATCATACTCTTTTTATTGTTTTCTGTGGTCTACTTTATAACTATCATTGGAAATGGTCTTATGATATGCGTAATCTTGATAAGCCATCACTTACATATTCCCATGTACTTTTTTCTTTGCAATTTATCCTTTATTGACTTCTTCTATTCCTCCACAGCCATGCCCAAACTTCTAGTAGACCTCCTATCTAAAGATAGAATACTTTCAATCACTAGTTGTGGCATTCAAGTATATATCAGTATTTTCTTAGGCGATACGGAGTGCTTTATTCTAGCCCTCATGGCTTATGATCGATATGTTTCCATCTGTCACCCTCTCTACTATCCCATTCTTATGAGGTGGAGTACATGCTTCTGGTTGGCCTCTTTTGTATGGATTTTAAGCTTTTTAATATCTGTGGTTCCATCACTTTTAATGCCAATGAGAGTTTGTAACCCAAACCAGGTCAACCATTTTATGTGTGAGATTATAGCCGTTATTAAGTTATCATGTGACAATATATTTATGAATGAACTCGTGATATTTTCAATCAGTTTTTTTACCCTTCTTCTGCCGTTTATGCTTATTATCTGCTCATATGTTTGCATCATATCATCAGTCCTAAAAATCCACTCTGTTGAACGTTCTAAAACCTTTTCCACTTGCACATCGCACATTACCGTGGTGATTTTATTTTATGGGACAGCAATGGTCATGTACTTCGGTCCATCATCTCAATACTCAACGGACCAAGAAAAATTTATCTCTGTATTTTATGTCATTGTCATTCCCATGCTAAATCCTCTCATATATAGCTTAAAGAACAAAGAGGTGAAAAAGGCATTTTTGTCAGGAAAATCTATTTTTCACTCATTGCATTGATAAGATCCAGGGAAGGACTGAGCAATAGGGCATTTGACCCTTGGGCATATACAGTATTGGTTTGGTGGCCCTGAGTGGAGAGTTTATTATTCAGACCCCAATCGGATTGGGATTTGCAGTCAGTAACCCCTGCTGAGCATTATTTAACATCTGCCTGCTCCCTGTTCTGACCTTTGCTCACAGTGTCTGCAAAGGTCCTCAAGCATCCACTTCTTTAGTGGATTTAGGACGTCATGTGGCAGCATGATCCCAAGAGCTACAAAGGAAGCTCATGGTGGAAGATGTAAAAAGGTGTAACACAATAAACCATATGTTTTCCCCACCCACTTTTCACCATGAGCACCAATCACTGCAGGACAATGGCACACTTTTCATGATTCACTTGTCCATTCCAAAAAATTGCTGGTTGGTTATCTTCCACAGCCAATTGTTTTCAGCCCTCCCCTGATAAGTTAATTTACATAAAAAAAACAGAGATACCTAATTATTATTTTTTATTACATCAAACATAATATTTAAACAGTTGACCAAATAAATGTCTTACCAGTTTAAAAGAAAAATGATGAATAAGCAATAATCCTACAATCAGCATTAGATAAACTTAAAATCACTGCACATATAATTTGGTCAAACAAGTCATCTCTTTTTTCCCCAACCATTACAGTCAGGTAGGGATGAAGTAAGTATATATTTCAGGCAACATTTTATGTGTATTTGAATGTGCTCTAAAAAACTACAGAAGCAACAAATCAAATCATGATACACAAAAATGTTATAACAATATCCACTTTTTTCTAATACAATTAAGTTATATGTAAAGTAAGATTAAAGTCACTAACCTAACCTAACTAAACTAACCTCCTCCTTTGACCTGAAGCAATGGATACATGCTTCTACTCACTCTGAAGGCAATATCCTTGACCTTGTTTTCTCCCACCTATGCACCCCGCACAACCTTTCCAACTATCCTTTCCCTCTCTTTGATCACTACCTTATTAGTTTCACTCTCTCCCTCTCCTCCACCTCCTCTCCCTCCAGCTACCGTACAGTTACCCGCAGAAACCTACGCCATCTCAACCCTTCTCTTCTCTACTCTGCTACCGACCACCTCTATGACAAAATTGCACCTCTGTCCTGCACCAACCTAGCCACTTCTGTCTACAACACTTCACTCTTAGCCTCCCTGGACACACTGGCCCCCCTCACCACACACCGAATCAGGCCCCGACCCCTTCAACCTTGGCAAACCGATAACACTAGAAGTCTGAAAAAGCATAGCCGTGCTCTTGAGCGCCTATGGCGTAAGACTCGGTCTCAGAAGAATTTCAACCAATATAAATCCACCCTCCAAAAATACTGTACAATTCCAGTCTCCACACTGCCAAACAGACCTATTTTATCACTCTCATTAACAGCCTGTCATCACGCCCCCGGCAACTCTTCGCTACCTTTAACTCTCTACTCCGTCCTCCACTACCCCCTCTCACAGACTCACTCACTGCCCAGGAGATTGCCAACCACTTCAAACAGAAGATTGATACAATTCGTAAGGAGATCGTTGCTGTTCAGATACCTTCCTCCATGCCTTATGCTTCACGCCCACAAGTGCGATCATTACTTCCCTCATTCAACCCCGCCACTACAGACGAGGTTGCTAAACTACTTGCTAACGTCCACTTAACAACCTGCCCTCTGGATCCTGTTCCCTCAAAAATGCTACGTTCACCTTCTGGCCCTATTCTACACTCTCTAACCCACATCTTAAATTTCTCCCTCTCTTATGGCATCTTCCCCAACTCTCTAAAACATGCACTATTCAGCCCCATACTTAAAAAGCCCTCACTGGACCCAACCGATCTGAACAACCTATGCCCTATTTCCTTGCTCCCCTTTTCATCCAAACTCCTCGAACGTCTAGTCTACAACCGACTGTGCGACCACCTTGCCGAGAATATCCCCCTTGATCCCCTTCAGTCTGGATTTCGGCCTCAAAACTCCACTGAAACTGCACTCCTAAAGCTGACAAACGATCTGCTAACGGCCAAAACCAATGGACACTATTCTGTACTCCTACTTCTGGACCTTTCTGCTGACTTTGAGACGGTTGACCATCCCCTCCTCCTCAAAAAACTCCATGCCTTTGGTCTCCGTGACTGTACTCTTCACTGGTTATCTTCCTACTTATCTAACCGCACCTTTAGCGTTACCTACAATTCTACTTCCTCCTCTCCTCTTCCCTTCTCTGTTGGGGTCCCCCAAGGCTCTGTTCTTGGACCCCTCCTATTTTCAATCTACACCTCCTCTCTAGGTCAGTTGATAGCCTCCCACGGCTTCCAATACCATCCCTACGCTGACGATACCCAAATCTATCTATCCACTCCTCAGCTCTCTCCCTCAGTCTCCTCACGTATCACTAATTTACTATCAGATATATCGGTCTGGATGTCACACTACTTCCTCAAACTCAATCCATCCAAAACCGAGCTTATAATTTTTCCTCCACCGCGTGCCCCTTCCCCTGATTTCTCCGTCAATATCAATGGCATTACCATCAGCCCATCCCCACATGCCAAGGTCTTAGGTGTTGTCCTGGACTCTGAACTCTCCTTCAAACCCCACATCCAATCGCTGTCCAAATCTTGCCGCCTCATCCTCCGCAACATCTCCAAAATACGCCCCTTTCTAACCAAAGACAAACAAAACTCCTAGTTCACTCCCTGGTCATCTCGTGCCTTGACTACTGCAATTCCCTTCTCATTGGCTTACCTCTACACAGGTTATCCTACCTTCAATCCATCATGAATGCTGCCGCCAGACTCATCCACCTCGCCAATTGCTCAGTGTCCACTGCTCCTCTCTGTCAAGCCCTCCACTGGCTTCCGCTCACCCAACAAATTAAATTCAAAATACTTACAACATCATACAAAGCAATCCACAGCCTAGCCCCCAGCTACATAACCAGCCTCATCTTAAAATACCAACCTAATCGCTCTCTTCGTTCCTCTCAAAACCTCCTGCTCTCTAGCTCACTCATCACCTCCTCCCATGCTCGCTTCCAGGACTTTTCCAGAGCCTCTCCAATCCTATGGAACTCCTTACCCTTATCTGTCCAATTATCTCCCACTCTATTAGCTTTTAGGCGATCTCTGAAAACCCTCCTTTTCAGAGAAGCCTATCCTACCAACCCCTAACAAATGTAACTCCTTTTTCTCCATCAACCCATCCCCCACGGTTATTGCCTTTTGTTTCACTTAACCCTCCCTTCTAGATTGTAAGCTCTAACGAGCAGGGCCCTCTAGTTCCTCCTGTTTTGAACTGTATTGCAACTGTATTGTCTTCCTTCACATTGTAAAGCGCTGCGCAAACTGTTGGCGCTATATAAATCCTGTATAATAATAATAATAATGGAGGAGAGGAAGAGGACTCCAGTGGCAACCTGTGAAGCTCTGGTGAACTCCATGCTAAGAGGGTTAAGGCAGTGCTGGAAAATAATGGTGGCCACACAAAATATTGACACTTTTGGTCCAATTTGGACATTGTCAGTTAGGGGTGTACTGACTTTTGTTGCCAGCCGTTTAGACATTAACCGCTTGCCGACTGCGCACAGTATATTTACTGCGGCAGTCAGCCCCGGCCAGGCAGAGTGACATAGATCTACGTCGCTAGCCTGTCACCGGGTTTTGAGCCAATAGCGGGCGAGCATGCGCCCGCTGAGGCGCGCGCCCGCCTCGGCTCGTTCACAGAGGAGTCTGGGCGTGTGACCGGCGGACCCAATGTCCACCGGTCACACTACGGTCGTCGGTAGAGCAGGAGAAAGGCGGGCGGCTTATGTAAACAAGCCGCCTGTCATTCTCCCCTGTGTAAAAATGGAGATCAGACGGTTCTACTATGTAGAACCGTTGATCTCTGTTTTTACAATACGAGACATGTCCCATCACAGTTAGAAACATGCCCCTAGGACACACTTAACCCCTTCCTCTCCAATACAGTTAACCCCTTCCCTGCCAGTGTCATTTTTACAGTAACAGTGCATATGTATAGCACTGATTACTGCAGTAATGTCACTGGTACCCCCAAAAGTGTAAAAAATGTCAGTCAAGGGTCCGATCTGTCCGCCGCAATGTCGCAGTCCCGCAAAAAAAATCGCAGATCGCCGACATAACTCGTTAAAAAAAAAAACACCAAAAATGACAAAAATCTTTCCCTTTGTTAGTAAACGCAATAACTTTTGCGCAAACCAATCAAAATACGCTTTTTGCGATTTTTTTTACCAAACATATGTAGCATAAAACAAATTGGCCAAAAATGTTAAAAAATTTTGATTTTTACATTTTTTTGGGGGGAATTTCATATAAAAAATAGTGAAAAATATTGTTATTTTTGCAAAATTTACGCTATTTTTTTGTTTATAGCACATGATCAAAAAATCGCACAGGTGATAAAATACCACCAAAAGAAAGCTCTGTTTGTGGGAAAAAAAGGATGTGAAATTCGTTTAGGTACAGCGTCACACAACCGCGCAATTGTCCGTTAAATTCACGCAGTAAAAAAACGCAAAAAACCCCCTGGTCAGGAAGGGGGTAAAATCTTCCGGGGCTTAAGTGGTTAAAGTTTTTTGTTTAATATGTTTTTATTGAAATATATATAATTATACAAACACGAGAATACCTCCGTGACAAAAGAAATACAAGTACACAATCCTTGAACAAATTTACAGACATAGATAACACCCAGGAGCATAAAATAAAAATCTAAACAACTAAGTGTTCGTGAAGAGTCAATATTTCTGGGATTATAAAACGCATCGAACCAGGTGTTTGAACGGAGGCGCTCGAGGAAAGCAGAGAAGAAAGAGCTAAAAGAAGAAGAAAGGGACAAAGAAAAAAAAAAAAAAGACGACAGATGAAGAAGGGAAGTAGGGGGGGGGGGGGGGTTCCCTTAGTGTTACACCAGCCTTAACAATCTAATCTGAAGAGACAGCAACCATATACATAGCATATGTACTAGAGTGGGTAAATGTTAACCAACATGACCAAATCTTGCGGGCCAGGAGTGCCTGACCACGGAAGTCCATGGTCATGTCTTCCAAATGGTAGGTGCGATCAACCAATATCGGGGGAGCAACTGACTGCTTCCAATATTTCGGGATTAGGGCTTTAGCCGCGTTTAAAAGATGGGGGGTGATGGATTTACGGTACTGTGCAAGATGAGGTTTAGTGTCGTGAAACAAAACCGACCACGGGTCCATAGCGATCGGTGAGCCCTGAATTATTTCAATAAGAGATAGGACAGTAGTCCAGAAGGGGCGAATCACAGGGCAGGACCACCAAATGTGTGCATGTGTGGCTCTGAGCCCGAATCCTCTCCAAAATTCGGCCGAGAGAGATGGCATCATCCTCTGCAGCTTGGCAGGGGAATAGTGCCATCTGGTGAGAAGCTTATAGTTAGCTTCTGCCGTCCTGGCGGAAATTGCTGAGCTGTGAGACAGTTGAAGAATAACCTTCTCCTGTGTCGGGGAAAAAGTGCACTGGAGATCCAACTCCCACTGTTTCAGGAAAAATGGGGTGGGGCTGGGAAGTAATGCGTCTAAAGCTTTGTAGAACTGTGACAACAGGCCTTTACCCTGTTCAGGGCGCGATAGAATTTGTTAGATCGGGTTCAGAGATTGCAGGTGGTGTAGGGGATGGGGAAGTGCCTTCACAAACTGCTGTAGTTGGTGATATTTCCAGCTATCCATGAATGTCTTTGGTGCAGAGCGGCATAACTTGGAGAGTGGTAGTATCCCCTCCGTCCCGGTTATATGATGGAGGAGAGTAGCCGTTGCCCGTGGGAGCCACTGAGAAAACGAGGAATCCCTATAGCCCGGCAGGAAGTGACGGTGACCTAGAATCGGCATAAGCGGTGAGTTGTATGAAATCTTATGAGACTTATGGAGTGCATCCCAGACACGGAACACCGAACTGGTAAGAGGCGAGGCAGTGTCAGCTAGGCTTCTTACAGCCGGGGGTATCCAAAGCTGGGCATACAGAGAGTTAGCCGCCAACTCCTGTTCCAGCTGGACCCAGAGCTTTACACCTGAGCAAAATTTCCAGTCGGCTATCCATACCAGGGAGGCAGCAGTCAGGTATCTCCCAAAATCGGGCACCGCCAACCCACCCCGGTTTTTAACCCGCGAGAGTAGCGAGAACGCCAACCGTGGCTGTGAGCGGTGCCACACATATGTTCTAACCAGGGAATTTAGGGTCTTAACAAAGTTACCAGGCACGTTGAACGGAAGCATTTGAAACATGAAGAGCACCCTGGGCAGCACGTTCATTTTGACAACATTCACCCTACCTATCCAAGAAGTGGCTAGATGTTGCCAATTTGTGAAGTTAGCTCTAATTGAGTTGAGTAAGGGGATGTAATTAACCCGAGCTAAATCGTCTACATGGGCGGAAATGTGAACCCCTAAATATTTAAGAGAGTGAGGTTGCCATATAAAGGGGAAAGACGGGCGGATGGTAGAAACCACAGCTGTGGAGATGGTAACGTTTAAAATTTCCGACTTCTCAAGGTTAATTTTAAAGTTGGACAGGGTGCTGTATCTATCAAATTCAGAGAGGAGATTTGGAAGGGATATCAGGGGTTGCTGGACATAGAAGAGGACATCGTCCGCATAAGCGGCATATTTATGTGACGTGGCCCGACTGTGATGCCGTGAATGGATGGATTCGCTTGGATTCAGGCAAGGAAGGGTTCCAAAGACATGGCAAAGAGTATAGGGGAAAGCGGGCACCCTTGCCTGGTACCGTTAGAGAGCGTGAGGGGTTCACTAAGGATACCGTTAACTCTGATCTGGGCAGTGGGAGATTTATAAAGGGCACTGATCAATCGGAGCAGGCGGGGGCCCAGGCCAAACACCTGAAGTGTGGCCATCAGGAACTCCCAGTCCACCCTGTCGAACGCCTTCTCGGCATCCGTAGAAAGCAACAGGGTGGGCTGGGAGTGCCGCCGGACGAAGGACAAGAGGGAAATGGTACTGGACACATTATCCCTGACCTCACACCCAGGAACAAAACCAGTTTGGCTATTGGCAATGCAAGCGGGGAGAAGAGGAAGTAATCTATTAGCAATTACCTTGGCATATAGTTTGGCGTCAATGTTTAGCAGGGAAATGGGGCGGTAACTGGGACATAAAGAGGGATCCTTACCCTCTTTCGGGATCACGGTGACGTATGCGTGCAGAGTCTCCGAACGCAAAGCCGAGTCGTCCGAAATAGAGTTAACGTAGGAGGCCAGATGGGGAAGGAGAATGTCAGTGTATTGTTTAAAGTAGGAGGCTGAGAAGCCGTCGGGCCCTGGGGCCTTGCCCGCTGGCATAGAGGTGAGGGCAGATTGAAGTTCGTCCACCGAAACATCAGCTTCCAAGGTGTCCAATTTATCTAGGGGGATGGAGGGGAGGTTGGTACTCGCCAAATATTCGGATATAAGTGATCTGCGCACTTCAAGGTCCGGGATAGCTTTAGGGACGTTGTAAAGGTTTTGGTAAAACTTATGAAATTCGGCCGCAATTGAGGTGGAGTCGTGCGCCAGGGAGTCGTCGTGTCGCTTGATCTTAGGGACAAAAGAGGCTGCTTTTTGTTGTTGCAAAGACCGTGCCAGATGTCGACTGGGTTTATCCCCCCATTCATACACCCTTTGGGAGACCTTACGGTAAATAGCTTTGTTTTGTGCATGGAATAGAGCCTTAAGTTCCTGCCGTTTCTGAGTAAGTAGGTGTAGTGTGGAGGCAGCGAGGGAAGCCTTATGAGAGCGCTCAAGGACCTGAATTTCAGCAATGAGAGCTCTTTGACGCAAGACGCGCTCTTTCTTCCTCCTCGCTCCCAGTTCTATGAGCTTACCCCTGATATAGGCCTTATGGGCCTCCCAACATACAGCAGGACTGACGGCGGGCGAGGAGTTGTCAATAAAAAATCTGGCAAGTTCTTCGCCTATGTTCTGTTTGTCCGAAGGATCAAGAATTAGGGAATCATTCAGTTTTCATGTGGATCTTTTGTGAGGGAGGGAAGGAATCTTTAGGAGTAGGCAGATGGGGGAGTGGTCTGAGATGGAGGATGAGGCAATGGTGGAAGAGTCAACTAGTTTGAGGTGGAAGTGGTCCACCAAGAAATAGTCAAGTCTCGAGTAAGAGGTGTGTGTTTTAGAATAATACGAGTAGTCCCTGTCTGAGGGGTGCATAGCACGCCAAACATCTATTAATTGAAATTCATGAAATTGTTTACGCAAAAAGTTTAACCGTTTGTGTGCGATGTAGGACTTACCGGAGGAGGTGTCCAACAAAGGGTTCATGGGGACATTAAAATCACCTGCCACCACCGATATGCCGGCTGCAAATTCATGGAACCTGCGCAAGGTAGACGTCAAAAAAGACACTTGGTCTTGGTTAGGAGCATAGATATTAGCGAGAGAACATACATTGCTACCCAGAGTGCCCTTCAGGAACAAATACCGCCCGCAGTCATCAGCTATCATGTGTGTAAGTTTAAATGACGACCCCCTGCGAAACCCAATAGCGACACCCTTGGAGTTACGGATGTTTGAAAGACCATAGTACCAGATAGGGTATGTAGGGGTAGCCAGTTTAAGATTAGAGGTGTGGGTAATGTGAGTCTCCTGAAGAAACACCACTTCCCCTTTCAATGCATCCAGTTCCCTAAATAGGCAATGCCGTTTAGCAGGGCTATGGAGACCTCTCACATTATAGGATACGCAGGTCACAGTCGCCATTGGGATCACAGCGGGCAGGTACCAACATCTTCACACGAGTTGGTGAACACCAGGGAGAGGGGACAAGCGGGAGATAGGGAAGAGCCGGAAAAAGAGGACAAGAGAGGAAGAAAGAAAGAAGAAAACAGAAGTAGAAAGCCGCCATGGCGGCAACATGTCGGTGAGGAACACTCACCATTGAGCGGGGGAACGGAATCCCCCACCCACGGTCCCCTCGGGAGACCAGCAACCGGGGAGGAGATGCAGGCGAGGGAGAGCCGAGCACCGCTCAGGAATTGGGGGGGGGGGTGATCAGCGGGAGAAGAGTCCAGGCCAGACCCATAGAGGTAGGGCACGGAGCCCCTCCGCGAGACCCCGCCAAAAGACCAGGCATATATCAATACCACAAATAACAATCAAAATAAATCAAAAATTAAAAATCAAAAATCAGAGTTCAAGAAAAAAAAAAAAACCCACAGATCAACATAGAACGCCGTGAATAGACCAGATGAGCCTAACCCGGAAACAATAAGGGATAATCAGAACACCCCAAAAAGAAAACAGAAACCCCAGCCAGAGGTGCAAAGGTGTAATCGCAAGTGTTCAGGTAGACTTGTCGGAGGGGCGGGAGCCAGAGGGAGGTTTCTGTGGTTTAGAGATCCTCTGCCAGGCGGCATCCACCGAAGAAGATAGAGCCGGGAGAGCTTCATCTTGCCAACCAGGGAGGTCAGGCGGGGTTATATTGAGAGCCAAGCAAAACTTCTCCAGGTCTTCCGGGAATCGCAGAGTCGCAGAACGGCCATCTCTGGAGGCAATTAAGCAGGATGGGAAGCCCCAACGATATGGGATGGAAGCAGCTCGCAGCCTTTCAGTGAGGGGCTTCAGTGCCCTGCGGCGCTCCAGGGTCTCCCTAGCCAGGTCAGGATAGAGGGAAAGAGATACCCCGTTGAAGTCTAAAGATTGCGCTTCCCGCGCTCTGAGCATAATGAGCTCCTTTTTAGGATAATGGTGGATCCTGCAGATGACATCTCTGGGGGTGTCCGTTTGTAAGTTGCGGGGGCGAAAAGCCCTGTGGGCTCTGTCAATCCGCATAGGATTATCAATGGGGAGACCGAGTAGCTTATTAAAGATGCCACGTACCGTAGGAAGCAAGTCAGAGTCCTTAGTGGTTTCTGGCAGTCCGCAAATTCGTATGTTATTACGCCTGCTACGGTTCTCCTGGTCCTCCAGCTTGTATAGGGCCATCCTGTGAGCTAGAGCCAGGCGTTTGGAAGTAGCTTGGAGTTCTTGAATGACTACAGCGTGTGAGTCAAGTCTGTGCTCAGAGTCTTCCACCCGGGTGAGCACGTGATTCAGATCCGACCGGACCGAGGAGACCTCCTTTTTAATTGATTTCTCCAGGCCTCTGAGCATGGAGGCCAAGTCAGCCTTTGTGGGAAGACCGCTTACTAGCGCAGCTACTACAGACTGGCTCGGCGAGACGTCCGTCCCGTTGGAGCAGCAGGAGGAAGCAGGGGATCTGTGATGTGCTGGCGGGCTCCAAAGGGGGGGCGGAGCTTGCACCGCCAGGCGAGCGGTCTGGTTCACCGGCAACTAGTGATTCCTCGGCTTCCACCGCTAGGTACCGCTTTATAGATCTAGAGGACGGCTTCTTTTGCGGCTGGGTCCACCCGGTTCGCTTCCCCATGATAGGTAAGAAGTTTAGCGGCGTCAGGTAAATGCTAGGTGGCTAAGCAAGTTGGCGAGTAAGTTTAGCAGGTATCACGGAGGAGCTCCAGCAGTGTGCGTCCTCACCACCTCATGCGCCGGCCACGCCCCCAAAAGCTGGTGATTGGTTGCTAGAACAGCCCTGCAGCCCTTAAGTGGTTAATGGCTGTGTGTTGAGTTATTTTGAGGGGACAAACAATTTACACTGTTATACAAGCTGTACACTCACTACTTTACATTGTAGCAAAGTGTCATTTCTTCAGTGTCTTCACATGAAAAGATATAATAAAATATTTACAAAAATGTAAGGGATGTAATGCTGTATATATATATATATATATATATACTGTGACATAAGGAAAGTGTAAGTCATTGGAGGGCGATATATTTCCCATCGCTCTCTGTCCTATCAGGACTAGCGGAACCCAGACCAGGTTTTCAAGATGACTTTGGGTCTGAACAATCCAGCTCGGGTTTTGTGTCTTTCACCTGGATTGTTAATTGCTTAATGATTGGTTATCCAGGGGAGATAAAAGGGGAAGGCTGAAGTATGATGTTGCTCTGGCCTGGGACTCTACAAGTTGGACGTTTGTGAGTAAAAGGTTACTAAAGTACTTTTGTTTTGTGAGGTGGTTGGGAGGAGCTCACCACCTGGTAGAGAGAAAACCTGCCTGTGTAGTTAGAGCCAGGACGGCAAGGATTTATTTTCTGTTTTATTTTGTTTCATTGCAACCTCTTTAAATAAAAAACAGACTGCTAATCTGCTTGGAAAGAAACTTTGCTGCCCAGACTACCTTTTTTCCCAGAGAAGGTGATCCCTATTTGAGCTATTCCCCCATAATAAATATATATATATATATATATATATATATATATATATATATATATGTATGTATGTATGTATGTGTATGTGTGTATATATATATATATATATATATATATAAATCAGTTTCAGCTGCTTTGGTGTTAATGAAATTAACAACAGGGGCACTAGATGGGCAACAATGAGACGACCTCCAAAACAGAATACTTTTACAGGGGGAGGCCACTGACATTTTTTCCCTACTCATCTTTTCTGACTGTTTTTCACTAGTTTTGGATTTGGCTAGGTTCGGTGTCACTACTGGTAGCATGAGGCGTATACCTGAACCCTACAGAGGTTGCACCGGTAGTCCAACTGCTCCAGGATGGTACATCAATACGTGCCATTGCCAGAAGGTTTGCTGAGTCTCCTAGTCTCAAGAGCCTCAAGAGCATGGAGAAGATTCCAGGAGACAGGTAGTTACTCTGGGAGAGCTGGACAGGGCCAAAGAAGGTCCTTAACCCATCAGCAGGACCAGTATCTGCTCCTTTGTGCAAGGAAGAACAGGATAAGCACTGCCAGAGCCCTAAAAAATAACCTCCAGCAGGCCATTGGTGTGAATGTCTCTGAACAAATCAGAAACAAACCTCATCAGGGTGGCCTGATGGCCCAACGTCCTCTAGTGGGCCCTGTGCTCACTGCCCAGCACCGTGGAGCTTGATTGGCGTTTGACATTGAACACTAGAATTGTCAGGTCTGCCACTGACACCCTGTGCTTTTCAAAGATGAGAGCAGGTTCACCCTGAGCACATACTGTATGACAAATGTAAAAGGGTCTGGAGAAGCTGTGGAGAATGTTATACTGCCTGTAACATTGTTCAGCATGACTGTTTGGTGGTGGGTCAATGATTGTCTGGGGGCATATCCATGGAGGGAGGCACAGACCTCTTCAGGCTAGACAATGGCTCCCTGACTGCCATTAGGTATTGGGATGAAATCTTGGGACCTATTGTCAGACCCTACGCTGGTGCAGTGGGTCCTGGGTTCCTCCTGGTGCACAACAATGCCCGACCTCATGTGGCGAGAGTATGCCGCCAGTTCCTGGAGGATGAAGAAATTGATACCAATGAATGGCCCCATGTCCGCCTGACCTAAATCCAATAGAACACCTCTGGGACATTATGTTTTTGTCCATCTGACGCCACCAGGTTGCACCTCAGTCTGTTCAGGAGCTCAGTCGTCTCAAAAGAAGCATGCCCCGATGTTGTCAGGCATGCGCACATGCAAGTGGGGGACATACAATGCAATGAAATTTAATTAGTCTGCTGCATTATTTTTTCACTTTGATTTTCAAGGTGTCTTTGAATTCAGCCCTCTGTAGGTTGATAATTTTCATTTCCATTAAACTAAGTGGCATCCTTTCCTTCCTAACACATTACCCAGTCCATATCAGTATAGATATTCAGCATGATATTTTTTCCCCATTGAGATCTGATGTGTTTTCAAATGTTCCTTTAATTTTTGTGAGCAGTGTGTGTGTGTGTATATGTGTGTATATATATATATATATATATATATATATATATATATATATATATATATATACTGCTCAAAAAAAATAAAGGAACACTTTGAAAACACATCAGATGTCCGACTCCTGAAAAGACTTAGGTGCAACCTGGCGGCGTCTGATTGACCCAGACATAATGTCCCAATGTCCCAGAAGTGTTCTATTAGATTTAGGTCACGCAAGTGTGGGGGCCATTCAATGGTAATAATTCCTTCATCCTCCAGGAACTGTCTGCCTATTCTTGCCACAGGAAGCCGGGCATTGTTGTGCACCCGGAGGAACTGAGGTCCTACTGCACCAGTGTAGGGTCTGACAATGGGTCCAAGGATTTAATCTCGATATCTAATGACATTCAGGGTGCCATTGTCTAGCCTGTAGAGGTCTGTGCGTCCCTTCATGGATATGCCTACCCAGATCATCACTGACCCACCACCAAACTGGTCATGCTGAATGATGTTACAGCCAGCATAATGTTCTCTACGGCTTCTCCTGACCCTTTCAAGTCTGTTACATGTGCTCAGGGTGAACCTGCTCTCATCTATGAAAAGCACAGGGCACCAGTGCCAGACCTGCCGATTCTGGTGTTCAATGGCAAATGCCAATCAAGCTCCACGGTGCTGGGCAGTGAGCACCACATGATGACGTTGGGCCCTCAGGCCATCCTCATGAAGTTTATTTTTTGGGTAGTGTAGTTTGCAAACAGCCACCTGGTCTGTAGACGGGGATAAAGCTGCTAGAGTAACAAGCAAAAGGGGATCAGGAGCCAATTTGTAAAACTTTATCCTCTCCGCTAACAAAAAACATTTACCTGGCAAGTACCCTTTTTTGGACAGATGTTAATAAAAGTCCTGTCTCCTCAGTTGCAGAATGCTCCTTAGATCACTCTTGTCCCCATGAGTATGTTGCTTACGGGTGCTGGGGAACCACTGTGAGTGTTTCAAGGAGACTCTGAAGGAGTGGTTACCCAATATGTGACCACCATAATTAACCTTTAATGGTAATCACAGTGGATGAACTGCCAAAAATGTTGCTTGTTTGGAGGTTCACCAAATGGCTTGAACCTCCGGCAGCAGCAGAGACAAGAAATGTGTAACAGGAGGAGTATTACTACCGCTGCTCAATGTGACAGCTTCCCTTCTAGATGCTTATTAGGAAGTCAGGAGCAGCCAGCATCATAACTAATGAGAAAATCCTTGCCCATTCAGCTGTCAACTGGGACAAAATATGAACAAAGGGGTGGGGATAGTGTAAACATCAGGGAAAATTAGAAAAAGGCTTCTGGTCCCTCAGTATTCACTTCAAATGCTTTGGGTCTGGTGTGGATTTTGGTGAAAAAAAAAATTCCTGCTGACCACCGACATGATCTGATCCCATGACTGGCTCACCAGAAAATAACCTAAATCTTCAAATCCTTGCTGCTAAAGGCAAGCAAATGAGCAGGGTTTCCTAGACAACATTGTAGCAAGGTTTCCAGGCCTGTGGCCTGAGGTGGGTCTGCCATTGTTACCGGTTACCTCTCCAGCCCATGTGAGCTGCGGCCCTGGGTGTGAGTACTGACACATTGACAACTCTGGAAACTTTGTTTGGTTGTTTTATTGTAGTTTTAGGGGATGGGAGAAGGGAATGAGTGAGATACTCCTTTGGCTCAACTATGTACAATTCTGGGACTTTTGTAGCAAAAATGCCCGTTAACGCTGTCTTGACGCCAGCCGATGCTAGCCAACACTTACTAACGCTTTGAACACATTGTATCTCTGAAAGCTGTGCTGGAACCCCGACTTAAGTCTAGCAGATCCAGGACTGTAGAGCTTTGAACATCTGACACTGCTTGCACTGCAAAGTCACTGACTACTCTCTCCAGCCTTGCCCTGGCTTGAGGTAGCTTGCTGTGTATTCCTGTATGGCTGCAACTCTAAACTGATGCACTCACACTGTGCATTAACTCTTCAGTAGTGATGGATGAACATCGGCTGGGACGGTTCGCGAACGTTATCCGCAAACTTTCTCAAATGTTCGCGAACCGCAAGTTCGCAGCGGCTTATTGACTTTAATGGCAGGCGAACTTTAAAAACCTTCAGGTCATATTTGCAGCTTACTAGCTTACTATACTTACTAGCTGTGCACAAATAGTCCCACAACATGGACACTGTCATAACGGAAGTATTGCTATTCGAATAGTTGCCATAAAAAAAAATGTTTTCAGCAAAAAAAATGTTTTTATTTTTTTTTCTAAATCAGCCAGAACTGACAGCAGCCGGTAAATACATGTCAAATACATATTGGGTCCATTCACAAGTCTGTAAAATGGGTCCACATCCATTCCACAATTTGGCGGAACGTTTCCAGACCCATTGATTTTCAATTCCAGTCTGAAAAATTAGGCATTCACAGGATAAAGAAGTAAGTGTCGGCCAGTACAGGCCCCAAAAATTAGTCAACAGGCGTTCACCTGACAGCAAAGAACGTTGTCTTCTGTGGCTGGAGGTACATTAGGCATTCACAGGATACATAAGTAAGTGTCGCCCATTCCAGGCCCCAACAATTAGCCCACATGCGTTTACCTGACAGCAAAGAACATTGTATTCTGTGGCTGGAGGTAGATTAGGCATTCACAGGATACAGAAGTAAGTGTCGCTCATTCCAGGCCCCAAAAATTAGCCCACATGCGTTTACCTGACAGCTAAGAACGTTGCATTCTGTGGCTGAAGGTACATTAGGCATTCACTGGATAAATAAGTAAGTGTCGCCCATTCCAGGCCCCAAAAATTAGCCCACATGTGTTTACCTGGCAGCAAAGAACGTTGTATTCTGTGGCTGTAGGTACATTAGGCATTCACAGGATACAGAAGTAAGTGTCGCCCGGCCATTACAGGCCCCAAAAATTAGCCCACATGCATTTACCTGACAGCAAAGAATGTTGTATTCCGTGGCTGAGGGACATTAGGCATTCACAGGATACAGAAGTAAGTGTCGCCCATTCCAGGCCCCAAACATTAGCCCACATGCGTTTACCTGACAGCAAAGAATGTTGTATTCTGTGGCTGTAGGTACATTAGGCATTCACAGGATACAGAAGTAAGTGTCGCCCGGCCATTACAGGCCCCAAAAATTAGCCCACATGCGTTTACCTGACAGTAAATAATGTATTCTGTGGCTGGAGGCACATTAGGCATTCACAGGTTACAAAAGTAAGTGTCGCCCATTCCAGGCCCCAAAAATGAGCCCACATGCGTTTACCTGACAGCTTAGAATGTTGCATTCTGTGGCTGAAGGTACATTAGACATTTACAGGACACAGAAGTAAGTGTCGGCCATTCCAGGCCCCAAAAATTTGCCCACATGTGTTTACCTGTCAGAAAAGAATGTTGTATTCTGAGGCTGAAGGTACATTAAGAATTCACAGGATACAGAAGTAAGTGTCGCCCGGCCATTACAGGCCCCAAAATTTAGCCCACATGCGTTTACCTGACAGCAAAGAATGTTGTATTCTGTGGCAGGAGGTACATTAGGCATTCACAGGATACAGAAGTAAGTGTCGCCCATTCCAGGCCCCAAAAATTAGCCCACATGCATTTACCTGACAGCTAAGAACATTGCATTCTGTGGCTGAAGGTACATTAGGCATTCACAGGATACAGAAGTAAGTGTCGCCCATTCCAGGCCCCAAAATTTAGCCCACATGCGTTTACCTGACAGCTAAGAACGTTGCATTCTGTGGCTGAAGGTACATTAGGGATTCACAGGATACAGAAGTAAGTGTCACCCGGCCATTACAGGCCCTAAAAATTAGCCCACATGCGTTCACCTTACAGCAAACAATGTTGTATTCTGTGGCTGG
Organism: Pelophylax lessonae; assembly: GCF_965119305.1. Taxonomy (NCBI): domain Eukaryota; kingdom Metazoa; phylum Chordata; class Amphibia; order Anura; family Ranidae; genus Pelophylax; species Pelophylax lessonae. The sequence continues at coordinate 98,290,279 of NC_138770.1, forward strand.
AGGTACATTAGGCATTGACAGGATAAATAATTGTCAGCCATTAAAGGCCCCAAAAATTAGGCATTCAATGGAAATAAAATGCCTTGGATGCCGCTGTAATTACCGAAGACAAGGACCATGAATTGTTATGGGTGGATGGCGGTCATAAGGAATTTTATTCAAACATGGTCTACTGGTCACATGTGTTGAATTCCTCTGAGATCCATGCCTCATTCATTTTTATAAATGTGAGGTAGTCAACACTGTCATGAGCTAGGCGAGTGCGCTTATCGGTCACGACCCCCCCCCCCTGCTGCGCTGAATGTCCTTTCAGACAGGACACTGGATGGGGGGCAAGCCAACAGTTCCATTGCAAATTGTGCAAGTTGTAGCCAGAGGTCAAACCTGCCCACCTAGTAGTCCAGAGGTTCATCACTCCTCAGAGCGTCCACATCGGCCGTTAACCCAATGTAGTCGGACACCTGTCGGTCTAGGCATTCCCTATTGCTGGATCCGGAGTACAGCTATCAATGGGTCAGCTGAAAGAATGATTTCATATCAGAAGTGACCGACACATCTTCAAAACGCCCTCTTCTTGCAGTTGGATTGGTACCCGCAACTGTTTCTCTGTGAGTGGAAATTCCTCTGCCAGCGCACGCAAAATCAGAATGCAGCATTTCTCGAAGCAAGGCCTGGAAGTGCAGCATTCTGACCGCCCTCTGTGATGGTGGTAACATTTCCACCATTTTTCGTTTGTACCGGGGGTCTAAGTACGTTGCCATCAAGTACTGTTCCTTGCCCTTTATGCTTTTTATACGAGAGTCCCCCTTAAAACACTGGAGTATGAAGGCCCCCTTTTGCACTAAACTGGAAACGGTGTAGTGGTCTGGCTCCTGCTCATCATCCAGGATAATGTCATCCTCGTTCTCCTCCCCCCATCCAAGGACAACACCAGGGTTCCCAGAAAGGTTTAAAGCATGCTCTTCTTGCTCCTCCTCATCCGGCCCGGCACCATCCTCCTCTGACTCCTCTTCAGACTCCTGCTGTTGACTTGTCTCAGATGGAGTAGCACCCCCTGGGAATTCATCCAACATTGCGACTTCCTCATCTTCCTGCTCCTCGACGGCCTGATCAATGACACGACCCAATGCAAGCTCCAGAAAGAAGGCGTAAGGTACGATGTCTCTGATGGCATCCTGGCCTCGACTGACCAGTTTGGTGATCTCATCAAATGGCTGCAGAAGTCTGCATGCGTCGCGCATGAGCAGCCACTGGCGCGGTGAAAAAAACCCAAGGTCCCCAGAACCTGTCCTGCCACAGAGTTCATACAGGTAGTCGTTAACTGCACGTTTCTGCTGGAGCAGCCTTTCAAGCATATACAAGGTTGAGTTCCATCGCGTCAGGCAGTCACAAATAAGATACCTGATGGGCAGGTTGTGTCGCCGCTGAATGTCAGCAAGGCGAGCCATGGCTGTGTAAGATCTTCTGAAATGGCCCGAGATTTTCCTGGCCTGCCACAAGACGTCCTGGACCCCAGGGTATTTGGCAACAAATTGCTGCACGACCAAGTTCAGGACGTGTGCCATGCATGGCATGTGTGTAATTTTGCCCTGTTTTAGCGTGCTCAGCAGATTGGCACCGTTGTCACACACCACTTTACCAACTGTCAAATTGAGCGGTGTCAGCCACTGATCTGCCTGTGACCGCAAAGCTGAAAGGAGTGCAGGACCAGTGTGGCTCTTGGCTTCCAGGCACAACAGACGCAGCACAGCATGGCAATGTCTCACCTGGCATGTGGAATAGGTTCTGGGGATCTTGGGCGGCGCAGCGGAAGAGACGGTAGAAGCCGAAAAGGAGGAGTCAGCTGAGGAGGAGAAGAAGAGGCAGGCCTGCATGCAATCCGTGGCTGTAAATTCAAATCTACATGGGTGCCACGGGTTACATGCTTGACGGCCGTCAGAAGGTTCACCCAGTGGGCATTAAAAGCTATATACCTTCCCTGCCCGTGTTTGCTAGACCACATGTCTGTGGTCAGATGTATCTTGGCACCAACACTGTGTGCCAGAGATAAATTCACTTGCCGCTGAACATGGCCATATAGCTCTGGAATGCCCTTCTGCGAGAAATATTTCCTTCCTGGGACCTTCCATTGTGGTGTTCCAATGGCCTCAAATTTCCGAAAGGCCTCCGAGTCCAGTTGATATGGCAGTAGTTGGCGGGCTGTCAGTTCCGACAAGCCAGCAGTCAACTGTTGGGAAAGAGGGTTATCCGACATCAGCATTTTTTTACACTCCAACATTTGGGCCACGGAAGCCTGCCTTTTTCCAGAACAACATGAGGACGGCATGATGGAAGGTGGAGTGGAGGACAATTGTGAGGGGAGAGGAGAAGGAGAAGAGGCTGGACTGTGAGAGCCTGGAGTGTGGCTTTGTAGGTTCTGACGGCGTTGCTCCCACTGGGCTCGGTGATGGGAGTCCAGTTGCCTTCTTAAGGCGGTCGTTCCTAGGTGAGTGTTGGGCTTACCGCGACTTATGCATTGACTGCAAAGGCTGCAGATGGCAACACTATTGTCGGCATCGTACACATTAAAAAAAGCCCACACTGCGGAGCCATGTGCGGGCGTCCTGTGAGCGCCAGATGAGACTGTACATGGTTGATGGCTCGTTCTTGATACATTAGCAGTCTGCTTTGTCCCTTCTGTGCAATGTAAGTTCCGCCTGCTTCTCCTCCCTATCTGCTGGTCCATCTCTCCCTCTGAACTCCCCTCCTCTTCCTCTCTTGTGGGCGCCCACGTGACGTCATCATTGACGTCACCTTCCCCACCACTAACATTTGAGATCTCGGAGTAGGCAGCAACAGTGGGGACCAACCTCCTTTGGCTGATCTGGGTACTTTCGTCAGACTGCTGGGTGGCGGCTGTTGCTACCTCCTCTTCCTGATCCGATGCCATGAATGAGAATGAAGAGGGTGCAGATAGAGAGGATGAGGAGCGTGCAGAAGAGGAAACCCGAGTGAGCCACTCAACCAAGTCTGGTGCGTCCTTTGACGTAATCAAACGCACCTTTTTGAAACTTCACACTTTGACTCCCGCCTACTGCTCCTGCCCTACCCCTACCGCCCCTATGACAAAAGTCTCTAGAGAAGCGCGGTATATGTGGAAAAAGGTATATAACACCCCGCTTCAATCTGTGGTTTTGGGGGGCCCCTGGTCTATCACACTAGTTCTACAAAAAATTGGCTAGTAACTGTTGTCACTGTGTGTAGCAAAGTTAACACAGCAAAAGGGGCAATATTTGTGCAGGACACAAATACACTGTTATAAAAGTATACTGTTAGATAAAACCCCACTTCAATCTGTGGTTTTGGGGGGCCACTGGTCTATCACACCAGTTATAATACTTTTTTAAAAGTGCTTTTGTCACTCTTTGTAATTGTAGTAACGCTGCAGAAACGCTCACCACACCAGTCACAATGCTGCACAGTGCACAATGCAAATCCACTATGATATGCTTTCTATATTAGAAAGTATATTATAAGTGTATTACATACATAGTGCACACCAAATAATAGTACACCTATACCAAATACCAGTCCTTGAAAGGACTTGTGTGGACCTATAACAGAGCGATCTGTGTCACTGGCAATCTGTCCCTGCTCCCCACAGCAATCCTCTCCCTATACTGACAAAAGAGACAATATAGATAGTACACCTATACCAAATACCAGGCCTTAAAGGACTTTTGTGGACCTATAACAGAGCGATTTGTGTCACTGACAATCTGTCCCTGTCCCAATCTGTCCCTGCTTCACACAGCAAACCTCTCCCTACACTGATAAAAAGCAGAATGTAAAATGGCAGCCAGCCCAGGTTTATTTATAAGGTAGGGGGTATGTCCATATACTGAAATGTCTCAATTGGCTGTCCTGTTCCACCTGATGGTGTCATGGGTCAAAGTTCTCCCCAATGTAATCTAATATGGCCGCCGCGAACAACGCCATATGTTCGCAAGATCGGCGAACTGCGAACGAGCAAAGTTTGCTGCAAACCGACCGCCGGGCGAACCGCAAGGCCATCTCTACTCTTCAGGGCCCAACTGCAGGCGCCCCCTTTACCACTTCAGGGTCTTCAACCTAGGTACCCTCTTTATAGCTAGCTGACACTTGGATCCTAGAACCTTCTCCGGAGTTGTCTCCACTGACTCTAGGCAGACCCCCAGGGGCAATCCTCAGTACTCATGACCTGTGTAGGCTTTCCTGGGACTAGATCCCTCTCGCTCTCCGCTGGTTCACGGCACACCGGATTCCCCTCAGCTCAACTCAGCGCTCTCTGGAATCTCAGGCAGCACCCGAGACATCCGCCTCCTCTGACAGGAGGAGAGACAGCCGTCCTCTCCCTCCTGGGACTCTGCTTCCCGCCAAAGACAATGAGTCATGCTCTTCCTCAAACTGATACCTACTCCCTGAATCCTTTGTGGCAGAATATGCCTTCTGGGGTAGTTACAAGCCTGAATGTATCCCTGATTGGGTTTTCTCAACTGCCCTATGAGAAGCCTCTCACAGAGCCAGTGGGGAGACTCCCCCTTCAGCAGACACACCTGGAAACCATGACACCCTACCAAAAGAAATCATGGCCCTGCTGTTAGGCAGACAAGGCCCATTATACATTTTCCTAGCACCTACCTGTAGGGTGCTATACCATAATGGAAATTCTCTTTGGCATCCATACCAGACCCTTATCAAGAATAAGGGTAAGTATTTTTATATGGGAATCCCTTTTTTTTGTGTGGGATCCCCCACTGACATCTATATCAGACTCTCATCTAGGATAAGGGTCTGGTAGAGATGAAGGGAATCCCTAGATGCTTCATTTACAAACAGTAAGTACATGGCTGGGAGCTGTCATTTACCGGCAATTTAACCACTTCAACAGTGGCCCAATTCTGACACTTCTCACATATAAATAATGTAAAAATCAAATTTTTTTTGGCCAGAAAATTACTTAGAACCCCCAAACAATAAATATTTTATTAAACAGAGGTCATAGAGAATAAAATGATGGGTGTTGCAATTTTTTTTATCCACACGCTAATTGTGGATAGGTTTTTCAAACGCAATAATTTTGGAAATAATACACTTTAAATAATTTTAATGCACAAAAATACAATACAATACACAATTTTTTGGTAAATTATAAAAGGAGATGTCACACCGAGTAAATAGATACCTAACATGTCTTGCTTTAAAATTGTGCACGCTTGTGGAATGCTGCCAAACAACTGTACATAAAAATCCCTATAGACCTAGACGAGATGTGAATTCATGCTCAGTACCACAGTCCAGATAGCTATTTCTAAATTCCATGTCCTTATATCCGGTATTTAATCTCTGGTGCACTTTGAATTCTGACCTACCATTATTTCAATAGCAAGATTGAGCTGGTGTTTCGGTTTCGGGAGGGGGTGGGGGGGTTGAGGAACCAATTTTTTTGTTTTTATAGTGAGATGGATTATGTCTAGTTTAGATATAACTTTTGTTCTTTTACTGTAATGTGGTCCTGTGTGGCCGTACAGGCGGCATTGGAATTTTGCTAACACTGCCTTACAGTGTTGTTTTGTTTCTTCTATGCTAATATGTGAAAACTTAAAAAAAATAATTTACAAAAAAAAAAATCTCCATAATAGTAATATGGGAATCCTGCGCTGTGTGTATAATAGTATCTACAATCAAGGCAGCTAACACATAAGAAGCATACACAATTTATAACATAAATAATAAACAAAACGTGGAGCGCCTTTAGGAAATATATCTAAATTCAAACATGAAAAATATGTAAACACATCGGTAATATTAATAGACTACATTGACAGTCCATATAATAATAATAATAGTTTCTCTGTACAGATAATAGTTCATAATGGAGTCACCAATCCAGTGTGCAGACAACAAGGCTATGGTGTCCAAACAAATGTACCATCCGTCACTAATGGAAAGAATGCAAACTCACCAAATATAGTGGCTGTCATTGCAGCAGCAAATAGACCTCAAAATTACACAGTGGATGGTATTACCAATCATCCATATTGGGATCCTACTGGTAATAAAAAAGCTCACCCGACTAGCCTGTGACCAACAGTAACAGTATGCAAGGGTATAGTTGCACACATTTGCAAATATATGCGTAAGCTGCAGGCCCCGGCAAGGCACCCTTGGTGACTCCATTATGGACTACTCTCTGTACAAAGGAACTATTATTATTATCCTTAAACATTTATATTTATTCTTTTATTTTAAAACAAAATTTACACTGTATATTTATTTATTTATTTATTTTTTAATTTATTTTATTGTTTTTAGAAGGGATGAAAAACCTCAATTGTGATAGCATGGGCTGTGATAGTATGGGCCCTGGCAAGGCACCCTTGATGACTCCATTATGGACTATTCTCTGTGCAAAGGAACTATTATTAATATATGGACTTTCTATTGATATTACCAATGTGTTCACATTTTTTTCATGTTTGAATTTAGATATATTTCCTAAAGGCGCTACACTTTTTGTTTATTTAAAATTTCCATGGGTGACACTTTATAAGCCTTTACAGGTTACCAGTTTACAGTTATACAGGAGTCTGGTACTAGAAATATTGTTCTCACTATAACGTTTGCGGCGATACCTTACATGTGTGGTGTGAACACAGTTTACAGATGCATGCGTGACCTACGTATGTGTTTGCGTTTTCGCACGAGCAGGGGGTTCTTTAAACATTTTTATTTTATTTATTTTTTATTTTAAAACAAAATTGACACTGTATATTTTATTTATTTATTTTTTAATCTCTTTTATTGTTTTTAGAAGGGATGAAAAAAATCAATTGTGATAGCATGAGCTGTGACAGGTCCTCTTTATAGACCCCAGATCTCTCCTCTGCCCTGCAAAGCATTTGATCAAATCAAGATTGGTTGTTTAAGCCAGTAACTGCTTGTTTCCATGAGACCGAAAGTGAAAAAATCCTTATTTCTTCTAGTTTCTGATGTCACACAGTTGGAAGAACTGCATCAGTTCCTCTCACTGTGTCTCAGGAACGGGATGCTGCCGGTTGCATCCTTACCGAACTCCTCGATTGCACGGGAGAGCCTGGTAAAGGTGGTGGGAGGGGGGTGGGCCCCCCTTCTAACACCTGATTCTAACACCTGAAAAATTATTCTAGCAGCTTCTTAGCTGCCAGCATCACTTTTAGGCCCCTTTCACACAGGCGGACCGTTCAGATCCGCCTGTCCGTTTTTTTGGCGGATCTGAACGGTCCCCCCATGCATTCCTATGGGGCATCGGATGTCAGCGGAGACATGTCCGCTGACATCCGACCCGATCCGATCCGTCAAATCTGGACGGATGGAAACCCTATTTTCCATCCGTCCAGCGGATCGGATTGGATGGGATCGGGTGAGAATGGACTGACGGTCCGTTGACATCCGATTTCCCCCATAGAGATGCATGGGGAACTGTCAGCTGTGTCTCCGCACACAGCGCGGAGACACAGCTGTCCTCCTGCTGCTCAGCGGGGGATCGGCGGCTCGATCCCCCGCTGAGAAAAACGGACTCCGTCCAGCAGACGGAGTGTGTGAAAGAGCCCTTATATTGAAGGGAATCGCTGGCCCTAAAAATCTCATTGCTGCAGACATGTTATTTTTCATCAATTACAGCCAGGTGGAGAAGAGATCTGTGTAATGGGTAGGCATAGAGAAAAAAAGTGTGAAAATATAAAATAAAATGCAAGCTTGAAATGAATATAATTATTAAAAATAAAACACAGCCTTGGAAAATGCCTAATACATTATCTAGAAATCTAGAGCATACTCACAATACTCATACATTTAGGGTATTTTAGCGTTATTATTTACCCAGAGTTCAGCTATAATTATTTAAAAAAAAAAAAATCAGAATAGAATATATATATATATATATATATATATATATATATATATATATATATATATATATATATATATATACAGTGCCTTGTGATAGTATTCGGCCCCCTTGAACTTTGCAACCTTTTGGCACATTTCAGGCTTCAAACATAAAGATATATAACTGTAATTTTTTGTGAAGAATCAACAACAAGTGGGACACAATCATGAAGTGGAACAACATTTATTGGATATTTCAAACTTTGTTAACAAATAAAAAACTGAAAAATTGGGCGTGCAAAATTATTTAGACCCCTTAGGTTAATACTGTGTAGCTCCACCTTTTGCTGTGATTACAGCTGTAAGTCGCTTGGGGTATGTCTCTATCAGTTTTGCACATCGAGAGACTGACATTTTTGCCCATTCTTCCTTGCAAAACAGCTCAAGCTCAGTGAGGTTGGAAGGAGAGCGTTTGTGAACAGCAGTTTTCAGTTCTTTCCACAGATTCTCGATTGGATTCAGGTCTGGACTTTGACTTGACCATTCTAACACCTGGATATGTTTATTTGTGAACCATTCCATTGTAGATTTTGCTTTATGTTTTGGATCATTGTCTTGTTGGAAGACAAATCTCCGTCCCAGTCTCAGGTCTTTTGCAGACTCCATCAGGTTTTCTTCCAGAATGGTCCTGTATTTGGCTCCATCCATCTTCCCATCAATTTTAACCATCTTCCCTGAAAAAAGCAGGCCCAAACCATGATGCTGCCACCACCATGTTTGACAGTGGGGATGGTGTGTTCAGGGTGATGAGCTGTGTTGCTTTTACGCCAAACATAACGTTTTGCATTGTTGCCAAAAAGTTTGATTTTGGTTTCATCTGACCAGAGCACCTTCTTCCACATTTTTGGTGTGTCTCCCAGGTGGCTTGTGGCAAACTTTAAACAACACTTTTTATGGAACTTTAAACTACACTTTTTTGATATCTTTAAGAAATAGCTTTCTTCTTGCCACTCTTCCATAAAGGCCAGATTTGTGCAGTATATGACTGATTGTTGTCCTATGGACAGAGTCTCCCACCTCAGCTGTAGATCTCTGCAGTTTACCCAGAGTGATCATGGGCCTCTTGGCTGCATCTCTGATCAGTCTTCTCCTTGCATGAGCTGAAAGTTTAGAGGGACGGCCAGGTCTTCGTAGATTTTCAGTGGTCTGATACTCCTTCCATTTCAATATTATCACTTGCACAGTGCTCCTTGGGATGTTTAAAGCTTGGGAAATCTTTTTGTATCCAAATCCGGCTTTAAACTTCTCCACAACAGTATCTCAGACCTGCCTGGTGTGTTCCTTGTTCTTCATGATGCTCTTTGCGCTTTAAACGGACCTCTGAGACTATCACAGTGCAGGTGCATTTATACGGAGACTTGATTACACACAGGTGGATTCTATTTATCATCATTAGTCATTTAGGTCAACATTGGATAATTCAGAGATCCTCACTGAACCTCTGGAGAGAGTTTGCTGCACTGAAAGTAAAGGGGCTGAATAATTTTGCACGCCCAATTTTTCAGTTTTTTATTTGTTAACAAAGTTTGAAATATCCAATACATTTCATTCCACTTCATGATTGTGTCCCACTTGTTTTTGATTCTTCACAAAAAATTACAGTTTTATATCTTTATGTTTGAAGCCTGAAATGTGGCAAAAGTTCGCAAAGTTCAAGGGGGCCGAATACTTTTGCATTTCGCAAGGCACTGTATGTATATATATATATATATATATATATATATATATATATATATATATATATAATATAACATTTTAGAAGCCACGTTAGCAATTAAGAACCTGGGATTTGTAATGAATATATTTGCACCGTTTCATGATAATTGACCTCAAGGGTTCAGAAACAAATTATAAATTCTGTGCTTAATAGTGATAATGTTATAAGTTAGGCTGGCAGAGACCAGAGAAACATCAGAGTTTTCAAAATTTTATTTTTTTCTTGTTTTTATGTCATCTTAACTTTTATAATTTTTTATAATTTTTTATTATGCATTTTACTATGTTGAAATAGAAAGGATGCTGCTATTTTTCTAACCTGCCCTTTATGTAAAAATACATTTCTTTTTCTGCCTGTCTCTTTTATTGGATGCTAAAACTTTATTTTGTTTCTTAAGGAAAAAAAAAAGGTAATTAAACTTGAAAAATGAAAAAATGTAAAATGTAAAAGGAAATTTCTATTATTCATATAATTTTTATAGGTTGGGGAGGTTTTCTTCTTTTTCTGTCCCTGTAATGGTTGTACAAGAAATGTGGGGTCTCAGCTAACCCTTCTGCCTTTTACCTCAAACAAAATTAAAAAATCTTTGTTTTTTAGTGGCAGACTGTTTAAGATATCAGAACCATACACCATGTCCCTGGGCTGGTATGACTACTACAATGTAGGCTCATAATCATCCTTTGTAACCTAGCTAAGGGAAATGCGGGTGTCTGTGATTGTTTCCAAGGTTTGTCATCTAAATCATCAGTTGCTCATTGATTTGTGTTGATAGAAATGTTCAAATCCAATCACAATTGCATAATCTCTTTTTTTGATTTGGGTATAGCTGATCGCTCTCAGTGGCCTGGAGCAGGGATCTCCAATGTTCTCAGTACAAGGGCCACACTCTATATTTTACAGCTCTTTGCATGCCAAAAAAAAAAAAAACAGTTTAATAAATGAATAATAAAATGTAAATGAAGGAATAAACAGGCTCCAAGAAAAAAATTCACATCCGAGTCCCCCGTTTAATATCAAAGCCACCCTTTTTACATCAAAATCTGTTTTGCTTCAGAAGCCTGCCCATCTCATCAGAATCCCTGTTCCTTCATAGTTCCCCTTTTACATAAGAAGTCCCCAATCTCATCAGAGTTTCTGATGGTAATGTGTTGGGGATTCCTGGCTTAACTATAAACAGGTTTCCTTGTTGCTTGTGTAACACAGTAATTTGTAACTATCCAAGGGTGCTTTTTGTTCCTATGGATGACCCATTGAATGTACTATTATATCTATGATTCTGTTGTTTTTATATGCAATGTGGACCCATTTGAGGTCCTGAATGTATTTGTGAATTTTTTGAAATAATAAATATTAATTGTTTATATTGTGTTTTCTAATTGCCCATAAAATCCCAAACCTAGAGGAGATGCTTCTTTATATTTCTTGTATAAATCTATGGGATGGTGGCAATGTATACCTTCAGTGCCTTGAGATTTAGTTGGTCCTGACTACAGACAACCTGATATATTGACTTTTTCATTAATTACATAGTTACATAGTTAGCGAGGTTGAAAAAAGACATCAGTCCATCCAATTCAACCTATGATGTGTGTGTGTGTTTGCTGTTAACCGTACATTGAGCAAATGCCCAGACAAGCTTTGAGTCCCAGCTGTTTACAGAGTAATACTTTAAAATAGTTTTTATATAATTTAATATCATTTTATGTACAATTCAGAAGTTAGGTAATAAGCAGTTGTGCAAAATGGAGGAAAAGTTGTGAAAGTGGAGCAAAGAAGGGGAAAAAAGATAAGGTGAGAAATATGATATCCATATATTTTTGTTTAGCCATTTGTGTGATCCACTTCATCTGACATGTTTTTTAAGTTCGGTCTGTTTTATTGACATCTTATAAGCAAGCAGTGTTTAATTTAAATGTGATATTTTATAAAATTTAATATAATAAAATCTAAACATTCTAGGCAATAAGCAGGAGGGAGAAAGTGGGGGAAGGAAGGAAACATTATTACCTTCGTTTTTTGAACAATGCAGATGTTGGACATTAAGTTTAAGTGTCCATCCTAATAAAGTGAACATCGTCTTTGAAATGCATACATAAAATGGCTTTTTTCCAAATAATGCGGCAATGGTAAAATTATGGACTATCAAGATTCTTATGCATGACTTCTCCTTAACAAAAAAAATGTGAAGTTTTGCACATTATGTCTAGTATGTTATGTTTTGCAGCTGAATAATTATGATATTTGAAAACCTTAAAAAGAGGAGAAATAGTGAATTATTTTATAGTTCTGGTGTTTGTATTATTTGCATTTAAAATAACATTTTACAATTGTAATTGATACATTTTTGGTAACTGAACACGCTAAAGAAGAACATGATCATTCAGAATGTCTCCCATAATGAAAATAAACTGGATTACTGAAAGTCAAAAGCTAATCGCAGTTTGGAAGTAAAACAGTGAGAATAATGCCAAGGAAATGGGGGTCAGGACATTTGCTTGAAGGTTTGCTAGTCTCCAACATCTATTGGAAATAACCAGAAACTTCTGAATGATTTATGTGCCTTGTGTGTTTTTTTTCTTTTTTTTTACGTTCAGCACCTGTTGACTAAGACTTCAAATACTTTCTTTTTAAATATTATGTACATTTTCTTAACCATTTCATTTTATTATCCATAAAACTGAAGCCACTCATTTTTGTTGCAAAAAAATTAAATTTATCTTGAACACAAGTCCCTTCTTGCCTTACCTTACCATGAGAAAGGTTTACTTCTAGAGTCAGTTTATTGTAAACTTTATGTAATTATCACTTTTTTGGTCAAGTTTGTGTCATGAGCTTTAAGAACAGGACGATTATCACTGAAATCATTCTTTTAGGGTTTTCTACAGATATAAAGACAAACATTGTACTTTTTGTTCTGTTTTTTGTGATCTATGTGATAACTCTTATGGGAAATTGTCTTATTATATTAATGATTATTATTAATCCTCATTTACGAACTCCAATGTACTTTTTCCTGTGCATTTTGTCTTTTCTGGATTTGTGCAGTTCATCATCAGTGGTTCCTAGGCTGTTGTCTGACTTATTTGCCACTCAGAGATCCATTTCACTTGGAGCCTGTGCTTTTCAGTTCTACACTGTTATGCTCATGGGAGGTACCGAATGTCTTCTTCTCGCTCTCATGGCTTATGACCGATACATCGCCATATGTTGGCCTCTCCATTATTCCGTTCTCATGAGATGGAGTGTTTGTTATCGACTTATAGCTCTTTTGTTGATAATTAGCTTTTTCTTCTTTGTTTTTCCATCACTTTCCTCACCCATGGCCTTGTGCAGTCCAAATCGGGTCAACCATTATATGTGCGAGCTTCTAGCCATCGTAAAACTGACTTGTGATCGTGTCCCCTCAAGTGAAATCTCTATACTTTTTTTGTGTTTTGCTAGTATCCTTCTCCCTTTTGTCTATATCATTGTGACTTATGTTTGCATTATTGCCACAGTATTAAAGATTAAATCTGCAGGCAGATCTAAGGCTTTTTCCACGTGTACCTCCCACATTTCTGTAGTGGCCTTATACTTTGGGACTGGGATGATTATGTACTTTGGACCATCATCAGACTACTCGACAAGCCAAGGGAAATACATTTCTGTTTTTTATAATATTGTGTGTCCAATGTTAAACCCAATCATTTACAGCCTGAACAACAAAGAAGTGAAAGAAACATTGAGGAAACGTCTTTCAAACAAAACATCCTGAATTTCAAAGTGAAACTTTAGTATAATATTTTTGTGTGAATTAAAGTTTAAGTTGCAATAAAAATTATGCATACTTCATTACTGTATTAATTCTCACATAAGAATATTGTTTTTAATAAAACTATCATTATACAGGATGCACTCATACCCGCATGACAGTATACTGACTTTTGTAAGGCGAAAGCTCAGCGTAAGTGATCTGTTTTGAAGAATCAAGGTCAATAATACATACAGATCCATATGTTGTCAGGAATGTTGAAGAAGAAAGGGGGTCTGCCACAATCTGTGATCTTATGTACCTACCCTGTATTCTTTCTGGATCACTCCTAATCATTATATTTTTTCAGTAGACTTGAGAGGGACTGGAGAACAGCTGAAAGCTTCTAAGACAGTGCAGTGGGATCAGCTATTTAGAAATTAATAATGCTGCTTGGCCATGCTGCTTTAAATCCAGGAACAGGATGTAGGCCAGATTTTGGAAGATGGCTAAGATAAGGAGGATGATGCTTGACCACACTATTCTGAGACTAGAATTCATCATGAGATACCTACCACAGGATTAGAAATTGAGGAAAGAAATGATTACCCACACTATGATACAAGGAGCCATATGGCCTGTTGACTTCATCTTAACAGATTGAGTTGATGGGCAGCACAGGTACAGCACTTAGGACTGAGAAGGACTTACTAGGCTTGGCTCAGTTCATAATTCTTTAACAAGAAGACTTCCTGGTGGATCTGGGGACCTGAGGATGACAACATGGGGTCGGGGGAGGGGATGTAGAAAAATATGATTAGTTTTTCATGAAGAAACTGCTAAGTAGAGGGAATTCCTTTCCCTGCACTGTTTTACTTTCCAGTATATGAAAGATTTATTTTTTTAAGCACCACCATGAAATATTTTCAGCATTTAAAAAAGCCACTCTTACATAGGAAACCTCTAGAGGGCAATAACTAAATATTGGAATAAGTCGAAGGTTGCAGGCAGGTGGAAGGTTACCAGACTTGAACAGTCTTATTTATCATTTTATTGTTTCTTTTACCTACAAATCACTTTTATACGAATTACTGTGTTGGACACCTTACACCTACTCAAGCCAGCAATACCTCCCTACCCATATGTAATCAAAAATGTAGCCATTCCCTGCTGAACCAGACAAATTTTGATCACATATGGGGAGGGAGGTTACACAGAAGTCAACCTACAGATCAAGTTCTGTACAGCCACGCTGTTGGATTTTCCCCGCTCAATAGCCTGCAACACTGATCAGTGTATTCTGACAGCAAGGAAGTCTCTCCACTGGCAGACTAGTAAGTTCAGCGGGAAGGATTCCCCATGCACATTGAGTTTCTGGATAGAGGGAATTAAGTCAGTTTTTTACCTAAACTCGCTGGTCTTCAGTCTTGAAGTCCAAACATCCAGCTGCTTCCTAGGAGTCTCAAATCTCCTCCCAAATAGTGGTGGACACAAAACCTACCCAACATTTGCAGTAGAACTGTATATTGAAGCTGAACTATGGCCTTACCATAAGTCTTGCACAACTGCGCTATCTGTCTACTAAGTTACTTATTCTGATTTCAATGCACACTGTCAGCATCTCAGTCAGCGTCTCAGTGTACATTACAAGTTTAAACAGTTCAGATAGAGCCTGCCTCATTTCCTGGCTGGCGGACTTCCAGCATCTAGTCTTTTCCAACCCAACCCAACCTAACTGTCCCTGGCCTACCCCTTTCATTCATTGTATTTCAGTTTTTCATGGAGTATTAGCATCACACATGGGCTTTGCCTAAGGTGATCTGCATGCAAATACAGCCTTCTTAGTAACGCCAACTCTCTCAAACTGACACTTACAAGTCAAAGGAATTCTGTTATCTGTATAACTGCTTCCAAAAGTGAGCCCATTGCTTGTATCAGGGTTAAGGACCCTTGAATAATTCTAAAGCAGATGCTGTGATGGTTTTAGAAACATAACAAAACTGTTCTGGCCCCTCCCACAGGTACTGATCTGCCTGCATTGGATAGAGAATCACAAAAACCCAGTGATGACAGTACTGGGTATAGAGTAACATATGTATGTAATTGATTGTTTTTTTCTTTTCTAAATGTGAGGTGGGAAGGAAGAACCATGCAAGGCAAAATATAGGTTTATTAAACTTCATTTTTTTGCCTCTCTCCCCTCACATACTCAAACACACACATACACACTCACGCACACACACCCCTCTTCACAGATCCATACCAAGCTCTTGCTACAATAATTACATCCTTTTCATCCCAATGTCTTTTCATGTGCAATGGAGCTCCACTGATATCTCCAAAAACTTTTGTTGGAACATTTCCTTACTCCTTATAGACCACCTCCAGGACATTAAAAAAATGCATGCTTGTGATAGATGAAGTTGACTTGTAAACATGTTTTTTTCAAGTGAACTTTTAGTATTGATCATATGCTTTACTTCCCACATTTGCATGTATTGTAGAGACATACTGTATACTAGCATCATATATCAGAAACAAAATCAGGCATACAAGGAATTGGTCTACAGTTTAAAGTCTATTACACTTTTTACATACAGTAGCTGAACATTTATGTGTATGTGTGCGCACACACACACACACACTGAAACTGCAACATAATATAAAAGTCATGGTTACACACACAGTTACTACGTATATACATTTGCTAATACTCTACAAGCAGTCAAAGTAGTTGATCTACTAAAGACAAATATGCTGTTCACTTTGCAAGGGATTTATCCCCAGAGCTTAGTGAATGAGATGAAGCTCTGCTGACTTCCATCATCTAATCAATGCTAGCAAAAATAGCAAAAATGCTATTTTCTTTACTTTACTAGCATTTAATTGGATGTTCTTTGCTAGGTAAAATTGGATTTTTTTTGGCTGCACCACAGGGTCAGCATATCTACTTCATACCTGTATATTAAAATGTCACCATCTTAGATTAAGTGAGGTCCTTTGAGAATGTCATATTTCACTAAACGTGTCAGGGCGAGGCCACTCACGAGGCATCATTGCGATTTGGATGTGTCTTTCATGTCAATGTGACTATAAAGCGCTGTATCTGCTTTTCTTTTTGCAAGTGCAATTTTAGGTTATATTTCAATTTTGTTATCTGGTTCACACTATGTGGAGAGCGGTTGTACTTTTACGTATTTGAGTGACAACTCCAAGGAAGTTTGGTACCAGAGAAGGTCCTATCCAGTGATCCCAGGGGTCCTTTATATCCTTAACTTAAGAATCATCTGACATCTTTGGGCAGTTGTGTTTTTGACCTACTATTAATTTGTGCATTCTAAAGTGTGCCAAGGACTCTCTATTCATGCAAATTATGACCTTTCTATAAATTTAGGAGTTCATGGAATTTTGGTAGGTCTTCATATAGTACATTCACATTGGTGACGGCCTGATTCACTGGTGGTGGATTCACTGATTTATGTGATTTTTCAATGAAGAATGAATTAATCACATGGAGTTAGTAACAAGTGGACACTCTTTTCACTTTTACATGTTTTGTATTGCTCAATTTATAATATTTCTTATTTTTCATGTTTGTTCGCTGTTATCTTATTTAGCACAGCACAGTTTTCGATGACTAAGGTGATATTGCTTACTGTGTTTTTAGCTGGTTTTCACAATTATATTTGTTTTGACAACTTGCGTGGTTTACTATATTCACTTTTTTGACTTATAATAATTGAGACCAATGACTGCTGTGTCATTCATATTTTAACCCAGTGATCTGAAATCTACAGGCTCTGTGCTTACATCCCTGGGGAGTCAAGATGTTATAGGATGTTATAGTAGTGCAGTCCTAAGTTGATAGCATCTTCCACTGATCTGTTTGTTCTATAGGTGAACTGCAAGGGGTCTTGTGGAGGGTATGTGGTGTCCTTCAGAAGAGTCAGCACTAGAATCAGGGATTATGTGGAGCACAATTGTCTGAATCATGAGGGGATATCCTACTGCTACAGTGATCTTTGTAAAAAAAAAAAAATGGGTGCCAGATTAGCACAGACCTTCAGGTAGAAGGGTGTTATTCCTTCTGGGCCCAGTGCTTTCTTTATCTTTTGTCTATGGAGATCTGCAACACATCCCCTTAACAGATCCTTAGGAGAGCAATGGAAAGTTTCCAGGGGGTAAGGAAGAAGATGAGATGTCTAAGCTATAGTTGGTCGGGATGTAAATGTGGAGTTGTCAAACCTGGAATAAAACCCATTCAGGTGATTAGTCAGTTGATGGTTCTCTGCAGTATGGGGGAATGGATTCCTGTGGCTGGTAATGACCTGCAGACCTCTCCATACTCCATTCTGGGTCATTTACAAAAATTATGGTTTTCAGTTTGTCTGAAGTGAACAGAAAATTAAAGAATTTATAAATAAAAAGGATAAGCAGTAAAGATAGTACAAATACACTAAGGGGTGGATTTACTAAAACTGGAGAGTTCAAAATCTGGTACAGGTGTGCAGGGTAGCCAATCAGCTTCTAACGTCAACTTGTTCAATTAAGCTTTTGCAAAAAGCCTGGAAGCTGATTGGTTTCTATGCAGCGTTGCAACAGATTGTGCTCTCCAGGCTTAGTAAATCAACCCCAAAATGTTTGTGATAAAAATAATAATACGCCAAAGCACAGAGAAATAGCAATAGCAAGATGCATCAAGAACAAAAACATTTCTCTAAGCCTCGGTTCACACTAGGGCGACCTGTGAGGCGACCTGGTCGCCTCACAGGTCGCCGCAGATCGCCTCCCATAGGGAAGCTGCGGACCCGTTCTAATAGGAGCGACACAAGTCGCTCCGACCTAGAAAAAGGGTCCGGAGCTTCTTTGGGGCGACCAGGAGGCGACCGCCATAGACTTCAATGTTATGAAGTCCGTGGCGGCCGCTCTGAGGTCGCGGCGCGCTGCTCGCACCGTGATCTCGGAGGTCGCCCCGGGAAGTAGCGTCGCGGTAGTTTGAACTGGCGCTAAAAAGGTAAAAAGGTTACAATATTAATACATAAAGGACAGAAAAGAGGGAATGTGAAAGAAGGCAGTTTGTGTTTTATCAAATAGCCAATGTAAAAGATGTGATGGATTGGTTAGTAAGAAAATGTTTAACCACTTTACCACCGGAGGATTTTCCTGCTTTTCGTCCAGGCCACTTTTTGCAACTTGAAAAAACAAATAAAAAGAAAAGCAGTTGCAAAATATGGCTCCAACAAAGGTGAGGTATTTTAAACAGCAAAAAACTTTATTAGAGAAAATTAATTGGATAAAAATTCAAGCAACAACATCAACACTATATGAAATAGTATTTACAATTAACCCACTGACATGGAGATAAAATCATGTATTGGGTCCTGTCTTGTGAAATGCCGCTGCTACGCTATGATCAGACTCCACCCACCACCCAGATGGCACATGTGGAAATCAACCTAATGATTAGGTCAAGAGATTATCATGAAATTAACCACCCTTTAGTTTGTAAATATATGTATGTATATACAGGGGCCACTTCCAAATATGTGTAGTTACCCAGCTGGGAATAATGATCAACTTGGTGGTGTAAAAGACTCAGTCCATAGTAATGCAGGGATTTCCAATAATGACCGCTGGATGCAGGGTCCTCACACCTATGTCGGTGTAAAAGGCAGTTGCTCTACCACAAGCTCACTCTGGCAAATGGATATGTAATTATATGGCTTCACTTTCCAAAGTCTTCCAACATCATATAGACAGAGACACAGCAGCAGACACCATATAAAGCAGCACGGACATGGCTTAAAGCAGACAGACAAACAAGCGAAGCAAGCAAACAGACAGCTTGAGGCGGTGATTCAGCATATACGATCTGATATTGAGTCAGTATCTGTGTCTGAGCAATCAGAGCACCTATAGAGTGGAATGTCCTCTGGTCTGTGGGTATAACAGTCCGGGATAGGTGACTGTGCTCACTGATAGACACATGTGGTATATCTCAGATAATGCGATCAGCCTTTCGTGCAGTATTGCAGTATGGTCTGTTATATAAGTACCGCCAGGGCTGACAGGTACACAGACATAAAGCGACAGGAACAAAGCCGGTTACTGACCGTGTGAGTCGTGTAAGTCCATGTGGTTTGCGCTGCGCACAGTCTGTCAATTGCTAAAGGATCAATCCATGGGCAGGTCCAGCCGTGGTGGATCCGTTGAGGGAGCAAGCCGTGATGTCCGCCAGAGGGTGTGTCCCACCCTCCACCCTGCTTGGGACACCGACCGCTTACACGGACTGGCTGCTTGGCGCCCAAACCCTACTTGGTAGATGGTAAGCTCCCACACCCTCTGGCGGACATCACGGCTTGCTCCCTCAACGGATCCACCACGGCTGGACCTGCCCATGGATTGATCCTTTAGCAATTGACAGACTGTGCGCAGCGCAAACCACATGGACTTACACGACTCACACGGTCAGTAACCGGCTTTGTTCCTGTCGCTTTATGTCTGTGTACCTGTCAGCCCTGGCGGTACTTATATAACAGACCATACTGCAATACTGCACGAAAGGCTGATCGCATTATCTGAGATATACCACATGTGTCTATCAGTGAGCACAGTCACCTATCCCGGACTGTTATACCCACAGACCAGAGGACATTCCACTCTATAGGTGCT
This sequence comes from Pelophylax lessonae, assembly GCF_965119305.1. NCBI lineage: Eukaryota > Metazoa > Chordata > Amphibia > Anura > Ranidae > Pelophylax > Pelophylax lessonae. The sequence continues at coordinate 98,310,345 of NC_138770.1, forward strand.
CTGATTGCTCAGACACAGATACTGACTCAATATCAGATCGTATATGCTGAATCACCGCCTCAAGCTGTCTGTTTGCTTGCTTCGCTTGTTTGTCTGTCTGCTTTAAGCCATGTCCGTGCTGCTTTATATGGTGTCTGCTGCTGTGTCTCTGTCTATATGATGTTGGAAGACTTTGGAAAGTGAAGCCATATAATTACATATCCATTTGCCAGAGTGAGCTTGTGGTAGAGCAACTGCCTTTTACACCGACATAGGTGTGAGGACCCTGCATTCAGCGGTCATTATTGGAAATCCCTGCATTACTATGGACTGAGTCTTTTACACCACCAAGTTGATCATTATTCCCAGCTGGGTAACTACACATATTTGGAAGTGGCCCCTGTATATACATACATATATTTACAAACTAAAGGGTGGTTAATTTCATGATAATCTCTTGACCTAATCATTAGGTTGATTTCCACATGTGCCATCTGGATGGTGGGTGGAGTCTGATCATAGCGTAGCAGCGGCATTTCACAAGACAGGACCCAATACATGATTTTATCTCCATGTCAGTGGGTTAATTGTAAATACTATTTCATATAGTGTTGATGTTGTTGCTTGAATTTTTATCCAATTAATTTTCTCTAATAAAGTTTTTTGCTGTTTAAAATACCTCACCTTTGTTGGAGCCATATTTTGCAACTGCTTTTCTTTTTATTTGTTTTTTCATATTCTATATAGTTGCTTGGCCCACAGGCTATATGCTGCTGGTTTTGAGGAAATAGACGATATACACTATATGTCACACCCTCATACGCCGAAACGGCTCAGTGATTTCCTGAGGTTCAGTTTTTTCTTCCCTTTTCCCTTGGTATATACACTTTTTGCAACTTGGCACTGCGTGACTTTAACTGACAATTGCGCGGTCATGCAACGCCGTACCCAAACTAAATTTACGTCCTTTTTTTCCCACAAACAGAGCTTCCTTTTGTTGGTATTTGATCACCTTTGCGCTTTTCATTTTTTGCGATATTAATAAAAAAATAGCGAGAATTTTGCGAAAAAATTGACATTTTCTACTTTGACAGTTAAAAAATATCCAATATATTCAATTTTTGTCATATATTTAGGCCAAAATGTATTTAGCTACATGTCTTTGACAAAAAAATCCTCAATGAGCGTATTTGTAACCGCTTTAAGACCAGAAGATTTTACCCCATTCCTGACCAGGCTATATTTTGCGATTCGGCACTGCGTTACTTTAACGGACAATTGCGCGATCGTGCGATGCTGTACCCAAATTAAATTTATGTCCTTTTTCCCCCACAAATAGAGCTTTCTTTTGGTGCTATTTGATCACCTATGGGATTTTAAATTTTTGAAAAAAAGAACGACACTTTTGAAAAAAAAAAAACAATATTTTTTACATTCTGATATATAACGTTCCCCAAAAATATAAAAAAATCTAAATTTCTTAACATTTTAGGCCAATTTGTTTTCTGCTACATATTTTTGGTAAAAAAATCTCAATAAGCGTATTTTGTTTGGTTTGCGCAAAAGTTATCGCGTTTACTAACTACGGGAAAAATGTGTCATTTTTATTGTTTATTTTTTTACTAGTAATGGCGGCGATCTGCGATTTTTTTTTTTTGCGGGACTGTGACATTGCGGCGGACAGATTGGACCCCTAGCTGACATTTTTGACACTTTTGGGGGTACCAGTGACATTACTACAGTAATTAGTGCTATAAATATGCACTGTTACTATAATAATGACACTGGCAGGGAAGCAGGGAAGAGGTTAAATTTATTGGTGATCAAGGGGTTAAATGTATGCCTCATGCTTACTGACGTGTGTGGGGGGAGGGGATTGTGTGACACAGATTGCAGGTTCAGCTATGCTGTTTACACAAGTGGGCGGATTTCCACACTCGATCCCAGACGATCAAGGAAGAGCGGCGGTGATCACCGCCTCTCCTCCCCTGACCCTACTCCCGCTGTGTCTGAATACAGCGGGAGCGAGCTTCCGGCGGCGCGCGTGCCGCCGAGAGGGGGTGTTATTCAGCGACGTAGGTCTACGTCGCTGGATGATAATGAGCCACTTTGCCGCAGTACCCTCAACGTGAGCGGTCGGCAAGTGGTTAAAATACATCTTATTTCAATCTTTTCCTACCACCTCCTCACGCTATCACCCATTCCATTCTTGTTGACTTACACCAACATCATGACTGGGTGGATCCAGTGTCATCTCTCTGATCCAATCTTTAGGATCCTGAGAGAACCCTAGCAAGAGGAACTGCCTCAGTTAGGGAGATTTATCCTCTCTATTTGTTCTGTTTACTGTAATCATAGAGAGTGAAAGTAAAAGAAAACCTGCAAATTTTGGGTTTTCACCAGAACAGGAATAATGAGGAAATCGCCCAATGGATACTAGTTCTGGTGACAAACAGGGATTCCTTCACTTTGGAGGTATTTTTTTTTTTTCCAGTGATAACACAACTAAAGCTATTCACTTTTGGATCCTCTCTCTAGTTAAAACTCCACACAGCCCTTTATGAACAGCTTGAGCTATTGAGCCCTTTAAACAACAGTGTTATTTTTTTTAATGCTTCAGCATTGCGTTTAATTGGAAGTGATGTTATGTCATAAGTTACATCGCAGCACTTCCTCCTAGCACGGAGACTCAGGCAGGGCTAAAGCAGCCTGTCAGGATAGATGTTTGCAAACATGCAGGTGCATAAGCCTAAGTACTCCTGCCCATGGCCGTGTAATGAGAGTGTGCGCACAAGTGGGTACGTGTAGCATACGAGTGCGCAAGTGAGAATTGGCGCCAGATGGGCTATTTAAACTGCACTAGTTATCTGTTTTAGTGCCGTTTCGTCTATTACACTCCTTAGCATCTGTGCATCTGTTTCCGTGTTGATCCTCTGTTGCCGACCTCATCTGTTTCTGATTCTGCCTGAACGCTGCCGGTACTGACCCCTGGCTTGCCTCTGGACTATTCTTCTGCCTGCTTCCTAGGATTATTACAGTTCCTGACCCCTGCCTGGTTCCTGATCAGAGAGGTGTAACTAGAACCTTTAGGGCCCCGGTGCAAGAAACCATGAAGGACCTCCCGACCCGAGCCTGGTGCCCTTCCCATCGGTCCCGGTGCTCTTTACTCCCATCGCGGGGCCCTTCATTATGGTCCTGCAGTGGCAACTTTTCATTCTTTCTGCAGTGGGCCCCCTTCCTACCCTTACATTAGTGTCCCCTCTCACATTAAAGGTCTTAGCACCCGCTTCACTTTAGAGTTCTCCTTTACAGTACATCAGAGTTACAGTGCAAGGGGGAACTCTGCAGACCCTGATGTAAAGAGGAACTCTGCGGCCCCTAATGTACAGGGGATCTCAGTGGACCGTGATTCAAGGGGGAATGCTACAGGTGTAAGGGGTAACACTGATGTAAGAGGTTCTCTGGTCACCAGAGGCCCCTCTTACATCAGTGTTCGCAGTGTTCCACTTTACCTTAAGACCCGTACACACGATTCAAAAATTTGGACGACAGATCATCCTTTTTTTTGTATGCTAGTGGCATATTGAAAATTAAGTTTACTAAAATTACAAAAATTTTCGTATGACAGTATAAAAAATTGGAAGTGATGTAATGTGTTGTAATGTACTTGTATTCTAATTTCGAATGACAACTGTACTGATTAAATGAAAATCGTATGATCTGACATCGTAGAAGGAAATTTTTCATGCTTGCCAGACAGGATAATATCGGATGAAATGTGATCGGCTCTCAAAAGCTGTGTACTAATGATCAGATGATTATACGATCGCTTCAAAAGCGGCATTTTTGTCAGATTTTTGAATCGTGTATGGGCCATTAGAGTCCACAAAGTTTCCCCTTGCACTGTAAAGGTGAACTCTTCTGACTCTGATGTAAACAGGGATGCTGGGAACTCTGATGTGGGGAGGAGAGCTCTGGTGACCAGATATCCCCTTATATCAGAGTTCCCTTTACACCAAAGTCTGTAGAGTGAATACACTAAGGTAAAGGGGTTCACTGATGTAAGAGGGAAGTGAGGATGCTGATATAAGGGGGGACCTTTTACATGAGTGTCCCCCCTTACCTTAGGGACCCCCCCACATAAGTGACTGACTGACTGACTGCCCCACAGACTCTGTGTGGTCTGGCTGTCACACACTGACCTCTTAATGGCATCCCCACAAATTGGCAACTACAGCACATTTTATTGCATGCCAAACCACATGGTGCTGCAGCATCATGTGGCTTAGTGTGGCACGATTAAAAAAAAGGTCAGGACTTTTTTTCCCTGCATTTCTCACAGATAGGGAAGTCCGTTAAAATGAATGGGCTGCCCCATCCGTGATGTGCGCATGCAAATGCGCATACACAGATCTGAATCTAGCCTCATATCACAATCACATTCTTACATCAGAATCCTCAGTCCCCCCCTTCACGTCACTCCCCTTCACATTACTGTCTTCAAACCCCCATTACAATCCTCAACCCTCCATTACTGTTCTCAGCCCCCTCCCCCCTCATTCATGCCCCTCTCATTATTGTTCTAAGCCCCCCATTATTGCCCTAAAACCCCCCATTACTGCCCTTAGCCCCCCCATTAATGTCCCGTCCTCATTAATGTCCTGAGTGCCCCATTACATTCTTAAAACTCCCCATTACTGTCCTTAACATCCTCATTACTGTCCTTAGTGGCCCCTTACTGTCCTCTGTCCCCCATTACTGTCTACAGTGACCGCATTACTGTCCTCAGCCTTCCCTCCATTAATGTCCTCAGTGACCCCATTACTGTTCTGAGCCCCTCCATTAATGTCCTTAGTCTCCCCTTCATTACTGTCCTTAGTGACCCCATTACAGTCTTTAGCTCCCCCCTTTAATGTCCTCAGCCCCCCTCCATTAATGTCCTTAGTCCCCCCTTAATTACAGTCCTCAGCTCCCCCCTTATTGTCCTCAGCCCCCACACTCCATTATGGTCCTCAACTCTCCCCAATAATGTCCTCAGCTCCCCTCTATTAATGTCATCAGCCACCCTCTCCATTACAGTCCTTAACTCTCTCTATGAATGTCCTCAGTACCCCCCTCCATTAATGTCCTCAGCCCCCCTCTCCCTTACAGTCCCCAGCTCGCCCTCCATTAATGTCCTTAGCTCCCCTGTTAACGTCCTCAGCCCCCCATTCTAGTAATGTCCTTAGCCCTCCTCCATTAATGTCCTAAGCCCCCCCACTCCATTAATGTCCTCAGCCTCCCCCACATTACAGTCCTCTGCTTCCCCCTTCATTAAAGTCCACTGTTCCCCCCTCCATTAAAGCTCTCACTTCATTACAAACCTCAGCTCCCCCCATTAATGTCCTCAGCCCCCCTCTATTAATGTCCTCAGCTCCCCTTCAATGTCCAAAGCCCCTACCTTCATTAATGTCCTCAAACACCCTTCCAAAAATGTCCTCAGCCCCCCCCCCCATTAATGTCCAGAGTGCCCCTCCATTAATGTTCTCAGCCTCCCCTCCATTAAAGTCTTCAGCCAGCCCCCCTCCTTTAATGTCCTCAGCCCCCCTCTATTAATATCCTCAGCTTCCCCCATTAATTTCCATATCCCCTCCCCTCTATTAATGTTCTCAGCTTCCACATTAATATCCATAGCCCCCCTCCATTATTGTTCTTCCCTCCCCCATTAATATAATGTTCTCAGTTCCCGCAACCGACCGGCCTCCCGCAGATGGCTCTGAGAGATTGACAGCTGTGGCAGCTTCTAAGTGGAGGGACTGCAACCAGCCAAGATGCCTGGTGTAACAGGAAGGCCGCCGGGGCCCCTGGAACAGGGGCGGGGTTGCATTTTTAACTCCTGCAAACCCTGATGCTACCCCAGTGTTCCTGACTACTGTATGTGCCTTGATCTGCCTGAACATTGCTGACCTGGACTGTCTGACCTTGCCTTGGCTCTCGTATCTGCACCCACATCAGCTAACCCGTGCCTGCCTCCAGATTGGGTCCTTCTGCCTGTGTGCATCCAGCCACTTATCTCTGTGCACCCTAATGCACCTGCTGGCAGAAGACTTTATAGGCACTCGTGTCACTCTGTGCTCTGGCTTCCCCTTTTACCTTACCAGGGCTTCTGAGCCAGAGCTTTAAGAGAGGCCTACCTCTGCACTTCAGACTCCATCACCAGGTACCTTACACAGCCACTACGTGTCAACATGTCAGCAGTAGATTAGAAGTGATCTGTTGCTGTACTGCTGCATGGGGCGGTCTTGATCAGGTCTTCACTGACCAGACTCAGACTCAGACCCCCATGATGAAAAAAAAACTATATATAAACACTGCCTATCACTTGGTTTTCACAGCTGAGTGAGCCGAGAGCTCTCTGATCTGCCCCCCCCCCCCCTCACTGTGCTCACTGGAGGCTAAGCTGGGTGCCAGTCCAGGCATGTGGGCGGATCCTAACCATATGGTCACGTTCCTTCCTGAGCCTGGTCCGGCTGTGCGACATCAGCCGACGGTGGACTTCAGCCTGCTGTCTGCTAAAAATGGGTCACAGGAGTGCAGAACCGACTGCACTCCTGTGATCCACAGGAGAAGTACAGCTAAACGAGCTTTCTTCTTTGAGTTTAAAGGAAATTAGTAGATAGGTTTTGACAAACATCTTGGATAACTAACCACAGATCTTCTGTGGATGTAGGCTATCCCAAATCCTTCTGCCTCTTTATGTAATCTCAGACAGGCTCAATAATGTTGCAACAAGGAATCTATGGAGGCCAAACCATCACTTCCTGGACTGTTTTTTCTTCTGTATGCTGAAGATAGTTCTTAATAACATTGGCTGTATGTTTGGGGTGTTTGTCCTGCTGCAGAATAAATTTGAAGCCATTTGCTTCATAAGTATTTGCCTGTATTTCTCAGCATTGAGGACACCATTGATCCTGACCAAATCCTTAACTCTATTTGCAGAAATGCAGCCAAACTTGCAAGGAACCTGCACCATTCTTCACTGTTGCCTGCAGACACTCATAACTGCCTCCTGCTACAGCCAAATATGTAACATTTTTACTCATCATTCCAGAGCACCTGCTGTCATTTTTCTGCACCCTATGTTTTCATGCATAGTTGAGTCACTTAGCCTTGTTTTCAAGTCAGAAGTATGGCTTTTTGGCCACACCTATTCCATGAAGAACACTTCTATCTAGACTTCTGCAGACAGTAGATGGGTGCATCTGGGTTCCAATGATTTCCACCAGTTCCGTGCTGATGGCACTTCTGGACATCTTCCAATTTCAAAAGGAATTAAAAATTATCTGTCTTTCTCTTCTGCTGCATTAAGTTTCCTTGACCACCGTGTCTACAGTCCTCACCATTGTCTGTTTCTTTGTGCTTTCTCAAAAAAGCTTGAACAGCACGTCTTTAAACCCCAGTCTGCTTTGAAAAATTTGCCTTGGAAGAGACCTTGCTGATGCAGTATAACTACCTTGTGTCTTGTTGCTGTGCTCAGTCTTGACATGGTGTATGACCTGTGACATGAAACTGTCTTCCACAACCTCACCTTAGTAGCAGAGTTTGGCGGTTCCATGTCCAGTTTTAAGCCTCCTACATAGCTGTTTTATTTTTTCAGTTAATGACTGTGTTTTACCCTACATGTGAAATTGAGGAGCATTAGCACCTCCTTGGTATATTTGCTTTATCATACACCTGACTCTAATCCTACAAAATCCCTGAATTTGTGCAAGTGTACAAAGTGTGCAAGTGTAAGAATTGCTGCTGATTTGATGCCAAAGGGTAGTCGCACCAAATATTAATTAGATTTCAATTTTTCTTCTGTTTGCTCATTTTACATTTTAAAATTGATAGAAATAACCAATTAAAAATATATATTTTTGAAAGCTTTCTTACTTTACTTCACTGTCTATACTGTGTGTATATATATATTAATTTAGTATATTTATAATTCCCTCCCCAGATCAATCCTCAGGTCCAACATTATTTTTTGCATTCACAAAATAAATTATATTTAATTAGGATCTCTGCTCAACTTTGCAGAGAATTTGTCTGTTAAGAATTGCTCTCTGGAGTTTAGGCTTTGTCTATAAATAATGTGGAACTCCTACACATTACACCGCACAAGATGATTACCAGAATTTATTGCATCTCTCTTTGATTGATGTTATATTCTGATGCCATGTGATTGTATAGTTTTTTAAATTATTTTTAACATTTTTTAAATTATTAAAGAAAGATGTGTACTTTAAATGAAAACTCACTTCCCGTACAAATGTTTGACCAATTTTACCACCTTGAATACAATATTACACATTTTTTATAATTACTTTAGTAACTTTGTGCGTTAAAAGTATTTACTGATTTCATGGGATTTCTTTTGTTTTTGTTTAAGGATAACCCAGCTACAGGCAGATGCAATGGGGTTGATTTATTAAAGGCAAATTGGCTGTTCACTTTGAAAAGAAAGTTGGACGTTGTAGGGGAATTTTCCACAGTGTTTACTGAAGAAGGTGAGATTTCACTTTGCAAAAAATACCCAATCACATGCAAGAAAAAAACAAAAAAAAACAGCATTTTTGTTTTGCGCACGATTAGATGATGGAAGGCAGCAGAACTTTACTAAGCTCTGGGGATAATTCCCTTGCAAAGTGCAACTTTTCTTGCAAAATGAACAGTCTTTTTGACTTAAAGAGGAAGTAAACCCTCCTCTGACACTTTTGCCTATAGGTAAGCCTATATTAAGGCTTACCTATAGGTACTGTAAATATCTCCTAAACATGCACCGTTTAGGAGATATGTACCTTACATGCAGCCAGTGATGTCACTGGCGCATGCGCTCTGAAGGAACGACCGCAGGTGCCGCTTCTTCAGAGCCCCGTGCCGTGACCTTCGGCTCCCACGCGGGAGTGACGTCACTGCGGCTCCGGCCAATCAGATGGCCGGATGCCGCAATCCCGGAAGACGGGCGACTGGACATGTCACCTGTCATACAGGTGAGCGGGCGGCATGGCGGGGGCTCGTTCTTAGGTAAGTATTTCATAATGAGCTAGTATAGCATACTAGCTCATTATGGGTTTCTCTTTCAGGTTACAGCAAAAAAAAAAAAAAAACTTTCATGGGTTTACAACCTCTTTATGTAAACCAACCACAATGCCTTTTCAATTCCCACAGTTTTATCAAGGGGAAAGAGTGGGTATATAGTTATTAAAGTGGTAGTAAACTCAGATTTGCCACTACAGGTAAACTTCTAATAAGGCTTACCTTTAGGTGCAGTGAATATGTCCTAAACATGCACCATTTAGGAGCCAGTCACCAGTACATGCCCTCATCCAGGGCATACTGAGTGTGCCATCAATGCAGTGAGCACCGTGCTATGGTTATGACACCAATGTGCATGTGTGGGAGTGACGTCATCGAGGCATGGGCATTCAAACCGCCAGAGAGCACAGACCCGGAAAAAAGACTGGGCAAAGATGCAAGTGCCTGTAGTGCAGTGCATACTAGCACATTATCCATTAACCTGCAGGAGGCCCAGATATGTTTTCTTTAAAATGTATCTAAAAGCAAAAGGATTTTGTTTTTTTTTTATTGCTGTCTGTGTCCCTGCTACGGAGATTCTTCCCTCTCTGTTTATCCTGGTGCACATTGTTACAGGGACTGAAAGTGAGGGGAAATCTAAAATTGTAAGTTGTCACCATAACAGTAGGTAAGGTTTAATCTTCCAGCTTAAAAAGGAACAATTTCCCACACTTTTAAGAAAGAAAGATTTAGGGAAGAGACCTCTCCACAACCAGGAGATCTTCAGTGAGGGAGGTAACAGATTTTTCTCCAGACCAGGACTTCTGGCAGTACCTCAGCCCAGCTCCCGCTGAGGCCAAGTCTATAGCAAAAATCCTCTTTGCAGTCTTCTCCAGGTTCCCAGCCTGACTCTTGCTGAAGGCCAAACTGCAGTCCTTGACTCAGTAAGGCCACCTCTATGGAGCAGCAACCCCAAGAGAACTGGAACCAGCCCTGGAATGGAAAGAATACTCTGGCAAGGCCTCCCAAACATTTATCACCTCCCCATCCTACTTCTGGACACTTCCATCCAGGGTTTGGCATGAAAAATACTCCCACTGGTCCTTTGACATTCCCTGCCCTATATTCTGGAATCTGATTCCAGAAGCAAGCAGGAGACATCAAACACCCATCTTGGGAAACCCTGACCAGAAAAAAGCAAAAGATCACTGCTCCACTGATTACAATAAAGCCAAAAACTAAATTAGGCCTAACAGTCTAACTAGAGGAGGGTGATCCAATACTTTTATGGATCTTTAGGGATTCTATCTTTGATCAAAAACATGATTTGAAGTTTTTTTTTTTTTTTTACTTTAGCCCAGGGATCCTCAAACTACGGCCCTCCAGTTGTTGCGGAAATACACATCCCATGAGGCATTGTAAAACTCTGACATTCACAGACATGACTAGGCATGATGGGAAGTTCCTGAACAACTGGAGGGCCATAGTTTGAAGACCCCTGCTTTAGCCAGTGCCCTACTGATAATCATATGCTGTACAATGACATTTTTTTAACATTTCCTCTACATATGATTGTTTATTTGGCATCAGCACAAATTCACTCCGCTAAGAGTATTGTTCCACAAATAAAATATTATAGAGTTTAATATTGGCTTCCTTTATAATATTTTGCAGAGTTCTACCATGGACCCCACGAACCGGACATTAATCACTGAGGTCATACTCTTGGGATTTTCCACTGATCTCAAAACTAATATTGTGCTTTTCATTCTTTTTTTTGTGATCTACGTAATAACAGTTGTAGGGAATTGTCTTATAATATGCATAATAATATTTAGTCATGATTTGCACACCCCAATGTACTTTTTCCTTTGCATTCTTTCCTTTGTTGACTTATGTAACTCATGCTCAGTTGTACCACGTTTGCTTTCTGACCTATTCAATGTTCAGAGAGCAGTCTCACTCAGCGCATGTGTGTTGCAGGTTTACGTGGCTCTCCTCATGGGGGGTACGGAGTGTCTTCTCCTCGCTATTATGGCTTATGACCGGTTTGTTGCCATTTGCCTGCCCCTTCACTATTTGGTCATTATGAGATGGAGCATTTGCCACCGACTTACAGTCCTTCTGTGGGTGACGAGTTTTCTAATGTTTGTTTTTCCGTCACTTGTCAAACCCTTGGCCTTGTGTAGTCCAAATGAGATCAACCACTTTATGTGCGAGCTTTTAGCTGTCATGAAGTTGACTTGTGAACATATCTATTCAAACGAACTCTTAGTATTGATTATAAGTTTTACTGCTCTCCTTCTCCCATTTTTGTTTATTATAGGGACATATACGAGCATCATAAATTCTGTGCTAAAGCTTCACTCAGGACAGAGATTTAAGGCTTTTGCCACATGTTCCTCTCACGTTACTGTGGTGGTTTTATTCTATGGGACGGCAATGGTCATGAACTTTGGAGCCTCATCACAGTACTCAACAAGCCAAGGAAAATATATCTCTGTCTTTTATAATGTTATTTGTCCAATGTTAAACCCAATCATATACAGTCTGAATAATACAGAAGTAAAGAAAAAATGTAAAAATTTAAAAAAATCCTGGGCAGTGGGGCAGGATAGTGAAATAACAACAAATATCTAAAATGTTTTTAGTCCTAACTCCATAGTGTTGTATTGAATAGCTATAAATAACAATAGCAAGATACAGTAAGACATAAAACACATAAACATATGAGCTTACACTCTAGATAGAGAAATAGATAAGGACAAGGGAATAATATAGCTATATGGTATGTAAGTTGACAGTGTATGCCTTATGAGATAGCAGGTGAAAAATCTCAGTGAATACAGACAGTATCTTTAATCAGACCATATATTTTACTGAAGGGGTAGTTTATTGGTCTGAATGATTGTTTCATAGGTTAAAAAGTGCCAAACAGAGCACCTATGGTAGAACTAAAGGCAAAACCTTTTTTCATTTTGGATAGCGTAAGAGGGAGAGATTTTTGCACTCATGTATCACTAGGGAGATTTAAGATGACCATACATGCATCTAAATTCAGCTAGTTCAGCAAGGTTCAGCCAAGATTAGATCCTTGTATGGGCAAGCGGATTGTACCCAAACTGATCCATCATTTGACTTAGGTACAACCAGACTGTCAGAATTTTTACATTTGATTGGTCCTGGCTGATTTTGCCCCTAGCAGTAATGATTGTATTCTGCAGGCCAGAAAGGCTCCCTGCGTCCCTCCCACCAGCAGAAAACAATAGCACTGTGGGAGGCATTCCCCCATTAACATTGACTTTGTTGATGGGGGACTTGAGCGATTTAATTTCCTTCCATCCGTGGTGTAAGGAAAGAGAATTGAGTTATCCATGGGCTGCTTTAACTCCCATCCAAAACAGGAAGTGAGAGGAAATCCCTCCAAAGTGAGGGAATCCCTGGTTGTCACCTGGGTCACTATGGCTAGTGATCCCATTAAAACATTTCCCCTCGATTCCTGTTCTGTTGACAACTCAATATTTGGGATTTTCTTTTACTTTGACTTTTGGTGATAACGGCAAACTGGACAAGTAGAGAGAGTATATCTCCCTGAGAGGGACACAGACAGCAATAAAAACCTGATGGGTGTTCTAATCCCTCTTCACTCTATCAAAAACTTAAGAAAGGGATTTGCCTTAAGTTATACGTTAAAGTATAAGTCAAGACAAGATTAAAATAGAAAAAATACAGTGTGTTCTTACACATTTTATGCAACCATTCCGTTATCCGAAGTAAAAACTAGGAGGGCTAATTGAGCCAAGCTAGTTAGCATTCACTGGACCCATCACCTGGATACTGGTCACCTAGATTCACCCCATGCAGATAGCCTTAGTTTTAGGTTACAGTATTGTGTGATCCTTGTGTGAACTCAATGGAGGATTACTGTTCTCTACAACCAGAGTTTTTTTTTATGTGATATTTTAATGGTTTTAAAATAAAATATAATTTTTATGGAATTTAGTGTCTTGTAAGACTACGTTGTGCCACCAAAAAACATTCCTTTACGTTTTCTGTTTAGTGTAATTTAGGATGAGGAACAGTTTACCATAATAGTGCCCACAGTGCCACTCTGTGGTGACACCAAATTAATCAATCATTTAGGAGGGCTAATTTGACTTGATGTACCAGAAAGGATTTAACTTCTAATTATGTAATTGATGTAAGCTGACAACACACAGCAATTGTATGTATTAAATGGTCTATGTTTTTTGTTACTCTACTAAAACCCTTCTTCTTCTGCACAATATGGGGACTAAACGTTTCAAAGTTCAAGATAAGAATGGAGGGGGCTAGATATATATATATTTTTTAGATAAAACAGGAAATGTGTACAGGGCATATGACAGCTTTGTATTTTAGATCAACATTTTTTTTTTTTTTTTTTAAAACAAAACCCTTTCGATAGTATATTTAACAGACCAAAAGGGAGAAAATTAAATGTTAGGGTTTACATACACTTTAAAGGAATTCCAGGAAAGTAGAGGGTTCAAAATGTGAAAGTGGTGGTGTACAGAAGATGGATATCTTGTCCTCTTTTGCATGTACAGGGTAAAAACAGCACTTTTATCATAAAGGGTAACACAACTCACTTGCTATTTTACCACTGAGGTGATGTGAATTACCTATCATTTCCATGTATGAGGGGTTTGTGACTCCCTCTTCTACTCTCTCCTCCTTCCTATAGACAGAAAACACATTCAATCACAGCCCACAAACAGAGCTCATATAGATTGCATACCCAACCCCAGCACACAGAAAGATTGCAATCAGACTAAACACCTATTGCCAGCACATAGACATATAGCTCACATTGGGGGGGCGGGGGGGGGGGGAGAAAAGCATGCATAATAATTTACCCAATGAAATCACATGTACATTTATTGTGTGCAAATGCAGAAAAAATTAATGTTATTAGGCTATTTCTTGTGCTGCTTGAATGTTTTGAATTGATTTAAAACATGAAAATTGTATTTGTCCACTAGATATAGCTAAATATCATAGCAATTGCTATGCACTATTTTTATACACACACTCCTTAGTCACAGCACACAAACGGACTGCAAGCATATAGAATGCACACACTCAGTCTAGTTGCATTTAGACAGGCGCAGGGCCTCATGATAGGGGAGACAGGGATACAGGCAGTTTAAGAAGTTAAGTAGTTGGGTATCATGGGGAGGTCAGCTCCTGGGATTGGTCAGCGTAAGTATAGGTGGGGCCATAGGTAGGGCAACACATGGGGGCAGAGTGGGATGTTCAACAGTCCCCTTTGAAAGTGGATATAGCAAGCATCCTTTCTCCTTGTCCTCAGTGCCTGTTTGCCTGCCAGCCTGCTTTCCCGCATGGGGGACATGGATGACATTCTGGGATGGCTCCGGGTGGCTTCTGCATCTCGGGGTACGTTATGGCTGCAGGAATAGGTCTTCTCTTTGCTCGGGGGGGGAGACCTCTGTGGGGGGGACCTGCCTTTACCACATGCTCGGAGGTCTTGGCCTCCGGAGTGCTTTAGCCCCATTACATCCCCCAGAGCTGTGCTCCAACAAGGGAACCCAGGGCTTTCCTTACAGGTCGAATGCTTGCTCCGCTCCTCACATAGGGGAACCGGGATCCACTATGTAGGGTGCGGCATTGGGCCTGCAGGACTTGCTGGTGGGTTGTGGTCTTTGGTGCCACGGCAAGTGAGGCACCTGTGGCTGCATGGGTGCCTGGGGCAGCCACAAGCTCTTTGGCAGTGGACACGGCAGGGGCGGAGCCCAGCGTGGCCTCCTCGTCAATTGGGGGGCCAGGTGTTGTCACTAGGGACAACATCAACTGCTCCGACAATGGGGTAGAAGGCGGAAGACTCCAAGAGTGGGGGTAAGGCGGCGGATACAATCCGCTTGGTGGATTCCATGAAATTTGAGGTATACGTGTGCTTTGAGGGTCCCTTGGGGGCGCATCTCAACCCGGAAGTACGGGAAAAAATCCCTAAAGGTCCCTAAAAAAGAGCATCACAAATTTCATCTTATTCATCACCTCTCCCTCCCCAAGGGTGATTCAGTTAATGATGGGATAGGCTTGTGCGGTGTCTTACACCTCTTTTGATGCTGACATTTTTTGGGTGCGGCATTATGGGCAAGGCGCCCTCCTAGCTAAAACAGACATCAAGTTAGCTTTTCGGTTGCTACCAGTACATCCAAAGAGTTTTTCCCTCTTGGGTTGCAGGTAGTTGGACTTGTCTTATGTTGACCGCTGTCTACCCATGGGTTGCTCGATCTCTTGCGCGTCTTTTGAAACGTTCAGCAATTTTGTGGAATGGGTGGTATGGGAGGTGTCAGGGGTCAATTCGGTCATACATTATTTGGAAGACTTCTTGTGCGTGGGCCCTCCTTCATCCAACTTGTGCGACCATTGGCTGCGGACAAGACTGAGGGCCCGACCACGACAATCAGTTTTTTGGGGATAGTCATTAATTCTGTTGCCATGGAATGTCGATTGCCTGAGGACAAACTGCTTGATCTTAAGGATGAATTTTGCTTGGTGGTCGGTAACCGCAAAATTCAACTCCAGCAGTTGCAGTCCCTCCTCAGTAAGCTCAACTTCACATGCTGCATTATGCCGATGGGCCGGATATTTAGCCGCCGCTTGTCAGCTGCCACTGCCGGGGTCGCTTTGCCTCGTCATTTTAGAACTTAAGGAGGATCTGAGGGTTTGGTACGTTTTCTTGGATACCTTTAACAGCCATTCCCTTTGGCAACAAGGCCCTGTCAGCAGTTTCAATATGGAATTGTATACTGGTGCGGTGGGTTCCAAAGGCTATGGCGCGTTCCTTGGGGGCCAGTGGAGTGCGGAGCATTGGCCGGAGGAGTGGTGGGAGGCCGGGTTCTTACGGAACCTGGTCCTTTTGGAACTCTTTCTGGTGATTGTTGCGGTAGAACTATGGGGGGATGACTTTCGCAATCAGAAAGTTCATTTGAACTGTGACAACATGAGGGTGGTGCAGGTTATTAACCGGCTTTCGGGTTCTTCACCGTCGGTTATTAGGCTGTTGCGTCATATTGTTTTGCATTGCTTGCAGTTGAATGTTTTCTTGTATGCCGTTCATTTGCCAGGGGCGACTAACACATTGGCGGATTCTTTGTCTCGGTTCCAGCTGGATAGGTTTCGAGAGTTGGCACCGGATGCAGAGCAGAACAGAGCGCCTTGTCCTCCGGAGCTGTGGGGAATTGCACTGGGGTGGCCGCTGGTTTGTTGCAAATAAGTGAGTCCACGTGGTCAGCCTACTCCAAGGTATGGCAATAATGGAGACGCCTTTTAGCGTGAGTGGGGGAAGGAAGGGTGAATATGCAGTCTCAGTCTCTCTTGTTATACTTTATCTGTTTGAATTTTGAATAAGGGGTGTCGTTATCGGCCATCAATCGTAAGTTAGCGGGTTTGGTGTTCTTGTTCAAACTGTTAGGAGTTCAGGTTTTTACCAAGGACTTTGTTATTCAACAGGTTTAAAGGGTTATAGGAGAGGTTTCTGGAGGTCGGATGGCCGGTCTCTTTTGGTATGCTGCAGGAGCTCTTGGGCCAGGTGAGTTTAATATGCGCTTCGGCATATGAGTCATTTTTGTTCAAGATGGCGTTTGTCCTGGCATTTTATGGAGCTTTTCGGATCGGTGAGTTGGTTAGTCCTTCTAAATGGGTGCAAGGGGGCCTACAGGTCAGTGAGGTAAGTTGTTTCAATTATTTAATGGTGCTATTTATTCGGCGTTCCAAAACCAATCAGGCGTTCAGAGGTACGTATTTGCACCTGTATAGGGTGCGGGATTCCCCAGTTATCCCAGTGTCAGTCGTGGGAGAATTTAGAAGGCTATGCCCACAACTGGAAGGCTCTTTGCTTATGCATCAGGACGGGTCGGCCCTGTCAAAATTCCAGTTTGTGTCCATATTCCGGTGTTGTCTGTCAGCTTTGGGTTATGAGGCTTGGAGTTACTCAACACAATCCTGCCGCATTAAGGCGGCTAAATAAGCCGCTCAGTGAGGTTTGTATAAATCCATTCTGAAATGCATTGGCAGATGGGAATCCAATCGTTTTAAGATATATGTGCGTCCTAACTTGATTTAGGTAGCTTTCTGTGTTATTGGTCTGGCTGATTTGTAGTTATGCTTTTGGGGTTGCTCAATTTCTGTCATGTTTTTCTTTGATATCTTTCTTTTACAGACGCAGCTGCTTGCCTCCTGTGGATCTTGGGGCATTCTTTTGTGTTTTGGGGGTCTAAGCGGGCTGATGTCAGACCCAATGGGCGGCAATTGGGCTTTACCAGGGGGGAGGCCACAGTTATGTAGATATGGGGTTACTTTGGTGCAGGGTCCTTCCGGAAGCTCACCACTTTGCTCGGCTTGATAGGGCATCATATATATTGGTGCTGCACAGGGGAGTGGTAACGACCTGGGCGTTCAGTCGATGCATCATCTCATCCGCAAAATTAAATTTGATTTCCTCAGCCTGCGCACAACTTTTCCAGATATAAGAGTGGTTTGGTCAGAGATTGTCGGCCGCACTTCTTGGCGTTTTGCCAGGTCAGTTGAGAAGCTGAACAAGGCATGCATTAAGGTTAATAAGGAAGTCAGACATTTCATAATGCGGAACGGTGGTTTTGCTGCTAGGCATCAAGAACTGGAGGTAGATACATGGTGGTATCTGCGGAGTGATGGGGTCCACTTGAATGCTGTAGGGACAGACTTGTGGTTTCTTGGCATTCAAGATGGTATTCAGAGAGCAATTCATTTGTGGAGGGGCCCACAGGTGTACGGCTTTACACCTGTGTGCTGTTGCGGTTGGGGTCTTTGGAGGCGCTAAACAGTTTTGGAAAAGTTTGGAGGGTGACCTATCTAAGGTATGGCGCACTCTAGGGTATCCTGGTTAATGGTGGATTAACGGGGAAGTGGTAACAAGGAGGTATCTGTGGTGAAGTGTGTTTGTCCCCGAGCAGGCTGGGGATCGTTTAAGTATTGAGGCAGATACACAGTTTTAATTGTTTTTTTGGCGCCTCCCAAGATCAGCAACCTTTATGTTATGGGTACTGCATTATGTAAGGTTTCTGTTTTAAGAAAATGTTATTTTGTTTATTTGTTAATAAAATGGCCTACCAGGCCAAATTTTCTCCAGACTGGTGTCATTCGGCATTTATTCAGAGTCAGATATATTTGGGAAGTTTTAGCAGTATTAATGATTGGGGTGTATGCCTCGGTAATGCTCCTAATCAGTACACTAGATGGCGCTAAGAACTATAGGAGTTGCTGTGTTTTTTTTTTTTTATAGTTACACTCCTTAGTCATATTACACAGACAGACTCCAGACAGACCACACAGTTAATCACAGCACAGAGACAGGCTTCAGACAGACTGCACAGTCAATCACGGTACACACAGACTGCACAGTCAATTATGGCACACACAGACTGCACAGTCAATCACAGCACACACAGACTTCATACAGACTGCACAGTCAATCACAGCACACACAGACTTCATACAGACTGCACAGTCAATCACATTACACACAGACTAAAGACAGAATGCACAGTCAATCACATCATGCACAGACTTCAGACAGAGTGCACATTCAATCACAGCATTAATCTCTAATGGCTTCTTTCACATTTGTGAACAGGGCTTTAAACTGTACTTACTGATATACTGTGTAACACACAGTTACAGCAATTTTTTTTAATTATGGGGTGCTGTCAGGGTGTCCTAAATAAAAAATGGATCGTTGCTCATTAAACTGATAGCTTGTCCAGTTGGGATAAAAAGGGGAGGGGGCTATTGTAGAGTATAATAGGTTTTAGCACACCCTTGTCATATGTTAGGGTTAAAACACAAATTAATCAAAAGGTTTTTTACTTTATACTGTATGAAGTGGGAAAGATTTTCATTTACTTCACTTCTTCTCCTGTTAACAGGTAACAGGAAGTGAAGGGAAATTTCCCCAATAAAGACATAAACAGTGAAAAAAAATAAAATTCTATAATCCCCTACTTCACACCTATTCTCTAATCTGCGTATAAAAACATTTATGATGAATATACAAACCGTTAAATCAACAATAAATAATAATTATGTAGCTGCTGTATTAAACACCCTTAAAATGTAAGAAACAAAATAGAGCAAAAAATACCCCATAATACAGCGCTAATATGTAGCACAGATACTATACAGTATGTCTCTCAATAACCTGAATATAACATAATATATATAAACATTATAAACACATTTGCAAAACAATGAAATGAATGTGTCCACACCCCATTCTCTAAACAATGAAACTTGAAACATATCCATACAGTGAGATATGAGGGGCTTGCGCTTAGGGTCACTTGGTTCGGTAAGTGTAAATTAACCAATATAAATACTAAAAAAATTATTAATAAATAACCATAAATAAGCTGCTGCTGGTATAAAAGGTGGTACCTTTCAAACAATAAAAACACTATTTACCTGCGCTGCTTATGACCGAAACCTTTAACATCAAATATATACTTGTGCTAATAAATAAAGTGCTCGTGCAAATCTGTGCTTATAGGTAACTGTAAACAATGTACATGCTAATATTGTGCAACCAAGCTGAATATCAACAGTAAATAAATATCAACAATAAATATATGCAAAATCAATTCCATATGTGAAGCATTTCATGTGTAAAAAATATATAGTTCATAACATTCATAAAATCTTCTTCCCAAACTCATAAAGTGCAAGTCTCTGTGCTCATACAAGTGCTTCGTGCTTAAAAGATATATATAAATAAAGTGCCGGTGCTCAGTCCTAGTGAGTTGGTGCTCCCCTCTCGGTTCCCCACTCACCAGAAGCTGAGTATAAATTCGCCTTATAAGTGGTCCTATGAGGCAGGCACCTCCATGGATCGACAGCGGAATGGGGGTACTGATCCACTGTCCCACACTTTATCCAGGAATTGCTCCCCAATTTCATGCAAAGAAAAGGGCCATCATCGTGTAATATGTTCAATACGTTTATTGTACACGCAACATAAAGATACACTTACAATATGTGGAGAATCAATCTGCCTTAAGCGAACCGACGGGTCGCCAAACAAATGGCCGTGCGGTCCACCCGTGTGACCGGAAGCCGGAAGTGGTTGCAGCCGGAAATGACGTACTACGTATTCGGACGGCTTGACGCGTTTCGCTCCGCCAATCAGAGCGTTATCAAAAGCGAGGGCGTCACGAATACGTACTACTATATATACCCTTTACAATATTACATTATTGCGGACACCTGAAGCGGACCGGAAATGAAGCGGACCGGAAATGGATCGCCGCCATCTTGGGCCTCCTTCCTTATTCAACTACCTAACATCCTCCATCTTGGTCCACCCTGAACCGCTAATATTCACAAATAGAAATACGGAAATATACAGAAATATGTAGCAATGCAAAACATCGCCACATATAACATAATGATATTACAATATGTAATCCATATTCTAGGCTACTATCCAGCTCTTAGCCGTATATATACTTTTAGTCGATCAAGTTCCAGTTCCTCTTTCTGATTAACCCTATATGTACATATACAATTAATACAACACACCTAAAATATATCAAAAATAAAATATACATAATATATACATAAAATATACATCGTTATGCACCATAATAATCATAATGAATCCAATTCCCTATTGACTCTGTCCCTTCTACATTATTATTACATACCAAATGTCCTTATAAATAGGACATCTATTTATGTTAATATAATCGGGGGCTTATATTACTGAGTGTCTTCCTTCATATACCATATATTGACACTAAAACCAATAAATATTAAATATCACACAAAATACTAGAAAACTCTAATGTATAACTACACTTAAGAGTTTAAAAAGTTGTATCTATTGAAACCTCATTTAGGAAGGAATAAAAATTAAAAATCATTTATAAAGCAATTTATATCTAAATCTACATTAAGGCCTGCGGGGACCATACTTTTGAGCTGTTGTATCCACCAAGTTTCATTTTGAGATACAGCTCTCCTCATGTGTGTACCTCTCCAGTGTGCACTGATTTTATCTATTCCACAAAAAATTAACTTGGAGGGATCTTTGTTGTGAAATTGTCTAAAGTGGTTAGATAAATTATGTTTTCGGAACCCCTTTTTTATGTTACAAATGTGTTCCCTGAGGTGTACTCTTAACTCTCTTGTGGTGCGGCCCACGTACTGTAGGCCGCATTCACATTGTAACAAATAAGTCACGTGAGTGCTACTACAAGAGATAAACTGTTTTTTTTCATATTTCTTTTTCGTGGTCCAAGACTCAAAGTTTTTTATACTCCTTCTTTTGTCCTTACGGCAAGTGGTACATGCCACACATCGCCCACATTTATAAAAACTAGTTCTATCCAAAAACGTGACCAATCTCTTAGGGGGGTTAGGGATACTCTTAACAATCTTATCTTTTAATACCGGAGGCCTTCTATAGATAAATTTAGGTTTGCTAGGCAACATTTGTTTAAAAGCGGGATCTCTTAATAAAATATTCCAATGTTTTTTTATGCTTTTCTCAACCTGTTTGTATTGTTGGTTGAATTCTGTACAGAATGCAATATCAAAACTTTTATTATTGTTCTTAGTTTTTGGTTTATCTACCAATAATGCTTTTCTCTCCAGACCTCCCACTTGTTTTTTTATTTTATCTTGTATTTTTATTTAAAAAAAAATAAATAATAAAAAAATAATAAAAAAATAAAAAAAAAATAAAAAAACAAGTGGGAGGTCTGGAGAGAAAAGCATTATTGGTAGATAAACCAAAAACTAAGAACAATAATAAAAGTTTTGATATTGCATTCTGTACAGAATTCAACCAACAATACAAACAGGTTGAGAAAAGCATAAAAAAACATTGGAATATTTTATTAAGAGATCCCGCTTTTAAACAAATGTTGCCTAGCAAACCTAAATTTTTTCCCAAATATTTTATTTATTGAGAAAGGCAGTACAGTGGGAAAAACAAACAGAAATACAACCGTGATCGAAAAATACCCCAGTCAAATAGGGGAAGCATATTCCATACAAAATAAACAGTCAAGAATGGTAGTACATTAATGCAAGAGAGAACTGGAAAAACAAGTCTCCACATCCAAAAGAGGGGGCGAAACACCCCCCCCTCGGGACTCGTCCGAACTACAGTAGCTCAAGACACCCGGAGAGGGATACAAGATATCAGCAGGGTATCAACAACTCTTCCCAAACTGTCACTACCCAACCTTTTATAGAACGTTGAAAATACAAGATAAGGAAGTGCAGAGCAGGAGTTCCAAGGGAGGGGAAAGAGTGAAGGAAACAGAGGGCCGAAGGCGGAGAAAAAAAAAAAAAAAAAAAAAAAGAAAAGGGGGGGGGAGAGGGGAGGTGGGGGATAGGTGGGGCGCCCGACACCGACTGCGTCACCCGCCAATCAAGCGCCAGCTCAATCCTCAGCTCTAAGTGCCCAGTAGGGACTTCCCCTTGTCAGTGAAGATGAAAGCGTTCCAGAATCCCCACGTCTTCTCATATCGTTCCCTTCTATTTTGTGCCGTGAGTGTGAGATCCTCCATCCGGTTGATCTCCACTAATTTACGCGTGCAATCCTGTATAGTGGGGGTTTTAGTCGACTTCCAAAGCATCGGAATGCAGGCTTTAGCAGCACAGAGCACGTGTGGGATAATTGACTGTTTACTCTTGGAGATCGGCATGGTGGACAAGTGTAAAAGATAAAACTCCGGGGTGTCGGGGAGGGTTCGCTCTGTGAGTTCTCCCAGAAGCGCCCGCACCTCCTTCCAGAAGGGTGCAATCCGAGGACATGACCAGAAGATATACAGCATGGTCCCTACACTTTCCCCACAGCGCCAGCAAAGCTCCGACGTGTCCGGGAAGAATTTGTGTAGGAGAGAGGGGACTCTGTACCAACGGGTAAGGATTTTATAATTCAATTCCTGTAATTTCGTACAGGTCGGGGTTTTCAAAGCCAGGGTACAGATCTTTAGTCGTTGAGCCGAGGACAACTGCAGCTGGAGGTCCCGTTCCCACTTCCCCAGACTGGGTATCGCATAGTCATCTGCCGGGGTAATCAACAAACTGTAGGATTTAGAAAGAGGGCTAGGCAGCCCACCCTCCCCTACGCACAGGACTTCGAACGGCGTAAGGTCCCTCGCAAAAAGCGAAGGGTCCGACAAAGAGTGCAAAAAATGATGGAGTTGGACTGCCCGCCAGAACCCCAGGCGAAAGGGGCCCTCCTGTGCCATCAAGTCTTCCATCGAAGGCCAGCAGTCCCCCCGTAGAAAGTGAGAAGCCCGGGTTACACCCCGCGCCTCCAATCCGCGAAGAACCGGATCTAGGATTCCGGGCTCAAATGCCGGATTCCCGATGATGGGATAAAGCGGGGAAGATGGCGTAGAGATCATAGGGTTGGACATAAGCGGGCGTATAGTGGCCAACGTCACCCCCACTGTGGGGTGGGAGCGTATATAGCGGGGGAGGTCCCCCGTAAGCCATGGTGCCCCACCAAGGGGGGCAGCCAGCTGCTGCCACTCTATCTGCACCCACAGCTTGCCCGTAAAGTGCCGTCGCCAATCCAAGACGCGACTAAGATGTACTGCCTGGTGGTATTTCTCCACGTCCGGGAGGGCCAGACCTCCAAATTGTTTAGGCAAAGTCATATGACTACGAGATAGGCGGGGCCGCCCATTAGCCCATATAAACCGGATGAAGATCGTGCGGACCTGTGCAAAGAAAGAGGACGGGATCTTGATAGGAAGAGCCTGTAGGAGATAGAGAATCTTGGGAAGAATCGTCATTTTAAGTAGGTTGCAGCGTCCGAACCAGGAATGTAAGCCCGTGGCCCAGGAGGCCAAGAGCTTACGGATTTGAATCAGCAGAGGAGGAAAGTTCAGTTCATAAATCTGCGACAAATCCGGGGAGATCTGGGTGCCCAGATATGTAATCGCCGAGGTGGTCCAGCGGAATGGCAATGTCGAGGACAGATGGGACAACAGAGACGCCGGTACTTCCACCCCCAGAGCTTCGGACTTGTGAAAATTGATCTTCAAATTAGAGCAGTAACCATACTGCTCTATTTCCCGCAAAAGGTTTGGCGCTGAAACGATAGGATTGGTGAGCGAGAAGAGCAAATCGTCCGCATATGCCGACACTTTGCAGTCCAGGTCCCCTGTCCTAACTCCAGTAATATCCGGATTGGACCGAACCCTACACAGGAGGGGCTCCAGAGAGAGTGCAAAAAGCAGCGGGGAGAGCGGGCACCCCTGCCGAGTACCGTTGGATATCCGGAATGAATCAGATAGTATGCCATTGCACTTTACCTGTGCCGAGGGGCGTGAGTAGACGTGACTAATCCATGACATTAGGGTATCACCCAAACCCATGGAGCGTAAGGTGGACATCATGAAGCGCCAGTTGACCCGATCAAACGCCTTTTCTGCATCTGTATTAAGAAGTACGCACGGCGTCCGAGAGGTCTTGGCTATGTGGATCAGGTTCAATACTTTCGAGGTATTGTCTCTCGCTTCTCTGGAGGGTATGAACCCCACTTGGTCTAGATGGACCAAATGTGGCATATGGGGACTCAAGCGGTTTGCAATAATTTTCGTGAAGATCTTGAGATCCAGGTTAAGGAGCGAGATGGGTCGATAACTACCGCACTGCGAGGGGTCTTTACCCTCCTTCGGAAGCACCGAGATATGAGCCCTAAGTGTATCCACCGGAAAGGAAGATTCCCCCCTACCCAGTTGGTTAAACCATGAAAGTAGGTGTGGGCTCAATTCCGCGAAATAGGTACGGTAGTACGGCAAGGTAAAGCCGTCCGGCCCCGGAGCCTTGCCCACCTTGAATGCACCCAGGGCACCCTGAAGTTCCAATAGGGTAATGGGCGCCTCCAACTCTTCCCTCGCCTCCGACGACAAGGACGGTAACGTAACTGAGGCCAAATAGTCGTCTATTCGGGATTGAGACGCGTCCAAGTCCGGGAGATTGTACAGCGATTCATAGAAGCCCCTGAAGGCATTTGCGATTTGTTTAGGCAAAGTCACAGTAGTACCCGAAGAGGATGCAATATGAGGGACATAGGTTGCCTGTCGTTGCGCCCGCACAGAGGCCGCCAGTAACTTCCCACACTTGTTCCCCTCAACGTAGAATGTGTGTCGGGCTCTCTGTAAGTCCGCTTTCGCCTTGGCAAAGAGTAGGTCCTGTACCTGTCTGCGCAAGGAACCAAGCTCCCGTTCTGCCGTCTTGTCTAGAGTTCTCTTGTGGGAGGACTCCAAGACATGTATGTCCCCCAGCAACTTCGCAAGTTGTTGCGATCGCAGCTTCTTTAGCCTAGCGCCATGCTTAATATAGACCCCCCTAATGACAGCCTTGTGGGCTTCCCACACGATCCCTGGATCACAGTCATCAGTCAAATTTTCCCGAAAATAGTCAGCGAGCGCCCGGGTGACATCCGCCCTGACTTCGGCATTGTGTAAGAGGGAGTCACTCAACCGCCAAAATCGCGACCCCACCCCCACCCCCTCCGTGAGTTGGTATGTAAGCGAGATCGGAGCATGATCCGAATATGTGATTGAGTCGATGGAGGTTGCAAGCACTGCATGGAGTTGGTGGTGAGGAACCAAAAAAAAATCAATTCTGGAGTAGGTTTTGTGAGGCGACGAAAAAAAGGTGTAGTCCCGCTCCCCCCCGTGTTGCAATCTCCATACATCAACAAGTTGGGCTTCATGGAGGACCTGCAAAATCCGCCGTCGAGACCCGTGAGGAAACGAGGAACAGCCCGACGACGTGTCTACAATTGGAGAAAGTGGAACATTAAAGTCCCCACCGAGAATCAGTTGGCCCTCCTGAAAGGCTGCAAGCTTCTTAAGGGCTCGGGCTATGAAAACCTCCTGTCCATCGTTTGGGGCATACACACTAGCTAATGTCACCAAAAAGGTCCCAAGCATGCCTTTAATAAACACAAAGCGACCACCCGGGTCCACCAGGGAGTCCCGGAGCACCCAGGGGACACGAGCCGAAAGGAGGACCGACACACCCTTTGATTTGGCAGCAGCATTAGTGGAATGATAAGACGTGGGGTAGAAACGATTCTTCAAGAGCTGCAGGCGTCCCTGCCTGAAATGGGTCTCCTGGAGAAATGCTACATCGGCTTTTCGGCGACGTAAGTCGTTGAGAAGGACCTTGCGCTTCTCTGGAACGTTAAGTCCCTTAACATTCAAGGATAGGACAGTGAGCACGTCCATGCCGAGGACACCCACCAAGGGAGTGGGAGGGGAGGGGGAGGAGAGGAAGAAAAAAAAAAAAAAAAAAAAAAAAAAAAGGGGGGGGTAGTAATAAAGGGAGGGGGAGAGGGGGAGAGGGGGAGGAAAAGGGTGAAGATAGATAAGAGAGAAAGAGAACAGACAGGGGAGGCTAAGATCACCCCCTGTACACTAAGGAGCAGCTACGCTGCGGGGCACTAGGGGACCGAGACGTCCACCTAAGCGCAGGCCTATGTGGGGACGCAGGCAGAGTAGGCACGACCAAAACCACCAGCCCCAGCCGCCCCCCCAGCCCAACTACAGTGAAAAGTCAGAAAAGTAGATATATAAGGGAGCAGAAGTTGACAGCGAGGAAAACAAGGGCACAAGAGGAAGGCAAAAGAGTCAGGTAGGCACATCAGCAGCAACCAGGGAGGCCCAACCCCTAGACATCCCAGTAGTAAACATCATATTGACATGGAACAGCATAAACAAACAGTAACATAACCGAGGAGGGACCCGGATCGCCCAGTTAACCCCCCCCCTCGCAAGGATGAGAAAACGGGAGGAAGGAGCCCCGGAAGGGGCAGGTGGGTACTCCACCCCACGCGGAGGCGCGATGAGGGCGACCCCCAGTAGAGGGCGGAGGCCCGGATATCATCGCACGGGAACCGAGGAACACCAGGTAAGGCACCAGTACTCCCGGGGATTGGACAACTCGGCAGCTCCCCACCCCACATCACCTCTCGCTACCCACAGGTGGGCGTCCCCGAGATAGGCGATCCAGATCCCCCTCTGCGTACAAACAAGATAACATCTCCTCCCTCCTTAAAGCATCCATGCACACAGCCCTAGGAACACCAGGGAGCCACCGCCCCCCTCTCCACCCTCAGTCACAGCAATCTAAGCCCCGCGCATGTCCCCCCCCCTCGCGGCACATTGCATGTGGAGATACATCCAAGTCAGAAGAATCCGCCACATCCCTGCATATTATACACCTCTCCCAGCCCACCCCCCTCCCCTCAACCATTCCTGAAGGGCCAGGGCCTCCAACCTCCGCCCGCCCGGCACTTGGGCTACACACAGGGCGCGGGAATGCAGGGGTAAACCCTGCGGCAGGGGGCAGCCAAAAGGAGCTCACGTCACCTCCCAACCACAGGGCAGGGGGACCGAGGCACAGTCGCCCACCGCCCGCCACGGCGCCACCGTGCACAGCCACGAACCGGGGCGAGCCACAGGTGCCCCATACCTACCCACCACCACCGGACCCCCAAGCATCTCTCAATGAGTCGTATAAGGGTACACCAGCCTCCCACTACCCCGGGACCCCAGAAGAACAGTCCATCCGTGTCCGAGCAGCACAACAAGCGTAGGATCCGGGAGAGTTCCTCCACCACACCCCTCCCCAGAATGTCAGCCATAGTTCACTCCACGGGTCAGTCAGGGGGGGGGGGGCAGCAGGGGCAAACAATGTCAGGGCATGGAGGCAGGGCCCCCCACGTCCATTCGGGGGAGGGAATCCAGCAGTGATGACACCGGGGCAGAAGTGGGCAACAGTACCCGGGAACTCCCGGGAAAACCCATATGGCTGCAAAAGGGGGGCAGAAGCCTGAGGATAATTTTTCAACCATATCTGCAGTCAAAGGGGGGCATGGGAGGGCACGAGGAAGCCGTGATCCAAAGACACATTGCATCTTTCTGCGAGACAGCTACAGTACATATGGGAGAGGACGGGGCAAACCGGAGAGGATAGTCAGAGAAGGCAGCAGCTCACCTCAATACCCCCAGGATCGGGCTGTGTACTGATCAGTCCTCTCGTTGAGCTTCCGACACCCCGGATCTGGACCGGCGGCGGGTGCGCTGCGGCCGTGGGGAGGAGGAAGCACCCCCACTCCGGGGTGGTCCATTCCGACGTTCAGCAGGCCGGGGAAGTAGCGTCAGCCAATTCGGCACCTGCACCGGCTGAGTCCCCAGAAACTCGAAGAGGGACAGCAACTCCGCCGGCGACCGGAGGGTGAAGGAAGAGTTGGCCTTCCGGATGGTAACCGTCAGCGGATAGCCCCAGCGGTATGTAGCACCTTCCCTCCGTGCCAGATCCAGGACCGGTCGCAAGAGGGCCCTACGGTACAACGTAGCTCTGGAGAGATCAGGCAGGATCTTAACCTGGGCCCCGTCAAAGTCCACCGGTCCGGTCTCCCAGGCTTTCCTGATCACCAGCTCGCGATGAGTGTACCTGTGGAAGCGGCAAATCACGTCTCGTGGCCGGGCAGGATCTGTGGAGCGGGGGCCAAGGGCCCTGTGGACCCGATCGAATTCCACATTGGCAGGAAGAAGTTCCCCCAGCAGGATGCCCACAATGGCGCTGACGGTGGCGGAGAGGTCTTCTTGACCCGTAGCCTCTGGCAATCCTTTTAGGCGGACATTGTTCCGCCGGCTTCGATCCTCCAGGTCCTCCATGTGAAGCTGCATGGCAACCGTGGCTTCCCGCTGCGCAGCATGTTCCCGTTCCAGAGCCGCTAGTCGCAAGTCCATGGCAGCAAGGTTAGTCTCTCCTGCTGTGACACGATCAGCCACCTTTTCCACCTCTCCCCTCACTTTCTGTACTTCCCGCTGATGTGCCGCTTCCAGTCGGCCCACTATTGCCTCAATGTCTTTAGTACTAGGCAGGGAGCGAATTATCGCTCGAAGTTCCTCATCTACCCCTGTAAAGGTCGTCCCGGGTAAGGAGCTAGGGGTCGGTGGATGAAACGCCGCTGGGGTGCCCAGGAGAGTTCCGGTAGAGGAGGCAGGAGAGGTCGATGGATCGTTCCCGCCAGAAGGCCCTGGACTTTGCATGGCCGCCATGTTGCCAGCCGGGGAGGATGTCTGTGATGCTGGAAAGAACCGGTGTATTTCACCGCTGGATCGCGTCCCGGCAGGGAATCCCACTCCTCCAGATGTACCCTTGGTCTTCCGTTTCTTGCACGACCTCATATCCACGTCCACAGCTAAGGTAAGTCGGGCCGGGTGAGGCAAAGCACGGAGCTCAGCAGGAATGCGACCCTAGCCGACCATGTCCAGACCACGCCCCGCAAACCTAAATTTATCTATAGAAGGCCTCCGGTATTAAAAGATAAGATTGTTAAGAGTATCCCTAACCCCCCTAAGAGATTGGTCACGTTTTTGGATAGAACTAGTTTTTATAAATGTGGGCGATGTGTGGCATGTACCACTTGCCGTAAGGACAAAAGAAGGAGTATAAAAACTTTGAATCTTGGACCACGAAAAAGAAATATGAAAAAAAACAGTTTATCTCTTGTAGTAGCACTCACGTGACTTATTTGTTACAATGTGAATGCGGCCTACAGTACGTGGGCCGCACCACAAGAGAGTTAAGAGTACACCTCAGGGAACACATTTGTAACATAAAAAAGGGGTTCCGAAAACATAATTTATCTAACCACTTTAGACAATTTCACAACAAAGATCCCTCCAAGTTAATTTTTTGTGGAATAGATAAAATCAGTGCACACTGGAGAGGTACACACATGAGGAGAGCTGTATCTCAAAATGAAACTTGGTGGATACAACAGCTCAAAAGTATGGTCCCCGCAGGCCTTAATGTAGATTTAGATATAAATTGCTTTATAAATGATTTTTAATTTTTATTCCTTCCTAAATGAGGTTTCAATAGATACAACTTTTTAAACTCTTAAGTGTAGTTATACATTAGAGTTTTCTAGTATTTTGTGTGATATTTAATATTTATTGGTTTTAGTGTCAATATATGGTATATGAAGGAAGACACTCAGTAATATAAGCCCCGATTATATTAACATAAATAGATGTCCTATTTATAAGGACATTTGGTATGTAATAATAATGTAGAAGGGACAGAGTCAATAGGGAATTGGATTCATTATGATTATTATGGTGCATAACGATGTATATTTTATGTATATATTATGTATATTTTATTTTTGATATATTTTAGGTGTGTTGTATTAATTGTATATGTACATATAGGGTTAATCAGAAAGAGGAACTGGAACTTGATCGACTAAAAGTATATATACGGCTAAGAGCTGGATAGTAGCCTAGAATATGGATTACATATTGTAATATCATTATGTTATATGTGGCGATGTTTTGCATTGCTACATATTTCTGTATATTTCCGTATTTCTATTTGTGAATATTAGCGGTTCAGGGTGGACCAAGATGGAGGATGTTAGGTAGTTGAATAAGGAAGGAGGCCCAAGATGGCGGCGATCCATTTCCGGTCCGCTTCATTTCCGGTCCGCTTCAGGTGTCCGCAATAATGTAATATTGTAAAGGGTATATATAGTAGTACGTATTCGTGACGCCCTCGCTTTTGATAACGCTCTGATTGGCGGAGCGAAACGCGTCAAGCCGTCCGAATACGTAGTACGTAATTTCCGGCTGCAACCACTTCCGGCTTCCGGCTTCCGGCTTCCGGTCACACGGGTGGACCGCACGGCCATTTGTTTGGCGACCCGTGGGTTTGCTTAAGGCGGATTGATTCTCCACATATTGTAAGTGTATCTTTATGTTGCGTGTACAATAAACGTATTGAACATATTACACGACGATGGCCCTTTTCTTTGCATGAAATTGGGGAGCAATTCCTGGATAAAGTGTGGGACAGTGGATCAGTACCCCCATTCCGCTGGCGATCCATGGAGGTGCCTGCCTCATAGGACCACTTATAAGGCGAATTTATACTCAGCTTCTGGTGAGTGGGGAACCGAGAGGGGAGCACCAACTCACTAGGACTGAGCACCGGCACTTTATTTATATATATCTTTTAAGCACAAAGCACTTGTATGAGCACAGAGACTTGCACTTTATGAGTTTGGGAAGAAGATTTTATGAATGTTATGAACTATATATTTTTTACACATGAAATGCTTCACATATGGAATTGATTTTGCATATATTTATTGTTGATATTTATTTACTGTTGATATTCAGCTTGGTTGCACAATATTAGCATGTATATTGTTCACAGTTACCTATAAGCACAGATTTGCACGAGCACTTTATTTATTAGCACAAGTATATATTTGATGTTAAAGGTTTCGGTCATAAGCAGCGCAGGTACATAGTGTTTTTAATGTTTTTATATCCATACAGTGTTACAAAGTATATCGAACAGAATGAGACCAAACAAAAGTCCTTCAATTCCTCAAGAAAACAGGAAATCAAACTCCAAAACACCAGTGATTCCTCCAATATCAAGTCCACAGTGCTTCTTCAAAATAGGTGGCTAGCTCTATGCACCGGACTTTAGTCTTTCCCTTCACCAAACATTTGGAAAGCCACTCACCATTTTACAATGCCTCTCTTTCTCAAGATTGGTACATACAACTCCGAAATCTCCTGATGGAACCCAGCTACTTTTCCGATGCATTTCATCATTAGGCAACCTTTTCATGGTGATACCCCCTATCCCCTTGAAAAATTTGTCTAATGATGAAACACACTGGGGCATAAACAGACAGGGGTTGATTTACTAAAATTGGAGAGTGCAAAATCTAGTGAAGCTATGCATGTTAACTAATCAGCTTCGAACTTCAGCTTGTTCGGTTAAGCCTTGACAATAAAAACTGGAAGCTGATTGGTTTCTATGCAGAGCTGCGCCAGATTTTTGCAGTCTCCAGCTTTAGTAAATTAACTCCACAGTGAAGCTTGGTAGTCCAAGAAAAGCTCAGAGTGGCCAAATTTTGCTCCTTGGACAGTGGGACGTGGCTTGTTACTTCCCTGTGCTCACACAAGAGTGGATGTTATAACATAGTTACATAGTTAGTCAGGTTGAAAAAAGTCCATCTGGCTCAACCAATAAAAAACAAAAAACAGTAAAGAAAACCCAACCATACAATCCCATATACACAATCCTATACCCGCAGTTTATCCAGAAGAAGGCGAAAAACCCCAGCAAAGCATGATCCAATTTGCTACAGCAGGAGAAAAAAAATCCTTCCTGATCCTGAGAGGCAATATTCCCTGGATCAACCTTACCTATAAATATTAGTACCCATTTATATTATGTACACCTAGGAAGGAATCCAGGCCTTTTTTTTAAAGCAATCTAGTGAGCTAGCCAGAACCACCTCTGGAGGGAGTCTATTCCACATTTTTACAGCTCTTACGGTGAAGAAACCTTTCAGTATTTGGAGACAAAATCTCTTTTCCTCTAGACGTAAAGAGTGCCCCCTTGTCCTCTGTGTAGACCTTAAAGTGAATAACTCAACACCAAGTTCACTATATGGACCCCTTATGTATTTATACATGTTGATCATATCCCCCCTTAATCTCCTCTTCTTAAGAGAGAATAAATTCAGCTCCTCTAATCTTTCCTTGTTTTCTCTGCAATTTCTCCAGTTCCCCGATATCCTTTTTGATACTGCATATTCCAGATCTTCAGGAAAAGGTCTTACTAATGATTTGTACAGGGGCAAAATTATATCTCTCTCTCTGAAGTCCATGCCTCTGTTAATACAAGAAAGGACTTTGTTTGCTTTGGAAACTGCAGCTTGGCATTGCATGATATTATTAAGCCTATGATCTACCAGAACACCCATATCCTTCTCCGATATGGATTCCCCCAGTTCTATTCATCTTAGTATGTATGATGCATGCATATTCTTAGCCCCCAAGTGCATAACTTTACATTTACCAACATTAAACTTCATTTGCCATATAGTTGCCCAATAAAACAGTGCATTGAGGTTGGCTTGTAAGTTGGAGACATCCTGTAAGGATAAATGTTTGTGAGTACAGTTCCTTTTATAAAATATATGGTTGTAAACAGTATGCAGCCTTTATTCCTTTTATGCTTCCCAGAGTAAATGCCTGTTGAGAGAGATGAGAGGCTAAGGAGGAGTGCATTATTGAAAAGCATGCAGGTTCCATTAGATTTCAGAGCTGTATGTATGGATCTTGGGAAAGTGCGGCATTGTAAAATAATGAGTGGATATCCAATTGTTTGGTGAAGGGAAAGGCTGAAGCTCGGTGCATAGAGATATTCACTTAATATTGAAGAAACACTGTGGACTTGATTGTGGAGGAATCACTGGTGTTTGGGAGTTTGGTTTCCCTTTTTTCATAACGAATGAAAGGACTTTTGTTTGGTCTCACTCTGTGTGATATACTCTGTAAGACTGTGTGGATATGTGTTGAATTTCACTGTTCATAGAGTGAGATGTGGATACACGCCACATGCAGCCCAGTGCATTTTTTCTGCATCAAAAATGCATGGAAAGTGGGTTATAAGGTTTCCAATAGCATAGCTCTCAACAGGGCAGTCAGTTCCAGGCATTCAAGTTCCAAAAAAAAAAAGTAGAACTTGTTGCATTTTTCCTGCACTGGACGGTACTGGAATGTGGTAAACGCATCAAAAACGCATTGTAGTGCACTGGAACGCATCAAAAATGCAACGGATTCCAGTACAGTGAAAACAAAAAGCAGGAAAAAAGCATCTGGAATGCATCCGGAAATGCATCAACAAAACATTAAAAACGCTTTAAAAACGTGCATGCAGAAATGCATCCAGAACGGACCTGGAGTGCATTTATGTGGTGTGAATCAGCCCTTAATCAGATTAGGAGGCGGTATATCTGTACATCTAAGTACAGTATTTTGGGGTATATTTTGCTCTAATTTTGTCTTATAGTAATAAAAACCTGATGGAGGTTCTAATTCCACTCTACTTTTTTTTTTTTATATCTCTGCCCACTTTGGTTAAAGTGCTCCTCATTTCCAGTTTGGGCTTCATACCAAAAAGACATGAAATGAAGAGAAATATCTCAAACGGGACACAATCAGAAAAATAAAGTTAAAGTAGCAATAAATGTTCCCAGTTATTTTATTAAAGGATAAGTCCAGGCAAAACCTAACTAACACTAAACCTGCTCTGTGCCACATTCTAACCCTAATCTATCTAACCCTGTAAAGCATAAATTGCTTTACTTACCTATTCAGCACCTGATCCGGTCCGGTCTCCAGCGGTGGAAGCTCTGTGCAGGAGAGGACGGACAACACCTGTAAAATGCCTGTTAAGTGACGTCACTCATAGAGTTACTATGGGGCTTCCATTGTGAGATGCCTCTCCTGCACTGTCCTCCATGCTGATCCCACCGCTGACAGCTGATGCTGGGGCCTGATCGGATTGGCTGCAGAATAGGTAAGTATAGCGATTTTTGCTTTACAGGGTTAGATAGATTAGGGTTAGAATATGGCACAGAGCATGTTTAGCGGGCACGCGCAGCGGCGCGATCTCGATGTGCCTGTGTCCCTCGGACACAGAGCAGCAAGTTTTGGCAGGAGGGCCGCCGCCCTGTGATTGGCCCTCCTGATCACATGATGGCTGTGTCCAATCACAGCCGTCATGTAATGTAAATACAGCCATTGTGACGGCTTTGATCTCTTCTTCTCCTCACACAGATCCTGTCAGGGAGGAGAAGAAGACGATCTGTGCTGCAGCCAGGGGATCAGTGAGTTTTACTAATTACTCACTGATCACAGGGGGGTCTGTGCTGGTAATCAGAACATTGATTACCAGTGCAGCCCTGGGGGGGTGCCACTAAAGCCACCAGGGATGCCCACTATGGCCACCAGGGATGGCAATCAGGGCTCAGAGAGAATGTCAGTGGTGCCCTCCCTATCAGTGCTGCCCCCACCAATGCTATCTATCAGTGCTGCCCACCAGTGCCGATTATTGCCATCTATCAGTGCCGCCC
This sequence comes from Pelophylax lessonae, assembly GCF_965119305.1. Lineage (NCBI taxonomy): Eukaryota > Metazoa > Chordata > Amphibia > Anura > Ranidae > Pelophylax > Pelophylax lessonae. Next base: position 98,345,407 of record NC_138770.1, read on the forward strand.
ACCAGTGCCCATTATTGCCATCTATCAGTGCCGCCCACCAGTGTCCATTATTGCCCACCAGTGCTGCCTATCAGTGCCCATCAGTGCCGCCTATCAGTGCTGATCAGTGCCGCCAATCAGAGCCCATCAGTGCCACCTATCAGTGCCCATCAGTGCCACCTATCAGTGCCCATCAGTGCCAATAAGTGTGTCCCTAGGGGCGTGCTTCTAACTGTGATTGGACATGGCTACTGGTGTAGGAACAGTGATCAACGGTCCTACATAGTAGAACCGTATGATCACTATTCATACACAGGGGAGAATGACAGGCGGCTTGTTTACATTAGCCGCCTGCCTTTCTCCCTTCACGGCGGACGATCGCGAGTGACCGGCGGACATTGGGTCCGCTGGTCACACGCACGGACTTCCCAGGGAACAAGCCGGGGCGGGCGCGCGCCTCCGCGGGCGCGCGCTCGCCCGCTATTGGCTCACAAGCAAGTGACAAGCGAGTGACGTACCCATACGTCACTTTGCCTGGCCGGGGCTGACCGCCGCAGTATATGTACTTGCGGCGGTCGGCAACCAGTTAACTAACAATTTAATGTTTTTCAACTCTATCCACAGCCAAAGAAAAGTTTTAGCTGAAGTTTTAGCCCCTTTTGGGCCAAAAAATACATTGGGGATGATTTACTAAAACTGGAGGGTGCAAAATATGGTGCAGCTGTGCATGGTAGCCAATCAGCTTCAAACTTTGGCTTTGACAAAAAAACTGGAAATTGATTGATTCCTATGCAGAGCTGCACCAGATTTTACACTCTCCAGTTTTAGTAAATCCACCCCATTGTGATGAGGAAGAAATTTGTTTAAAAAGTTTTACCTTTGTTGATGAGATTGGTAAATCTATTGAGCCATTTAGTGTGTGTCCATGATAACTTGAATCAGCCTAGGTTTAATCGTATGTGTTTGTAGGCCCCATCTGAATGAGACACTCATCAACAGCCTGGGATTTCTCAGGGAAGAGTTGATTGGCAGGTTTGGACTCCATACTGTCATATTACATTTGTTTCTTGGAAGGGTAATTATTTATTATTTAAAATAGGAGTTGGACTTTTAGGTGACCCTGTCACCTCCAGGAAATAGTCACTGCATTGTAGTTCTATCCTCTGATGCCTACATCACTACAGGACTCAGCAGTGATATAGGGGTCGGAGCATGGAACCACAGGGTGAGGCGGAGAGACACAGACATCCATTCCTGGAAGTGTTAAAGTGGTTGTAATAGCTTCTGTGTGCAGCATCCCTCCCAGACTCTCTAATACTTATCTGAGCCTCATCTCAATCCAGCAATGTGCACAAGATCAGCAGCTCTCCCCTGTCTCTTCCTCCTCTTTAGCTGAGACAGCAGCAGGAGCTATTGGCTCCTGCTACTGTCAATCACAGCCAGTGAGCCAGTGAGCCAGTGTCCCGGTCTAACCTTTCCTTCCTGTTGGCAGCTCTCTTGGACATGTGCAGACTGCTGTCTTTTATAAACTCTGTTTGCATCATCACTTGCTTGCTGCCTGGGCGTCGCTCAGTGATGATGTTTCACACCTGACTATATATATCACCTGTTGGCTTGCAGTCCTTTGCCCTTGTGTTTGTGCTCCAAGGTGCATCACTGCTAGCAGTCTTCTGTCCTCTGTGTTTCGCTGTGCATGACCTGGCTTGTCTGAGGACTTTCCTGGCTCTCGATTCCGCATTGGTAGACAACCTGGCATCGGCAGACAGCCCGGCTTTGGCAGACTACCCGCCTCTGGACTCAACCCTGGCTTGGATGACTACCCGCTTCTAGACTCAATCCCGGCTTGGATGACTACCCGCTCTGGACTTGACCCTGGCTGTTCCTGATTTTGCTCATCACTCTTGCTGTGCATTTATTGTTGTTGCTCTAATAAACTGCTTTATTTTACTTGCATCTTCTTTTGGTCTGGTTTCCTGGCACTCTGACAGTACACTAGAGCCATGAATCCTGACAATGCAGGTGCTCCTACGCTCCTCATGCAGGTTTCCAGGCTCGATCAACAAGATCACCTTTTGGGTCACGTTGCTCAGGCATTGCAGACGTTGCTTGAATGAACAGCACACCTTGCTCCTGGTGCTGCTAGGCCAGTGGTTCCTCCTGCTGCTGCTCCTGTTGCCACTCCTGCTCCTGCAGCTGGAATCACTGTTACCAGAGGGATGACTGGTTCAGCCTCCCTCCCGCAGCACTATGGGGGTGAACCGAGTCAGTGTCGTAGCTTCCTAAACCAAATGGGTATTTATTTTGAGATGGTTCCTCAGGTGTTTCCCTCTGACAGGTCCAAGGTGGGCTTCCTAATCTCGTTGCTCTAAGATAAGGCCTTGGCCTGGGCGAATCCCTTATGGGAGAATGATAATCCTGTGATACTCGATTATCCGAGTTGTGTTGCCTCCTTTCGTAGGGTATTCAATGTGCCTGCTCGCTCTGCCTCTGCTGCCAAGCTGCTCCTGTCATATGCCATCAAATTTCCTACCCTGGCAGCAGAGGTGGGCTGTAATAATGAGGCTCTGGTGACTGTCTTCTCTCATGGTCTCACCAATGCATTGAAGATTGCGGCCAAGGATCTCCCTGACAAGCTGGAGGCTCTCATTTCTTTCCTGATTTTTATCAATACCAGGCTCAGGGAGAGACCATTGTTTAGGGAATGCAAGGCATATTCGCAAGTCCACTTCTCAAGTGGGTGCCAGTTTTTTCTTCGTAAAGAAGAGGGGGGGTGAGTTGAGACCTTGCATTGATTATAGGGGCCTCAATCACATCATTGTCAAGAGTGCATACCTCATTCCATTGATTACTGAATTGTTTGACTGCCTTAAGGGAGCAACGATCTTTACCAAGCTTGAAATAAGGGCCGCGTATAAACGCGTTTAATACCAGGACTGGTCATTACGAATATCTAGTGATGCCCTTTGGCTTATTCAATGTGCCCGCTGTCTTCCAGGAGTTCATCAATGATGTCTTTTGTGATATGTTGCAGCATTGCGTGGTAGTCTATTTGGACAACATCTTGATTTACTCGGACTCCATTGAATCACACTACCTGGATGTCAAACAGGTGCTCCACCTGTCTCAGGTTGTCTTCTTGGGCTACATCATTTCTGCTGAAGGGTTCTCCATGGACCCTCAGAAGGTTTTGGCTGTTCTACAATGGCTTCGCCCTAGTGGTCTCTGTTCCATTCAGCGTTTACTTGGGTTTGCCAAATACTATCGGAAATTTATCAAGAACTTTTCCTCTTTGGGCAAACCTATGTCAGATCTGACCAAGAAGGGCAGCGATCCCCACAATTGGACGCCTGCTGCCATCCAAGCTTTAAAAGCCCTAAAGTCTGCTTTCGCTTCAGCTCCCATTCTGTCTCATCTCAATCCTGGTTTACCCTTTGTCCTAGAGGTAGATGCGTCTGAGATGGGAGTAGGCGCCCTCCTGTCTCAGCGTCGGACACCTGATGGACCCACTCTACTCTGGGTTCTACTCCAAGAAGCTGTCTCCAGCTGAATGCAATTACGGGATTGGAGACAGAGAGCTCTTGGCCATTATCCTAACTCTCAAGGAGTGGAGACACTTACTTCTGTGGTTCCATTTCTCATTCTCACCATTCATAAGAATCTGACGTATCTCTTGGAGGCAAAGAGGCTCACACCCCGTCAGGCCAGATGGGCTTTATACTTGTCTTGTTTTAACTATGGGGCCTCCTATTTGCCCGGCTCCAAGAATGTTATAGCTGATGCCTTGTCTCACCAGTATTCTGAGTGTTCCAGGGAGGACTCCGTGCCGACACAGGTCATACCTTCAGATCATATCCTGGCTGCCATCCACACCAATTTAACCTCTCCTCTTGGGGAACAGATCTTGGCTGCCCAACCTGATGCTCCCACAGAGAGACCTGCTGGCATATGATTTGTACCTGAGGGGTTGCGCATCAGGCTGTTTGTTTATTGTTTTTGTGCTATGTTCTATGAAGGTGAGATTACACCATTATATTTCCTGGTTCACCGGTGGTGTATCTGGTCTGCAACTTGAATCTTCCTCCCTCCTCACAGTCTGTTCCGAAAAGAAACGACGAGGAGATTTTCAGTCAAGTATCTCTTCCAATATGGTTGTGGAACTATACTCACCTGGTCTACCTATGTAGCGTTTCTATTCCACTTCTATGCCTCCTTGAAAAAACGATGTTGGAAGAGGATGTGGCACAGGAGGAGGAGGAGGAGGAAGAGGGATCATTTCCAAGGCATTCAGGGCAGTCATTCACAAGTGGCTCAGAGGGTGGGTTTCTACACCCACAAACGCCAGGTACACAATTGTCCAGCAAGGGCACAGTTCTGGAGGATGCCGAGGTGGAGGATGAGGAGGAGGAGATGGAGGAGGAGGAACCATGTTCACAGCAGGGTGGCACCCAGAGCAGCTCATGGCCATCACTGGTGTGTGGCTGGGGGGATACAGAGGACACGGACGATACACCTCCCACAGAGGACAGATTTTCGTTGCCTCTGGGCAGCCTGGCACACATAAGCGATTACATGCTGCAGTGTCTCCGCAGTGGCCGCCGAGTTTCCCACATTATAACTTGTGCTGATTACTGGGTGGCCACACTGCTGGATAACCGTTACAAGGACAACGTACCGTCTTTAATTCCCTCACTGGAGCGTGATCGTAAGATGCCTGAGTACAAGCGCATGCTGGTAGACGTGCTGCTGGTGGCATTCCCACCTGACAGCGGGGCACAGTGGAAGCACAAGGCGAAGGCAGAGGAGGAGGAAGAGGTAGCCAACGCAGCCGGGGCACCGCCAGCACCTCAGAAGGCAGGGTTAGCATGGCTGAAATGTGGAAAGCTTTGTCAACACGCCACAACAACCAGCACCACCAGCTGATATGGAACTTCTTAGCAGGAGGCAGCATTTCACCAACATGGTGGAGCAGTATGTGTGCACACGCCTAGACGTACTGAATGACGGGTCTGCCCCCTTCAACTTCTGGGTCTCCAAATTGGGCACATGGCCTGAGCTTGCCCTTTACGCCTTGGAGGTTCTGGCCTGCCCTGCAGCCAGTGTATTATCTGAACGTGTATTTAGCACGGCAGGGGGTGTTTTTACAGACAAGCGCAGCCGCCTGTCCAGAGCAAATGTGGACAAGCTCACGTTCATTAAAATGAACCAGGCATGGATCCCACAGGGAGAAAAGACAAAAAAGAAAAGAGGGCGCACCAACCTAGTGCATCACCACTAAAACCATTTATTAAAATATTAAAAAGTTTACAAAATACTCACAAGGCAGGTGTGATAATACACACATCAACATTGCACATACAATCTCCAAGGTAGCCAAGGTCCCATATGTAGCAAATAGGCATACAGATTGTTGCATGGGGCTGCTGTGACTGGGCTGACGCGTTTCAGGGGTGAACCCCCTTCCTCAGAGCCAGAGAAATTGCTGCATATGGGACCTTGGCTACCTTGGAGATTGTATATGCAAGTTGATGTGTGTATTATCACACCTGCCTTGTGAGTATTTTGTACACTTTTTAATATTTTAATAAATGGTTTTAGTGGTGATGCACTAGGTCGGTGCGCCCTCTTTTCTTTTTTGTCTTTTCTCCCAGTTGGTTCTGGATACTCTTGATCCTGAGGGGGCAGCAAGACCATTAGCTTTTTTACCACCTGAGTCTGAAGTGCACCTCTCTCTACTCCCTCAGATTCTACTTGAGCACAGGAGATTTGTTTTACTACATGGATCCCACAGGACTTGCCCGTACCTTGTGCAGAATAGACATGTATACCGGCCTTACCCAACCATTGTTGTATTTTTGATCTTTCTCACTCTTTTGGGGTGTACCCTAATTTTTAAAAAAAAATTAAAATAAACCAAAACCAGTGTTGGCTACCTCGTCCTCCTCCACCGCCGCCGCTTCCACCTACACCACCACATCCACCGCCACCTCAACCTCCTACTCCATATGGACCTCATCCTCCTACATCAAGATTATTATTTTTTATTTTTATGTATTTTATGTTATTTTAAGTTATTTCCCTATCCACATTTGTTTGCAGAACACTGACCATGCTCTTAACAACATTTTGCTGCCATTTGCAGCCCTCTAGCCCTTTCCATTACTTTTTTAGAGCCATTTTAGTGCTCAAAAGTTCGGGTCCCCATTGACTTCAATGGGGTTCGGGTTCGGGGTCAAGCTCGGGTCCCAAACTCAAACTTTTTTGCGAAGTTCGGCCGAACCCGAACATCCAGGTGTCCGCTCAACTCTAATTGTAATCCATTGACAGCTTTATTGTTTTGTATTTTCTGCTTACCATTCTTCAGTTAACCCTCCTCTTATGTTAGGGTCAGAACCGACCCGTTTTCAGGTTTTGAATGTCTATAAGTATCACATAAATTTGTTTATTGCATCAAGATTTTTTTACTTTGTCAGGAACCTCTATTTAAACAATGTAATAGAAAAAAAAATCCTTTTCACTAAATTATAAAATACTGTGGTGAAAATGTATGGGAAAAAACGTTTATGGTGTTAGGGTCAATTCTGACCCAGTTATAATATAGGATTTTAGGACACTAATAAGTGCCAAAACTGAAATCATAAACACTCTTTCTGCTTAGTAACACTGACAGCCAATCACCTCTCAACCCTGTGAGCTGTAGTTAGGGAGGGGCATATCTCTTTGCCTGCTTGTCTGCTTCTCTAAATAAAGTGAAGAAACATAGGACAAATTCTTTATTTTACCATTTTTTAAATTTGAAAATGAGAGGTATGCTATCAAAAGAAAGGTCTAAGGGGTCACACCAAAAATATTAAAACCAATCTTTTCAAGGATAAAGAAGCCTAACAAGGTAACCAAGAGGTAAGAAACAAATTGGATGATAAATAATTGTTCAGAGGGTATTTTATGGCTGATTTAAGACACGGGTCAAAACCGACCCTAACATCATGGATAGTAAGAAAAGCTAACATAAGAGGAGGGTTAAAAAATGATTGAAGGCAAAACCTAGCTAAAAAATGAAATCAAGTGAAATTAAACTGTATTAAGCAATGACAGCAACTTTTTTTCTTTTGGTAAAAGGTTTAAACCATAAGAACAAAATCTGACCATTGTCCCCTGTCAATGGTATATGAATTCCCCAAACACTACAACTGAATATCTACTGTAGAAAATCTTTTAGGAAGAGACAAAGCCACAATTACAATGAATAAAGTGAAAAACCTTTTGCTAACAATTAGTGTGTGTTTTTTCTCCTTTGCAGCAGTAATTATTCTCCAGAGCTCATTAGTTATAAATTCTAGGGACATATTTTACACCTTTATATATTATACACCTTTATATAACAAATTGCCATACCTTAAAGTCATTACGATATGACATATAAATGTTGATTCCTTACTTTCCACCCTGATCTTCATGTCAGAACAAATGATGTTGTTTTGTACTTGTGTTGCAATTGTATTGAACTTGTTTCTCATGCAAAGGAGCAAATCTACAGTACTTATTTTAATGCTTGTTTTTCAATTTTGCCCATGCAACCTTTCATAGAAATAGACTGTTTTGATACATTATAATGATTTTGTAAAAAGGAAAGTTCTCCTCTACATTATATTTTCTTATAACAGTTCCATTTGTCCTTTTTTCTTTTGTTCATGCTTGTTTTTCAGTTTTTAAATTAAGTCTATACAACCTTTCACATAAATGAAATATGTTTTGAAGAATTAGAATGCTCTTGTAAAAAGGAAAGTTCTTCTCTAAGTTACATTTTCTTGTAACACTTGTTCTTTTTTAAACTTCAGATTTGATTGAATATTTCTATATTTACATTTTTTACCTTTCAGAATGCATGCAAAGTAGCAATCATCTGGTCAAAGTATTTACAATAAGTGGGTTTTGTCATATATAACTTAACTAATTGACCTCTGGAAGGTTTTACCCCCTTCAAGGCTGGGACATTTTTTGCTATTCAGTACTGCGCTACTTTAACTGGTAATTGCAGGGCCATGAAACGTTGTACACAAATGAAATCTATATCATTTTTTTCACACAAATAGAGCTTTCTCTTAGTGGTATTTTATCACCACTAGATTGTCTATTTTTGCTATATAAACAAAAAAGTCAGAGAACTTTGAAAAACAAAAGTCAATATTTTCTACTTTCTTTTATAAAACATATCCAATAAAATCAACTTTCTTCATAAATTTGGACCAAAATGTATCTTGTTACATGTCTCTGTTAAACAAAAATCCCAATATGTGTATATTAACTGGTTTGTGTGAAATTTATAGTGTCTAAAAACTATGTTTTACACACATATATATATATATATATATATATATATATATATATATATATATATATATGAAAATGAATCAATCCTGATGTACTGATCTCATTTCTAGAGGCCCTTAAAAATCCAGGACGGTACAAATACCCCCCCCCCAAAATTACCCCTTTTTTGAAAGTCGACAGTCTAAGACATTAGCATGGAGAGACGTAATTTTTTTGTCATAACTTGACAATGAAAATGAGGAATAAAATAAAAAAAATATTTTCACCCGGAACATTCTGGATGACATACATTGACGTGATTCATTTTGCCCACACTACCCGCCTGCAGTACTACAGGTGGTCCAGAAGTAGTTACGTGAAATTTAAATATGAATGACAGTTAGGTTTAGGGTTGAGGGATAACTTGGTAGCGGATAGTCCCATTAACTAAACTTTTTTTGTGAAGATGCTTCATTAATCATCCAAACAGTTTATTCAGCTCTATTGGGTGACAGGAAGATACAGTATATTGTCAAAAGTATTGGGACTCCTGCCTTTACATGAACATTAATGGCATTCCAGTCTTAGTCCGTAGAGTTCAATATTGAATTGGCACCAACCTTTGCAGCTATAACAGCTTCTACTCTTCTGGGAAGGCTGTCCACAATGTTTAGGAGTGTTTCTATGAGAATGTTTAACCATTCTTCCAGAAGCGCATTTGTGAGGTTCGGCATTAATGTTCCAACATGACTGCATATGGTTTTATTTTAAAGTAGTTCTAAAGACTAATTTCTTTTTACTGTAATGAATTATCTGCATTAGGGTAAAATTTCCTGACTACTTATCCTACCCACCCCCTTCTCTAAACACTTACCTGACTTCTGTCACTACTCCAGAGCTGTCTCGGCTGCAGCACTGCACTCCCCTCACTTCCTGGTCTCATAGGAGACACTGAAAGCAGTTGGAGCCAAAAGATCCTGCTGCTGTTAAACTTCTGTGAGAAGGGAATGGGGGCATGGCTTACTGGTTCTGTTTGTGTGTTTGGATGCACGCAGACCAATTCAGGAGTGTGACAGTCCAATCCAAGCTGACAGTGGCAGGGGACTGCAAAGGAGTCAAGGGACCACTCCGTGAAATATTATTGCACAGAGCAAGTAAGTATACCAACTTTGTTATGATAGCCAAAAACAGTCTTTAATACCATTTTAAGAGCTAATTTTCATGATGAAGTTATAGTAGATGTTAAATTCCAGGGTCAGTGGGCTGTGTTCCTTTTAAGATTCATTTTAAGGAGGTAGGTTAAGTTTTAGCTTGACAATTAGTATTCATGCCGGTTAATGATGGGGGTTGTAACAGAGAAGTTAAGGTTTGGTCTCAGTGCCATAAATATTGTGTCTTAGAAGCCTATATGTAACATACAGATAGCTGAATGATTCAGAGAAGGAAACATTCCCTGGATCAGTTTTTTTTTTTCAAATATGGCAATTATTTAACATAAAAATCTCACTAAAGATATGATTTAAAATAAAACAATATAGACAATGACTAAAATACTAAAACAGTTACCAAAGGTTCATAAACACAGGTGTAAAATAAGTGACAGTGAAATCCATTCACAAAAGCATATCACTTGCGGTTTTTAGGCGTTTTCCCAAAAACCGCATGTGATCCAAAAAATGTCAATCCAGTAATGATTTATGTGGTAATTACTGGATTTAGCAAAAACAGTAGTAAATACAGCAACAAACAGTGTTAAAGTCAATTCACAAAAGGAAATAAATAGATAAATGCATGTGATAATTAAAGTAAAATTATAAGCAAAGCTTTTTTTTTATTTTGGAAAAAGTAGGGGTGGGTTATAACCCATGCAAGGTTTATTTGTGCCATCTGTGTTCCATTGCAGAGATTTCTTTTCATTTTCTGTCCCATAGCCTATCAGGAAGTGAGAGGAAATCACTGCAAATTAAGGGAATTCCTTGAGGCCCCAGAGGTCACCAGAACTAGTGTCCCCATTGGAAAATTTCCCCTCTATTACTTTTCATGGGACATTTGGGAATTTCCATGATAATGATATGATAATGACTTACAATGATAATGGTAAACAGGACAAATAGAGAGGGTGAATCTCCCTAACAGGGACACAAACACCCAAAAAACTGACAGGGGTTCTAATCCATCTCCCCTCTTTCCAAAACTAAAAAAAATTGCCTTTAGTTATACTTAAGCAGGTGTCCAGGCATGTGATATTTAAGGAACGCTTTTGATTTTACCTAGTTGTTAAGGAGTGGGGGGGCCACCGGTATCTTTAACAACCAGTAACTGTCATGGTTGTTAAGGAGCAGGTGGCCACTGCGTCCTTAACAACCCTGCTGAGAGCTGAATAGAAAGAAAAGAATTGCTGGCTATAAAAAAACAATAGGAATAATAATAATAAAAATATTATTAATAAACTTTTATAATTAAAAAAACAAAAAAAAACAATGACATCTGGTGTGGATCCAACGTCAATCATGATAACAGCTGCTGACCCCCCCCCCCCCCAAAAAAAAAGGCCCATACCCAACACTGGCTACAGCCGTCTGACTACTGTCACTAAATAAACTTAGGGCAGGGCCACTTGTTGACATCAATGCGTGACCCTACTCCCTTGTGATGTCATTGACACAGAATGCCCTGGCAAAATTTGGGCCCTCACAAGGGTGTAGGCCTAAGTATGCCCACATGAATGAGGCCTTTAGGTTCTATTGCAACTTGGTGAAATAGGACCATTTTTTATATTTGCGACCTTTACTTGTATTTTTATTCTCTTTGCTGAACAAAGCGTAAAAAAAGCTTAGTAAGGGGCTGTTTTGTGGGACAGACCAGCTCCGGGATAGTTGAAAGGAGCTCCTGTAACTCCCATTTGAAGCCCAATGCACTTTTAAGGCAGACAAAAGAAAATCTTGTCCTTGCTTACCCCATTGACACCCATGATTTCCCCCAAATTGGAAACATTTTTCCAAAATTTTCCAATTTTTAGAAGGCGGATTTATTTCCTTTCTAGTCATAATAACCCAATAATTTTAATATTCCAAAGAACTGACCAAATAAAAGTATGCAGATAAGGACTTCTGATAAGTGCTACATATTGTTCCATATCATAGATTGCATTCATGGTATAGCATCACTACGACAGCCAGAAAAGTACAATTTCCTCAACCCAAGAACAAAATTTGAATGCATTGAAGCCTGCCCATCCTTAGATGTGGTGGCTGTATTTGTTTACTATTTTTCAGCATTCCCTTCCTTTATTTCACAAGATGATCCTGTCAGTAACACACGTCCTGCCCTGGGGTGACAACGCACACTTAATGCACTGTATCTATGGAGGAGCAGCACTTTCACCCTAGTACAAGACTACCAAACATCTCCCCCTCTCCACATCTCCAAAACATGGGGGGAGTGTTTTTTAGACTACTGAAAAAGCTAGGAACAATGTAACTGATAAACGTGCATGAGAACCAAAAAGCGTAGGAGGTTATTAACTCACTAAATTTCTGGCAGGATTAACAGGTATTTTTTTTTTTCTTGACAGGGTTTACCTATACTTGAAATTATGTTTTGTATGTTTCCATTTTTTTAAACTTTTTATTGCTTTTCTCAAATTTTATTTTATTGTCTGTTGCTTTTTTAGTGTGCTGATTATGGATTTAAATAGAACGATTGTCACTGAGATCATTCTTTTAGGATTCTCCACCGATCGAAATATAAACATTGTTCTTTTTCTTCTATTTTTTATCATTTATTTAATAACATTTATTGGAAATGTTCTTATAATATGCATTATCATCTTCTATCACCAGTTACACACTCCAATGTATTTTTTCCTCTGCATCTTATCTTTTGTGGACTTATGTAATTCCTCCACAGTTGTGCCCCGTCTCCTGGCTGACCTTTTCTCTGTTAGAAGGTCAATCTCCATTGGTGCTTGTGCCATACAATTCTACATTGTTCTTTTAATGGGAGGTTCAGAGTGTCTTCTCCTGGCCATCATGGCTTATGACCGATATATTGCCATCTGCCGCCCTCTTCAGTATCCCATTATGATGAAATGGAGCTTTTGTTACAAGTTGACAGCCTTTTTGTGGATAACTAGCTTCTTGGTTTTTGTTTTCCCACCACTTATATCTCCTGTGCCTTTGTGTAACCCAAACCAGATCAACCATTTTTTGTGTGAATTTCTGGCCATAATGGCATTGTCATGCTATCATGTTTTTTTAGATGAGCTTATGGTACTAGTTCTATGTTTTGTTTGCCTGCTCCTGCCCTTTGTGTTCATTCTAGGGACGTATATTTCTATCATCGCCTCTGTGTTAAAGATTCGCTCGGTAAACAGGGCTAAGGCTTTTTCCACATGTACATCCCACATTACTGTGGTGGTTTTATTTTATGGGTCAGCATTGGTAATGAACTTTGGTGCTACCTCACCCTACTCAAAAAGCCAAGGCAAATATATTTCCTTATTTTATCTTATCATTTGTCCGATGTTAAACCCTCTCATTTATAGTCTGAATAATACTGAAGTGAAGAATAAACTAAGAAAACAAAATAATAAATGATTCTCCTTACTATTATTATTATACACTTATACAGTATATATTGAGCACCAACAGTTTGTGAAGCTCATTACAAAATGAAGACTGACATTACAGTTACAATACAATTTGATAAAAGTGGAATCAGAGGGCCCTGCTTATTAGAGTTTACAATGTAAGAGATAGGGTCAAGTGATATAAAAGGTAATAACTGAGTGTACATCCAACCGAGCACTATCAGGTGAACAAACATTAAGCTAGTGATGGTTTCCAACAACTTACCATATTGAAGACTGATTCCACTGATTTAGAAGAATTTATGAACTGCATTTTTAAAGGACTTTCACTTACTGTCACTTTTTGTTGATTGGTATCTAGCACCTTGCACCTTGCTTTGATTTGCTTTGAAGCATAAGCACTTTGCACTTTATTCTGTTCCACAGCTTTACGAATTTTGCATTTCTATATATTTTTTTGCTGTATAGCTCATGAATTTTTGAACTTTACTGGTTATTTGGTAATAGTATATTATTTGAGTTTGTTTCTTAGCGCCCCCTCATGCTTATACAATACACAGTATAGGATTATTCCTACACAATTGGGGAGCAGCTTTTAATTGATTTTATAGTTGCACTTTATATATCATATTTTATTTACAATTGCAGTGGCATGAGTTATCCCTAACATTTAGGGTAAGGGTACAGCTCTGGGGGACATGTATCAATGCAGCAGTGATTTACTGATGTTTAAAGTGAAACCATAAAAATAAGAAATAATAAAATAAATAAATAAATTCCTTTAAATATAGTGCCTGGGAGGTCCTCTTAGTCTGCCTGTAAAGTGGCACAGCCGTACCATGAATAGAACATGCAGCAGCAATAATGTGATTTATAAAGCCAAAAAAATGACATTTCCCCCTAAAAGCTTTCTTTATTTTGTAAACAACAGCTTGGGGGGCCAGTCTGTATGATGAGGCCACAATTTAGTACACTCGGAACAAGATTAGAGATTTTTTGGATTAATTCTGGTGTCTCTTTTGCAGATTTTGGATAGAAGTAACGGGTGTGGAAAAATTGGGATTGGGGTGTTGGTGGTACCTTCACACCGTAACACTATTGGGGTACTCTTGATGAAAGCAAGAATTAGTGTTGCTGTCAAAAATTTAATGATATGTCCCAACCAAACAGTGTGGAAAAATTGGTCTTTGGGTGTTGATGGTGCCTTCACACTGTAACTCTTTAGAGGTACTCTTGATAAAAGCAAGAATTGGTCTTGCTGTCAAAAAATTGAAATAATATCACCTGTCAAACAGGTGTGGAAAATGTGGTCCTTGGGTGTTAATTGTGCCCATGAAACCTACAACAAAAAATTCTTCCAGATGAAATGAACACCCACAAAGCTAGGCAGCCTAGACAGTCTTTTAGAGATTCAAGATCCAGAAAGTACTTAATCAGCAACATGAGCATCAGGGGCTGCTGTTAATCCAGGACTGATTCATTTTGATAAATGTCAGCCAGTCCACACAGTCTGTTGCTCTCTTATCTGTTACAAAACCTCCGGCAGCACTGAATGGGCATTCAGAAAGCAGACTGGATGCAGGACAGCCCAAGAGCTAAATTGCATACTGGGCAAGTTTTGTTCTCATGACCCAGTAACCCAGTGGATCGTCTACTGGAAAGCGCTCCATGTCTGTTTTCGCCCCAAGATAATCTCCCACCATATGATGCAGACGCTGCTGTTGAGATGTAGAAGCTGACAGCCCTGAGTGCCGAGGACTAAAAAAATTTTGAAATGCATCACTGAGATGGCCCTCTTCTCCACTGCTTCTCTCTTGACCAACAGAAGCCTCAAAACTATATTTTCCACGAGACTGTAATCAAACAGAGCCTGGAAAGGCAATACATAAACTCCTCTCCGAGACTTTCCCCTTTTTACCGGTTGTCAAAGAGTGTTGTCAACCAAAAGTGATCCTGCTCCTTGATGTCACATATTCTTGGATCCTTTTGCAGGCTCTGAAGCATAAGCAAGCCAATGCACCACAAGTGTGCGGAGGCATGAGAAGCAGACTCCTTTGGGTCACTGAGGATTACAGTATCTGGAACTGCCTCCTCCCAGCCACATACTATTCCCAAGGGTTCTGGGGATGGAAAACCATCTCTTGTGAGTTAACTCAGCTTCAATGCCTCCAAAACTGCCAGAATCCCCCTCCTTCTCCTCCATCTCCTCCATCTCCTCCATCTCCTCTTGTGTGTTCTGTGGGATTGCAAGAATGGTGTCTGCATAAAGCGGGCCTTGAGAGAAAAGGAAGTCCTCCTCTTCCACCTGCTGCTCTGCCTTGAGTGCCCTGTCCATAATGCCACACAGAGTCGGCTCCAGCAAGATTACAACAGGGATTGTGTCACTGATGAATGCATTGTCATGGCTCACCATCCTTGTCGCCTCCTCACATGATGACAGTACAGTACATGCATACTTTATCAGCAGCCATTGGCGTGGTGAAAAAAAGCTGAGCCAGCCTGAGCCTAGTGTTGTGCCATACTCACACAGGTACTCATTGACAGCCCTGTGCTACATGTGCAGCTGCAGCAGCATTGCCAAAGTTGAGTTCCACCTGCTTGGCATGTCACAAATCAGGGGGTTTACGGGCAGGGAGAATTACTGCTGAATTTCAGCCAACCAAGCACTGGCTGTGTATGACTGCCTGCAATGGCTACAGACTCTTCTGGCCTGCTTTAGCTGATTTTCCAACCCTGGGCACCTGCTTGAGAAATGCTGCAATACCAAACTGAGGACATATGCCATGCATGGCACGTGTGTCAACTTTCCCTGTGTAAGAGCGGACAGGAGGTATGTGCCATTATTGCACACCACCATTCCTGGCGCCAGCTGGCATTGCGTGAAGCACCTCTGGGCCTGCCCCTGCAGAGCTGCAATAATCTTTGCTCCGGTGTGGCACCTGTCCCCTACATAGACAAGCTGAAGCACTGCATGGCACCTTTTTGGCTGACTCTTTGAATAGCCCATTGAACACCTGGGGGTACTGGTGCTTCATAGGACAATTCAGCAGAGGAGGGCATGGAAGAAAAAGAGGATGAGGGGGGGAGGCTAACAAATCTCAAATCATCACCACTAGCTGTATGGAGACGTGGTGGCACAACAAGCTGCAGCACTGAGCCCTGTCCTGCATCCTTCCAAGTTGCAAGCAGAGTTACGCAGTGTGCTGTGAACAAAATATAACGCCCCTGACAATGCTTGCTGGGCCACATGTTAGCAGTAACACGGACCTTGTGGCTGACTGCCTTGCCCAACAACGCCACAACATTGCTTTCCACATTATGTTACAGAGCTGGAATAGCCTTACGTGCAAAGAAATAGCGACTGGAAACTTGCTATTGTGGTACAGCACATTTTGCAGATTCACAGAAGGGGGCCAAATCCACCAGATGGAAAGGCAGGAGTTATAAAGCCAGTAGCTTTGACAAGCTTGAATTTAGATGCTGGGAATGTGGGTGGCAGTGACTGTATTTTTTATTTTTTGCTGCAGCAGATGGGGTAGAGAAACTTGCCTGCTATAGTCTACAGCTGGTGGTGTGCTACTGGCAGACATACTGCAAGGACCTGTGACACCCTTTGCTGTACCATCATCTCTGTCAGTGGAGGCTGCTGAGAGGTCATGAGGTACAGTGGGGGTAGACCAGAAAGGTGAGGAGTGAGGAGGAGAAGATTTGTGTCCCTTTTGTGTGACTTGCAGGTGCTCTTGCCAATGGGCTGAGTGGTGGGAGGTTAAATGCCTTGCAAAGCATGTGGCAACCAAATAGCTGGTGTTTTTGCCATGCTTGATCTGCTTGAGACAACGTTTTCAAAACAGCAACAGTGCGATCAGCTGCACATGTGCTAAAAAAGCCCCAGACAGCTGAGCTGTGGGAAGTGGGCCGGGAGATACCAGCTCCACAATCTGGTGGAATAGGGTGGCTGCCTTCTACTCTTCCATTATGGCTGCCTCTTTGGGGTTGTGCCTCACACTCACTTTCTTCATTTGCTCTCTCCGGCACCCAAGTCGCGTCAGTGACCTCATCATTATCATCATCCCCTCCATCTTCATCATCAGTGATGCCAACTTGGCAATACGCTGCGGCTCGGGGAAACATGACTGCAGCTTTGTTGTTTACCAGTGTTCTTCCATCTCTGTAGGCTCCTGTTCCTACCTTCCTCAACCTCAGAACCAACATCTGAATCAAGTAATGGCTGTGCATCATCAAAGAGCAAGTGGCTGACGCTGTGTTAAAATAAATCAGCTGTGGACAAGGAGCAGAATAAGCCACTCTGGCAGCTGCGATGGACTGCACACTAGTCTCTGTTTGGGTGATGGTGGATGAGGATGGTTTAGTAAGTCAGTCCATCACCTCCTCTGCATGCTGTGGCTGGATAGCATGTGCAACATCACTAAATAGAGGAAATGATGCCCTGCCTGAGGACGGACCACGTCCACCTTTGCCTATGGACACATATGCTGCTGGTCGCCTCAGAGTGCCATGGGAACGTCTGCTTCACCTTGTTGGCCTCCCAGATATGAAGGGGGGGGGGCTAATTAACAAAATGTAATAAAGATGTGGAAATGTGTACGCTGATGCACTTTAATCAATAGAAAGTGGTGTTTGGTGCACTTTAACTTGAGTACTCACTACACAGACACACTCCACTGACACACTACAATATACAGCAGTAAAACTGCACTGACACACTGAAATATACTGCGTTAAACGTTCACTAACACACTGAAATTTACTGCGTAAACGTCCACTAAGGCATAAAAATATACTTTACTGAAATATACTATGTTAAACATGCACTAACGCACTGCAATATGCTGCCTTAAACATGCACTAACGCACTGCAATATACTGCGCTAAGCAACCACAAATGCACTGCAATATACTGTGGTAAACTGCACCAATGCACTGAAATATACTGCATTAAACATGCACAAACACACTGCGATATACTGTGGTAAACCTGCAATAATGCACTGAAATATACTGTCTTAAATGTGCACTAACACACTGCAATATACTGCAATAAACCTTAAATAAAGCACTGAAATATACTGAGGTAAATGTGCACCAATGCACTGAAATATACTCCATTAACCAGTTGCCAACCACCTGCCGCAGTTTTACTGCAGCAAGGTAACTAGAGAAAAACAAAAAGCGCCATACTTTATACAGAGTGTGCTTCTGGCTCAAAAGATCAAATCCAGATGTATGTGTCCCCTGGGAGGAAGGATTTCAGGATGGCCTCGGCGGCTCCCACTCCTTGAACGTGGCTGATGGATATCAGTCTCGCCACGGCTCAGCAGACTGTCCGGCGGCTTCTCCTGTTCTCGACTTCCGGGTGCAGGGGAGGTTGTCAAGGCGACGCATTCTCGGAGCATGCGCTCCTTCAGGCCTTTACAATCACGTGCTTTTTTTACCTGTTAGTCACACTGGGTACCTAAAAATGTATTGGCCAAAATGTCCAAACAGAGGAACACTAGTGAAGAGGCCTACATGATGCTGAGCATGACAGATGAGAGAGATGGGGAAGCCTCACTGTCAGAGTCAGGCTCAGTATTTGAACCTGTAGAGAGCAGTGGCACCCTGACATATAGCTCTGACAATTGAGAAGTGGTCCCTTCTAAGGTCAGACTTACCCTACTCAGTTTTTCTGTTGCTGAGGTGCAACAATTACAGGGTTCTCTTATGCAGCAGAGTGTTGGCACTAGTGCCGCTCAACCTTCTGGTGAACTGGCAAGCACCAGCGGCCTAGTATACCCTGGTTGTAGTCAAACCAGCACTGCAGTAACACTTGGTGGTGGTGGGGGGGTGAGTCTCAATAGTGCAGTTCAGGCTGGAGAGGTGGCTAGCACAAGTAGTGTCCCACAGCCACCAAGAATTTGAAGACAGGCCCATAGAGCCCATAGTGTCCTTCGTGATGCACTTGCAAATCCTGACTGGGAGCCAACCACTTCTGCAGCGCCTGTACTTCCCCCCTTTCACTGGCCAACCTGGAATTCACATGGAGACAGCCAATTTTACTCCCCTTGATTTGTATGAGCTTTTTTTTTACAGAAGTTCTGTACAGATCTATTGTGGACCAAAACAATTTTTATGCCGATCAAATTAGCGCCCCAAATCTAAGTTTGACCCTTGCCAGAGAATTTGCATGGAAACGTATCACTGTTTCCGAATTTAAAACCTTTCTGGGCTTATCCCCCCTCCTGCTCATTACTAAAAAGAGTGAGTTGTGTTCAAATTGGTCCACTGACCCAATTCATCACATGCCCATGTTCTCTGCTGCCATGGCCAGGACTGGATACGAGCAAATCTTGCAGTTCATGCACTTCAGTGACAGTGAACTCTGTAGTTCTTGGGGTGACCCTGGATATGACCGACTCCACAAAATTCGGCATAAGCTCTTAAATCACTTCAACCAAAAGTTTGCAGCCTTGTATACGCCCCAACAAGCTGTCTGCATCGATGAGTCCCTAATTACATTTTCTAGCCACCTTGCTTTCAAACAGTTTCTTCCCAGCAAGCGTGCCAGATATGGGGTCAAGATGGATAAGCTCTGTGACAGGGCAACAGGCTATACATGTAGTTTCCGGGTTTATGAGGGAAAAGCAAGCAATTTGGAGCCCCCAACTTCCTAAACTATATGGGGAGCAGCGGCACGATTGTTTCGGACTTACATAGTTACATAGTTAGTGAGGTTGAAAAAAGACATCAGTCCATCCAGTTCAACCTATGATGTGTGTGTTTTCTGTTAACCGTGCATTGTATACCCCTGTACGTTGTGGTCGTTAAGGTGCCCATCTTATAGTTTTTTGAAACTATCGATGCTCCCTGCTGATATGACTGTTTGCGGAAGAGAATTCCATATCCTTACTGCTCTGACAGTGAAGAACCCCCTACGTACTTAAAGGTTAAACCGCCTTTCCTCTAGTTTTAGTGAGTGGCCACGTGTCTTATTGTATTCCCTTTCTCTGAATAGTTTGTTCCTTATGCTGAGGTCGCCAGTACAGTATTTGTACATTGATATCATATCCCCCCTTAATCATCTCTTCTCCAGAAATATAAAAATATTTATGAAAATAATTTCAGTGCTTGTAGTCTTTCCTCATAGCTGATGTCCTCCATTCCCCTAATTATTTTTGTTGCCCTTCTCTGGACTCTTTCCAGTTCCAGCACATCCTTCCTGAGGACCGGTGCCCAGAACTGGACAGCATACTCCACATGTGGCCGGACCGGAGTCTTGTAGAGAGGGAGAATAATCTCTTTATTTCTGGAGTGAATCCCCTTTTTTATACATCCCAGTATTCTGTTGGCTTTGCTTGCAGCGGCTTGACATAGCATGCCACTGCCAAGCCTGTTGTCTACCAGTACCCCCAGGTCCTTTTCCATCCTAGACTCACCCAGAGTTTCCCCCCCTAGTGAGTAGCTTGCTTTCTGGTTTCTGGCACCCAAGTGCATTACTTTAAATTTTTCAACATTAAACCTCATCTGCCATGGCCATGCCATGCCATGCCATGTCCATGCCATGCCCATGCCCATGCCCACCCCATTATTTTGTTCAGGTCCGCTTGTAAGGTTTCCACATCCTGCATAGAAGATATTGGCATGCTTAGTTTCGTTTCATCCGCAAATACTGAGATTGTACTAGATATCCCCTCCTCTAGATCATTTATGAATAAATTAAACAGGATTGGCCCCAGGACAGAACCCTGGGGGACCCCACTTTCCACACCTGCCCAATCCGAGTACTTCCCATTAATCAACACCCTTTGCACTCTCCCCTGGAGCCAGTTCTCTATCCAGGTACTCACCTTATGGTCCATACCTACCTTCCTTAGTATGAACAGTAAGCATTTGTGGGGAACGGTGTCGAAGGCCTTTGCAAAGTCCAGATACACCACATCCACAGGCTTACCTTTATCTAGGTGGCAGCTCACTTCATCATAGAAGGTTAATAGATTGGTTTGGCAAGAACGATTTTTCATGAATCCATGCTGATTACTACTAATAATTCCATTTTCATTACTAAAGTCTTGTATGTGGTCCCTTAACATCCCCTCCAAAAATCTTGCAGACTACTGATGTTAGGCTGACCGGCCTATAGTTACCCGGGATATATCTCGGCCCTTTTTTAAATATTGGTACCAAGTTGGCTTTTTTCCAATCAGCTGGCACCATGCCCATCTGTAAACTATCCTTAAAGATCAAGAATAATGGTCTGGCAATTACCTGGCTGAGCTCTTTAAGAACCTTCGGTTGCAAGCCACCCGGTCCCGGTGATTTATTTATGTTAAGTTTCTCTAGTTTATTTCTAAGTCTATCTTCTGTTAGCCATGGCAGTACTTCCTGAGGTGTGTTGTTTAGTTTGGCCTTACAAGCTGGGTTAGTGTAGCCCCCCAATTCTTTTGTGAAGACTGAAGAGAAGAAATTATTTAACATTACCGCCTTTTCCCTGTCCTCTGTGGCCAAATCTCCCTTGTCATCTTTTATGGGGCCAATGTGTTCTGGCCTCGCTTTCTTACTGTTTATATACTTAAAGAATTGTTTGGGGTTCTTTTTACTCTCTTCCGCTATATGTCTCTCATGTTCTATTTTAGCCGCCTTGATTTCGTCTTTACATTTCTTATTACACTCTTTGTAATGCTTGAATGCTGCCAATGACCCCTCAGTCTTGTATTTTTTGAAGGCCTTTTCTTTAGCATTAATATGCATTTTTATGTTGGAGTTTAGCCACCCAGGGTTTAGTTTTACTCTTTTAAATTTATTTCCGTTTGGAATGCACTGGTCAATCCCATTGTTAAGTATGCTCTTGAAGCACTCCCATTTTTCCTCCATGTTCTTTGTTCCCATTTGATATTTTCTAGCAGAGAGCGCAGTTTTGGGAAATTGGCTCTTTTGAAATTCAGTGTCCTTATATTACCCTTGCGTTTCCTATTACTGTAATTATTACTGAAACTAATTGACCTATGGTCACTGTTTCCTAAGTTGCCCTGTATTTCTATATCCGTGAGAAGCTCTCTATTGTTGGTAATCAGTAGGTCAAGTACCGCATTGTTTCTTGGCGGTGCATTCACCATCTGACCCATAAAATTGCCCTGCAAAACATTTAGGAACTGCAGAGCCTTGGCTGAATGTGCGCTTCCTTCTGCCCAGTCTATATCTGGATAATTAAAGTCCCCCATTATAATGACATTTCCCATCCTTGCTGCCAATCCAATCTGTAAAAGGAGGTCCGCCTCCCCCTCCTCCCTCAGGTTGGTGGGCCTATAGCATACGCCCAATATTACCTTCCCCACAGTGCCTTCCCTTTGAAG
Source organism: Pelophylax lessonae (assembly GCF_965119305.1). Lineage (NCBI taxonomy): Eukaryota > Metazoa > Chordata > Amphibia > Anura > Ranidae > Pelophylax > Pelophylax lessonae. The sequence goes on from NC_138770.1 coordinate 98,367,631, forward strand.
TTCTACCCATAGGGATTCTGCCTCGTCCATAGCTCTTTTATTAATATCATCCCTCATATTTACTTGTACACTGTTCTTAATATACAGACATACCTCTCCCCCTTTTTTTACCTTCTCTATCTCTGCAATAAAGGGAATACCCCTGAATGGTCGCCATCCAGTCATGAGAGCTGTCGAACCAAGTCTCAGTTATCCCCACAAAATCTAAGTCCTCCTCAGCAGCTCCAGCTCTCCCATCTTGTTGGCCAGGCTTCTGGCATTGGTATACAAACCTCGTAATTTTGGCCGTTTACACATATCCTCATTTGATGTTTTTAGGATTCTCTTGTGATTTTTCCCCATACCCACCCTGGGTTTAGGAACTCCGGACACCCTACCGCTAATGTCCCCATTTGTGCCCTCTGAATCTTGCTTTCCACTGGCTACATCCCCTCTGACTTTTCGGCCATCTTCTCACCCAGTACGGCTGCACCCTTCCCATTTAGATGCAATCCGTCCCTACCATAGAGCTGGTCACCGACTGAGAAGTCGGTCCAGTTCTCTAGGAACCCAAAACCCTCCTTACTACACCAGCTCCTCAGCCACTTGTTAATTTCCCTAATCTCCCGCTGCCTCTCTGGTGTGGCTCGAGGTACAGGTAGTATTTCTGAAAATACTACCTTGGAGGTCCTACTCCTCAACTTAGCGCCTAAGTCCCTGAAATTGTTTAGGACTCTCCATCTTCCTCTGCCTATGTCATTGGTACCCACGTGTACCATGACAACTGGGTCTTTCCCAGCCCCACCCAATAATCTGTTCACCCGATCCACGATGTGCCGAACCCGAGCGCCCGGTTGTAATGTTCTGGTACCTTTGGTACCCTAATTACTCTTTCATAAGTGTATGCGCCCCACCATTCTCTTTTGGTAAGATGCGCATACACCTTTAAGACTGATGCTGTCATCACTCAGCGCCGGACTGGATGGCTATTTAGATCGCCGGCTCTCACTCACATGTGTTCGTTCAACCACCATGGTTGGAGCGTCCCGCTCTCTGAGTTCAGCATGTCAAATCTACACGTTCCTGTATCTCGCTACCTGAACCTCTGTTTTCGGATCCTGTGTCTCGTCACCCGATCAACCCTGGCATGCTGTTTTCACCTTCACCCTTCTCACGACTACACACCCTTGCACCTTGATGCTAACTTGGCTTGAAGCTCTCGTGCTTGCAAGCATACCTCGCTGACGGAACCACGCTGCGCTGATCCCTGTATCCCGCTACTGGATCATCCGCTCTTCCTGAACCTCCCCTCGGCTACATTGCTATTAGTGATAAGTACCCCATAGGGGAGACCTCTATAAACTTTATACTAAAGCTTACACTATCTAGCTCTGCATAGTAAGGACTGTTACCACATCTGCATATCTAGATTGCTAGCTCTTGAGCCTACTGCCACCTATTCCTGCACTGGTTTGATCTCTCTTGTATGTCCACCTGCTACTCTGTCATCTGCTACCATACATGATTGCTAAACCTATCTGCATCCATCTGCTACTATCTTACCTTCAAGTGTCTGTCATCTACCATCTCCACCCAACCTGTCTCTTCAGTCTATCATCACTGTGTTACTATATACATAAGTCACTCTAGGAAACATCTTATTGAGTGTGTGTATTTATTTGCTGAATTGAGACCTTCCACACATGATGAGTCATTGAGGGTTGGGAATGGTATCTCAGCGTTTCTCTTACATGACTACTGAAGTGGAATATTTCTGCAGCTGAAAATCCACACCATACATAAAACGCAGGAGCGTTACAGATTGAACGAACCTACAAATGGATTCAGCAGAAATAACCACTCAGGTGACACAATTAAAACAGCAAGTAACTGCGTTAATACACGTACTTGCTGAATTAAAAGAAGACAATCAGGCTCTGTCGCAGCAGGTAATTAGACTGACACAACTTACCTCTGCTCAGTCCCCTGAACCCAAGATAAATCCTCCTTTAGTATTTACAGGCGATCGCAAAAAATTTCGCGAATTTAAAAACGCATGTGAGTTACTTTTTTTGCTAAAACCTCGTACCTACATTACTTATCACATTAAGGTTTGTACTATTATTTCTTACCTAACAGGCGATCCTCGAGCCTGGGCAGACTCTCTTTTTGAGAAAAACAACCAGCTTCTCAACTCCTATGCCTTGTTCCTAGCAGAACTCACTAGCCTATATGATGATCCCAATAGGCAGAGTACTGCCGATCTTCAATTAAGATCCTTGAAACAAGGTAGGAGACCTGTAGAAGACTTTGTTGCGGAATTCAAGAGATGGACCCTTGATTCAGAATGGAATGATGCATCTCTGAAAACCCAATTTAGGCTTGGCCTATCAGAAGCCGTTAAAGACAAGCTCGCCCGAGCGGATCTGCCAAAAACCCTGGATGCATTGATACAACTCAGTATCACCATAGATAGAAGACTACGAGAAAGAAAGGCTGAGAGAATGGGAATGCCATTATCCAGTTCCTCTCGGATTTCGGCCGTTGACCCCGTTCCTATGGAGGTAGGAACCATACGCCCACCTCTATCAACTATGGAAAGAGCCAAAAGACGATCTGAAAATCTCTGCTTGTACTGTGCATCCCCGGATCACAAGATAAACGTCTGTCCCCTAGTCAACAAAAAGAAGGGTGAGTGTTCACATGTCCTCCTAGGGGGATTGACAACTTCAATCACTAACCCTTACATTTCTGTTTGTTTGACATTACAGTGGGACCAGAACAGGATTACTACTAAGGCCATGATTGACACAGGATCTTGTGGAAATTATATTGATATATGTTTTGCTGCTTTAAATAAAATTCCTATTATTTCTAAACTTAAACCTGTCTCAGTAAGTCTTATTAATGGTGTTCCGTTATCCTCTGGTCCGATCACTGATCAGACACAAGCACTCCTAGTCACTACTAACGGGTCTCATAGGGAGACCACTACCTTCGATCTAATACCTTCACCCCACTTTCCCATTGTGTTGGGACTTCCCTGGTTGCACACACATCAACCAACCATAGATTGGAAGGAACGGACCCTGGCCTTCCTCTCTTGCTATTGCGAGGGTACGTGTAACCTCCCATCTTTCGGGAAGATCCTGTCTGTGGTGACAGATGAGATTGCACCACTATGTTATCAGGATCTCTCTGAGGTTTTTCTTGAGAAAAATGCTCAAGCACTACCTCCCCATTGAGACTATGATTGTAGCATTGATCTGCTCCCAAATAGCAAATTGCCGTTCGGTCATGTTTATCCTCTTTCACAGGATGAACTTTCCCATCTCAAAAACTATTTGGATGAGAATTTGGAAAAAGGTTTTATTAGACCTTCCACTTCTTCCACAGCAGCAGGACTCTTTTTTGTCCGCAATAAGGACTCAAGTCTCAGGCCTATCATCGACTACAGGCAATTGAATGCTATCACAATAAAAGATCGCTATCCACTACCGCTTATCCCTGAGCTCATTGAGCAGGTGCGTGGAGCTACCTATTTTTCAAAATTGGACCTGAAAGGAGCATACAATCTCATTCGAATCCGTGATGGACACGAGTGGAAGACTGCATTCAGAACCAGATACGGATTGTTCGAATATCTTGTAATGCCATTCGGGCTATGCAACGCCCCTGCAGTTTTCCAACGATTTATAAACGATATTTTCAGAGACTTACTAGATGTCTGTGTTGTGGTATATCTGGACGATATACTTATATATTCACGATCCCTGTCTGAACACATAAGACATGTAAGACTAGTATTATCGAGATTGCTTGCACATAACCTTTATGTGAAACTGAAAAAATGCTTGTTTCATAAAGAAGAGGTACTCTTTCTAGGCTACATCATATCCAAAACAGGAATCGAGATGGACATGAGTAAGATATCCTGCATTCAGGATTGGCCTACACCAACCACACGCAAGGCGCTACAGCGATTCCTTGGATTTTCAAATTTCTACAGGAAGTTCATTAAAAACTTCTCTGCCATTGTGAGACCTCTCACACAGCTCACTAGCATAAAAAAACCATTCAAATGGTCAGATGAAGCAAATAAAGCTTTTCACTTGTTAAAGACAAGGTTTACTTCTGCTCCCATATTACGCCATCCAGACCCATCCCTCCAATACATTCTGGAGGTAGATGCGTCAAACATGGCAGTAGGAGCAATACTCTCCCAACGACCAACCCACACTTCACCACTTCATCCAGTCGCCTTTTTTTCTAAATCCCTAAGCAGTCCCGAGATAAATTACCCCGTGGGTGAAAAGGAACTGCTTGCTATAAAATTGGCTCTGGAGAATTGGCGACATCTACTCGAAGGCACCCAATTACCAATAATTATATACACGGACCATAAAAACCTCCAATATCTTCAGACTAGCAAAACTCTCTCGCACCGACAGGTACGATGGTCACTATTCTTTTTAAGGTTTAACTTCCTAGTGACCTACACACCTGCAGATAAGAACAAAAAGGCGGATGCACTATCACGACTAACTGAAGAAAACTACTTTGAAATCCCTTCCGTTCTTATAATACCTCACAAACGCATTATTGGAGTTGTCCGTTCCTTGAAGGAAGAGGTTTTGCATGGTATAAGTTTGGATTCACCCCCACCACAACTAAATACTGATGCAGAAGGCTTCCTCTACTACAACGACAAACTTTACATACCACCTACCATACGCACCAAGATCTTGGAATTATCGCATGATGTGCCTATGGCAGGACATATGGGTATGACAAAGACTCTTAATTTGATTACCCGGCAATTCTGGTGGCCTGACATGAAAACATCTATACAAAAATTTGTCTCTTCATGCAATGTCTGTGCCAGGTCCAAAATTGACACTACGAGACCATCCGGTCTACTATGCAGTCTACCAATACCCCAAACTCCATGGGAAGTTGTGTCCTTGGATTTCATCGTGGAATTGCCTCCTTCCAAAGGATTTAATACCATCTTAGTGTCAGTGGACCATCTGACAAAAATGGCACATTTCATTGCTATTCGCAGACTACCTTCGTCCAAACAAACGGCAGAACTCCTGATGAAACATGTCTTTAAGTTACATGGTATCCCAAAAACTCTTCTGTCTGACCGTGGATCCCAATTTATTTCTAAGTTCTGGCAAGAACTATGTCACATACTACGGATCAAGCGGAAGCTCACTTCTCCTTACCATCCGCAGACCAACGGACAGACTGAAAGAGTCAACCAATGCATCGAGCAATATTTACGTTGTTACACTTCTTACCAACAGGATGATTGGGTGGATCTTCTCCCTCTGGCAGAATTTGCCTACAACAACGCAACCCACAGTACAACCAAGCAGAGTCCGTTCTACTTGAACTATGGGTTTCATCCCTCTATTCTTCCACCACGCATCCTTCCTTCAAATAACCCAGTAGCCTCAGACTATCTTACCTAAATAAAGGATTCTCTGGGTTTACTTAATACTACCATTGCACACGCTCATAGTCAACAAAAGAAGTACTATGATCTTCGCAGAAGACCTTCTCCTCAGTACACTATCGGGGACCTCGTTTGGCTCTCAACAAAAAATTTAAGACTGAAAATACCTAGCAAAAAGCTTGGACCTCTGTTCTTGGGACCTTTCCCAATCAAGAAACTTATTGGAAAAGCTGCAGTTCAGCTTACATTGCCAATAGACCTAAAAATACATCCCATTTTCCATGTGTCGCTACTGAAGCCCCATGTTCCGGACCAAGGAATAAGGCCTACTATTCCACCTCCGCCTCCTGTACAAGTTGAAGGTGGAGAAGAATACGAGATAAAAGAGATTCTGGATTCTCGTATCCACAGAAGAAGACTTCAGTACTTGGTTAGATGGAAGAACTATAGGCCCCAAGACGACACCTGGCTAAACACCTCTGACATACATGCCCCTAGATTAATCCGCAATTTTCATGCGAAGTACCCAGACAAACCAGCTCCAGAGGCCTTCAGGAGCTGGCCTTAAAGGGGGGGTACTGTAATGTTCCGGTACCTTTGGTACCCTAATTACTCTTTCATAAGTGTATGCGCCCCACCATTCTCTTTTGGTAAGGTGCGCATACACCTTTAAGACTGATGCTGTCATCACTCAGCGCCGGACTGGATGGCTATTTAGATCGCCGGCTCTCACTCACATGTGTTCGTTCAACCACCATGGTTGGAGCGTCCCGCTCTCTGAGTTCAGCATGTCAAATCTACACGTTCCTGTATCTCGCTACCTGAACCTCTGTTTTCGGATCCTGTGTCTCGTCACCCGATCAACCCTGGCATGCTGTTTTCACCTTCACCCTTCTCACGACTACACACCCTTGCACCTTGATGCTAACTTGGCTTGAAGCTCTCGTGCTTGCAAGCATACCTCGCTGACGGAACCACGCTGCGCTGATCCCTGTATCCCGCTACTGGATCATCCGCTCTTCCTGAACCTCCCCTCGGCTACATTGCTATTAGTGATAAGTACCCCATAGGGGAGACCTCTATAAACTTTATACTAAAGCTTACACTATCTAGCTCTGCATAGTAAGGACTGTTACCACATCTGCATATCTAGATTGCTAGCTCTTGAGCCTACTGCCACCTATTCCTGCACTGGTTTGATCTCTCTTGTATGTCCACCTGCTACTCTGTCATCTGCTACCATACATGATTGCTAAACCTATCTGCATCCATCTGCTACTATCTTACCTTCAAGTGTCTGTCATCTACCATCTCCACCCAACCTGTCTCTTCAGTCTATCATCACTGTGTTACTATATACATAAGTCACTCTAGGAAACATCTTATTGAGTGTGTGTATTTATTTGCTGAATTGAGACCTTCCACACATGATGAGTCATTGAGGGTTGGGAATGGTATCTCAGCGTTTCTCTTACATGACTACTGAAATGGAATATTTCTGCAGCTGAAAATCCACACCATACATAAAACGCAGGAGCGTTACACCGGTAAACAACAGACTGTTCGGTGCTCACGGTCTTTGTGACAGATTGCACTGTCTGTCCTTCTAATGATTGAGTCCCCTACCACCAGCACCTGTCTTTCCTTTCCCTTTCTCCCGGCCTCACTGGAGGAGATCTTCCCCTGGCAGCTAGGGGCGTCGCTCTGCTCCAGCAATGCTGTTCCCTGATTGGTTTCCCCAACATCATGCAACGGGGCGTATCTATTGGGGTGCTCCAGCCCAGGACCAGCCTCCTTGCCTTGTCCCCTTCTACCCCTCCTAACTGTCACCCCTCTACTTTGCTCTGATGCCTGCACCTCCGTTACTCCGCCCACCTCTGTGCAGGCCCCTGCCTGCGCGTGAGGGGTACGATCCTGGCTCTCCTTCGGTATGGACATTCGTCTCAGTGCTGCCAGCTGCTACCCTAGATTCAGGACCTGAGCTCCCAGGGAAGCAACGTGCTTACATTTTGCGCATTTGTATTCGCCCTCGATCGCATGATCGAGGAACGTATACATACCACAAGATGTACACCGAAACGTATCTCCACACCCGCCGGGCATTGTACCTACTAATCTAATCTAATGGGGATTCAGTAATTTAAGTCTATCCTGTGTTGCTGTTTCCTGGTCAGTCGCACTGCCCGGTCAGTCGCTGTCATAGAGCACAGTCTCACAACACTCACAGTCGCACAGCCTGGTCAGTCTCCCAGAGCAGTCAGTCGCCCAGCAGTCAGTCGGAGAGCAGTCGGTCGCAGAGCAGTCAGTCGCAGAGCAGTCAGTCGCAGAGCACAGTCAGTCGCAGAGCACAGTCAGTCGCCTACAGTCCCTAGCTACTGCTTGTCTGCCCTGGCCTGTCCTCGTCTAAAGGAAGATCCTGCAGCCTCCCCCTATCAGTCTCTCTACACACTGTCTGTGCCTGTCTGTGTGATCCCCCTCCCCCTTATTCAGCCAAACAGCTGATTCAGCACACTCACGTTTCTGCTGTCTCCTGTCTGGTCAGTCAGTCACCGCACGCCTCCAGTACTGTTCCCACCGTCTGGTGTCTGTCACGTTGCGTCGGCAGTCCCCCTTCAGTCACTGACTTCTGTCCGAGTCTCCCTCAGCTGTTCCTCCTCTCCTCTCCTCTCCACGTGGTGCTCTCCTCTGCTCTCCTCTGCCTCCAGTACTGTTCCCACCGTCTGGTGTCTGTCACGTTGCGCCGGCAGTCCCCCTTCAGTCACTGACTTCTGTACGAGTCTCCCTCAGCTGTTCCTCCTCTCCTCTCCTCTCCATGTGGTGCTCTCCTCTGCTCTCCTCTGCCTCTAGTGGCCACAGGAAGCAACAGCAGCAGAGGAAGACTTGGTGTCACCCTTATTCGGAAAGGGGTACAATTTTAAAGTGGACAATTATTACACAAGCGTGCCACTTTTTAGTCACCTTTTTGATTTTGGAATTGCCGCATGTGGCACCGTGCGACATAATCGCCGGGGCTTTCCCCAATGGCTTGTAGATTCCTGCCTTAGATGGGGGGATAAAGCCTGCCTGAAGTATAATAAATTGCTTGCAGTTAGGTGGAGGGACACACAGAATGTTTCGTTTTGTTCTCCATTCACGCAGATACTACAGTCCAAATTGCAATGACGGCTGGTGATGTTGAGAAGCCCCTCTGTGTCCACGAATACAACCTTTACATGGGAGAGGTGGACTTCAACAACCAGATGATGGCGCCGTACTTAATCGTCCGTAAGGCCAGACGCTGGTACAAGAAAATGTCTGTATACTTATTCCAATTGGCTCTGCTGAACGCTTATGTGCTACACAAAGCGTCAGGAAGAAGGGGATCCTTCCTAAAATTCCAGGAAGAGATCATCACAGCCCTTCTGTATCCAGGAAGTGCTGTGGCCCAATTTCACAATCCAGATGCAGTGAGTCGGCTACATGAGAGGCATTTTCCAGATATCCTCCCTGGTACCCCAACCCAGAGCACCCCAAAGAAAATAAAGGCGTGACACCCGCTATTTTTGTCCCTCCTGTCCTGGCCAACCTGGTCTCTGCTTCGGGGACTGTTTCCATCGCTACCACACACTAGTGGAGTATTAGTATAGGGTACAGCATGGCACAGTCTAGGGCACACTTTCACACAGGGTCTCAAAATATGTTAGATGGCTATCGCATTTTGAGAGGCTCTAGCCTGGAACGTTTAAAGTTTTTTTACAGTTACAAAAAAAAGAGTAAAAAAAAGTCCAAAAAAAAGAAAAACCCACAAAATTAAAAAAAAAATTAAAAAAATTAAAAAATAAAAAAGCCAAAAATAGTTGTCGTTTTATTGCGGAAATTTTCTGTTCTTACTGTTTTTCTGTACTTTATAATATACTGCTATACTGTAATGTTTTGTTGTTACTGTTTTTCATTGTTAACCATAGTTTTCTTTGCAGATACCACCATTCTACTGTTTTACTGCACTGTATACTATTTTATTGTAATGTTTTATTGTTCCTGTGTTTTATTGTTAACCATTGTTTGCTTTGCAGGTACGCTTATCAGCTGTAGCACTGTTTTTTTTATTCTGACAGCAACAGCGTTTGCTCTCAGCATATATGTAAATCGACGATTGCAGTGCGGTAGGAGGTGATTTTACCACCGCAGTTAAAAAAAAAGAGCATATATGGCTAATCATAGCAAATGGAGTGGACACATAGGATGGATCTCCCCTATGCTTTGCCATATATTTTTTTAACACTTTTCTTGGAAGAGATTTCTTCATCCACATTGATCGATACGAATGGAGGAATCTGCTAAGTTCTTTTTTTCTGTTCAGCCCATGAGCTGAACGAAAAAAAAAAAAAGAACATTGCATGCATGCCCATCATTAGAAGTGGGTGGATGCTGAGAGATCTAATGGTGGGCATACCACACACTTTATGGCAGAGATTTCTTCATCCACATCAATCAATGTGAATGGAGCAATCTGTTAGGTTCTCTTTTTTCGTTCAGCCCAAAGTCTCCATGAAAATAAAGAACCTTACAATATATGCCCAACAAAGACCAGCAACATATTAGTACGTCGCTGGACTTTGAGTGGTCATACCAGGATGATGCCTGCAGATTTAGGTATCATGTTGGTATTGCTTTTTACAGCCAGCAGTCAGCTTTAATGTAAAAGCATTCCTATTGGTTTGTTAGCCACTAGACTGCTTTTACAAGCAGTGGGATGAAACCACCGCCCTCCTGTTGCCTTCCATGGTTTTCTCCAGCTCTCCTGTCCCACAGGGTAACCAGAGATTGCAGCCAGTGGTTCCGTCAGCTGACCATAGAGCTGATTGGAGACAAGAATAGCTCTAATCATCTCTATGATCTAAGATACCTGAAGTTATGAGCATTTCTTGACTTCGGTTTTGCAAGATATAAACAGCACCATTAGGAAATAGGGAAAGCATCTTATCACGCCAATCTTGGTGTTGTCAGATGCTTTAAGGGCAGAGGAGAGATCTAAAAATAAAGAGCACCTGTTGCTAATTATTGCTATCATGGGGGGTATTTAAATTCCCTATGATAAAAATAAAAATGATAAAAAAAAAAAAAAAAAATGAAAGGGAGGGTGTCAAATTAAAATAAAAAAGCAAAATAGATAATACAAAAAAAATAAAAAATTCAAGCACCCCTGTCCCCCCTGTGTTTGGTGCCATATGTGGGGTTGAGCGAACCCGAACTGTAACCAGACTTTAGGGTTTTTGGTACCCAAACCCGAACATTTTACTGTATGTTTGTAATCGAGTTCGGTGTTCGGCAATTTAATGGTGCTTTAAAAAGCTGCAGGGCAGCCAATCAACAAGCATTTAACTTGTGTGCCCTTAGAAGCCATCACAGCCATGCCTACTAATGGCATGGCTGTGATTGCCCAGTGCAGCATGTGACCCAGCCTCTATATAAGCTGGAGTCACATAGCGCCGCACGTCACTCTCCTCTATCTAGTGTAGGGAAAGGCTGCGGCTGCTGCTTTGAGGGAGAGAATAGGACAGGAGGACAGAATCTTTATTCTTTAATCAGAACTAAGCGATCTACATAGATGTAGTGTGTGGGTGCATTGCACAATCGTTTTACCCTGCCCTGAGCCCAGTGACAGAGAAAAACAACTTTTATCCGTCTGTTAGTTAGGTGGGTGGTGGCGGCTATTTTATGCAAGCTCAGTGCACAAGCGCTGCATATGTGCTTTTGTGACATTCAAATCCAAGCTTGAAATACTGCAATAATAATCTGGTTTAAAAAAAAACACCCTTTTTTTGCAATATCCTACAGCTTTTGCTTTTATAGCATTAGTTAGTGTTCAATTTAAGCTAGAAATACAGGTTTAATTTTCTGGGTTTAAAAAAAAAAACTTTTTGGGCAATACCCTCCGTCTGGGGCTTCTGCCGCATTAGTCAGTGTGCATTTTAAGCTATAAATATAGTTATAATTTTCTGGGTTTTTAAAAACACCCTTTTTGGGCTAAAATCCACAATTTTATAGCCCTTGCTGCATATGTGATAAAAACAAGCTTGAAATACTTCAATAACTTTCAGGCTTTTGAAAAAACACCCAGTTTTGGCAATACCCTCCATCTGGGGGGCCTCTGCCACATTATTCAGTGTGCATTTTAAGCTATAAATATAGCCATAATTTTCTGGGTTTTTAAAAACAACCTTTTTGGGCTAAAATCCACAATTTTATAGGCCTTGCTGCATCTGTGATAAAAACAAGCTTGAAATACTTCAATAATTTTCAGGCTTTGAAAAAACACCCATTTTTGGTAATACCCTCCATCTGGGGCCTCTGCCGCATTAGTCAGTGTGCATTTAAAGCTATAGATATAAGATTCTGGGTTTTTAAAAACACCCTTTTTGGGCTAAAATCCACAATTTTATAGCCCTTGCTTCATCTGTATGTGTCAAATTCAGGCGTTGTATACTGCTGTCATATTGTGTTAGTAAAAAAACACCCTTTTTGGGCAAAATACACAAATTTGCAGCCCTTGCTTGCTGCATCTGTGATAAAAACAAGCTTGAAATACTTCAATAGTTTTCAGGCTTTGAAAAAACACCCATTTTTGGCAATACCCTTCATCTGGGGCCTCTGCCACATTGGTCAGTGTGCAATTTAAGCTACAAATACAGCTATAATTTTCTGTCTTTTAAAAAACACCCTTTTTGGGCAAAATACTTAATATTGCAGCCTTTGCGGCATCTGTCATTGTGAGATACACCCTTTAGATACTGTTGTTCTATTCTGCTATTCAAAAATCACCCATTTAGGGGAAAAATCTTAAATTGTGGCCTAGTCTGTATCTGTACGTGTGAGATACACCCTTTAGATACTGTTGTTCTATTCTGCTATTCAAAAAACACCCATTTGGGGCAAGATCCTAAATTTGAGAAATATGAGAACGTCAAATAAGGGACGTGGCCCCGGTCATGGTGCTGCTGGTGGAGCCCCTGTTGCAAGGAGAGGACGTGGTCGATCTGTGCCAGCTACACGCGCAAGTGAAACACCATTCTCAGGTGCTAGTAGGCAACAGAACCTGCAGCTGTACTTGATCAGGCCTAATGCGGCTCTACAAATGTTGAGACCAGAACAAGTACAGGCAATAGTAGATTGGGTTGCTGACAGTGCCTCCAGTTCCATCACATTGTCTCCCACCCAGTCTCCTGCTGAAAGATCAGAGTTGGCACCTGCAGCCGATGTCCATCAGTCTTTCACCTCACCCCCTTGCAAATCAGCCAAGCAGTCTGAGCCCCAAGTCATGCAGCAGTCTCTTCTGCTTTTTGATGACTCTGTTAGCAGGGTTTCCCAGGGCCATCCACCTAGCCCTGCCCCAGAAGTGGAAGAGATTGAGTGCACCGATGCCCAACCACTTATGATTCGAGATGAGTACATGGGAGGACCATCGCAGCACGTCTCTGATGATGATGAAACACAGGTGCCAACTGCTCCGGCTTTTGGAATTGTGCAGACGGACAAGCAGGGCAGGGGTGAAGACTGGGTGGAAGATGATGTGGAGGACGATGAGGTCTTCGACCCCACATGGAATGAATGCCATGCAGGTGACCTGTGTAGTTTAAAGGAAGAGGCGGTAGACGCACAGAGCCACCAGCACAGCAGAAGAGGGAGCAGGGTGCAAAAGCAGAGCGGCCGTCCCCTAGACAGTACGCCTGCTACTGCCCAATGCAGCAAGGGACCGAGCACACCAAAGGAGTTCCCTAGCGTGGCAGTTCTTCAGACAATGTGCTGATGACAAGACACAAGAGGTTTGCACGCTGTGCAATCAGAGTGTGAAGCGAGGCATAAATGTTCTCAACCTGAGCACAACCTGCATGACCAGGCATCTAAGTGCAAAGCATGAGCTGCAGTGGAGTAGACACCTCAAAAATCAAGAAAAGTCCCTGGCTCCTCCTGCTTCCTCTTCTGCTGCAGTCTCTGCCTCTTCATCCACCTCTGTAGTGACAGTGGCACCTGCCACCTCGCAAACAGAGGATCTGCCAGCAACACCACCACCTGGGTCACCAACCATCTCCACAATGTCCCATGGAAGCGTTCAGCTCTCTATCTCTCAAACACTGGAGCAGAAGAGGAAGTACCCCCCTACTCATCCGCTATCCCTGGCCCTGAATGCCAGCATTTCAAAATTCCTGGCCTTTGAAATGCTGTCATTCCGTCTGGTGGAGACGCAGAGTTTTAAAAGCCTTATGGAGGTGGCTTTCCCACAGTACGTCGTACCCAGACACCACAACGTTTCCAGGCGAGCCATCCCTTCCCTGCACAACCAAGTGGGGGACAAAATCAGGTGTGCACTGCACAACGCCATCTGTGGCAAAGTCCACCTAACTACGGATTCGTGGACCAGTAAGCACTGTCAGGGACGTTATATCTCCCTATCAGCACACTGGGTAAGTGGCGGCTGGGCCTGAGGCGGATAGCAGTTTGGCGCATGTCCTTCCACCACCGAGGATTGCAGGGCACTTCAGTTTGCCTCCTGTTGCTAACTCCTCCTACTTCGCTTCCTCATCCTCTACCGCCTCCTCATCCAGTCAGCGTAACACCTTCACCACCAACTTCAGCACAGCCAGGGGTAAACGACAGCAGGCAGTTTTAAAACTTGCCTGCTTGTGGGAAAAACTCCACATCGCGCAGGAGTTGTGGAGGGCCATGGAACAACAGACCGATGAGTGGTTGGTGCCAGTGAGCCTCAAGCCGGCCTGGTGGTGTGCAATAATGGGCAAAATCTCATAGCAGCTCTGGGCCTAGCCGGTTTGACGCACATCCCTTGCCTGGCACATGTGCTGAATTTGGTGGTGCAGAGGTTCCTTAAAAATGACCCCGATATGTCAGAGCTACTGCAGAAAGTGCGGGCCGTCTGTGCGCACTTTCAGCGTTCTCACCCTGCTGTTGCTCACCTGTCATCGCTGCAGCGTAACTTCGGCCTTCCCGCTCACCACCTCATAAGTGATGTGCCCACAATGTGGAACTCCACCTTGCACATGCTGGCCAGACTGTGCGAGCAGCAGCAGGTGATAGTGGAGTTTCAGCTACAGCACGCATGAGTCACTCTGCAGAACAGCACCGCTTCACCACCAATAACTGGGCCTCAATGCGAGACCTGTGTGCCTTGTTGCACTGTTTCGAGTACTCCACCAACATGGCCAGTGCCGATGACGCCATTCTCAGCGTTACTATCCCACTTCTATGCCTCTTTGAAAAAATGCTTCGGGCGATGATGGAAGAGGATGTGGCACAGGAGGAGGAGGAGGAAGAGGGATCATTTCCAAGTCTTTCAGGGCAGTCATTCACAAGTGGCTCCGAGGGTGGGTTCCTGCACCCACAAACGCCAGGTACACAATTGTCCAGCAAGGGCATAGTTCTGAAGGATGATGAGAAGGAGGATGAGGAGGAGGAGATGGAGGAGGAGGAACCATGTTCACAGCAGGGTGGCACCCAGACCAGCTCATGGCCATCAGTGGTGCATGGATGGGGGGATACAGAGGACACAGACGATACACCTCCCACATAGGACAGCTTTTCGTTGCCTCTGGGCAGCCTGGCACACATGAGCGATTACATGCTGCAGTGTCTCCGCAACAACCGCTGAGTTGCCCACATTCTTACTTGTGCTGATTACTGGGTGGCCACGCTGCTGGATCTCTGTTACAAGGACCAAGTACCATCCTTAATTCCCTCACTGGAGCGTGATCGTAAGATGCGCGAGTACAAACGCATGCTGGTAGACGCGCTGCTGGTGGCATTCCCACCTGACAGCGGGGGGCACAGTGGAAGCACAAGGCAAGGCAGAGGAGGAGGAAGAGGTCGCCAACACAGCCAGGGCACTGCCAGCACCTTAGAAGGCAGGGTTAGCATGGCCGAAATGTGGAAAAGCTTTATCAGCATGCCACAACAACCAGCACCACCAGCTGATATGGAACGTCTTAGCAGGAGGCAGCATTTCACCGACATGGTGGAGTAGAATGTGTGCACACCCCTAAACGTACTGAATGACGGGTCTGCCCCCTGCAACTTCTGGGTCTCCAAATTGGGCACATGGCCTGAGCTTGCCCTTTACGCCTTGGAGTTGCTGGCCTGCCCTTCAGCCAGTGTATTATCTGAATGTGTATTTAGCATGGCAGGGGGCGTTATTACAGACAAGCGCAGCCGCCTGTCCAGTGCCAATGTGGACAAGCTCACGTTCATTAAAATGAACCAGGCATGGATCCCACAGGACTTGTCCGTACCTTGTGCAGAATAGACATGTATACCAGCCTTACCCAGCCATTGTTGTATTTTTGATCTTTCTCACTCTTTTGGGGTGTACCCTAATTTAAGAAATAAAATTAAAAAACAAAAACCAGTGTTGGCTACCTCGTCCTCCTCCACCGCCGCTTCCACCAACACCGCTACATCCACCGACACCTCAACCTCCTATTCCATATGGACCTCGTCCTTCTAGATCAAGATTATTATTTTTTATTTCTATGTATTTTATGTTATTTTAAGTTATTTCCCTATCCACATGCTCTTAACAACATTTTGCTGCCATTTGCAGCCCTCTAGCTCTTTCCATTACTTTTTTAGAGCCATTTTAGTGCTCAAAAGTTTGGGTCCCCATTGACTTCAATGGAGTTCGGGTTTGAGGTTAAGTTTGGGTTATGTTGGGTCCCGAACTCAAACTTTTTTGTGAAAACCGTCGAACCCAAACATCCAGGTGTCCGCTCAACTCTAGTCATATGTAAACAGCAATTGCATCATGCATGCGAATGTCAGATCGTGTGCAGTAATTCTTGCAGTAGACCTCCTCTGTAAATCAAAAGTGGTAACCTGTAAAGGCATTTAAAGGCTTTTAAAAATGTACGTAGTTTGTTGCCGCTGCACGGGTGTGCACAATTTTAAAGCATGTCATGTCATCGTTTATATTTTATTAAACAATTGGGCAATATATAATGTATTTGTGCATTCAATTTAAAAAAGTTTGTTTTTTTTTTTTAAAAATTGCGTTTGGAAAATCTCTGCGCAAACACTGTGTGACAAAAAAAAAAATTGCAACACCCCTCATTTTGTTCTGTAGGGCCTCTGATTTAAAAATATATATATAATGTTTGGGGGTTCAGAGTCATTTTCTAGTAAAATAAAATAATTTTTAATATAAACAAAAAGTTTCAGAAAAGGCTAGGTCTTCAAGTGGTTAGAAGAGTAAGCGTGTGGCATAAGCTTCTAATATTGAGAAAAAATGCCAGGACAGTTTCATACACCCCTCAAATGACCCCTTTTTGGAAGGTAGACATCCCAAGCTATTTGCTGAGAGGCACGTTGAGTCCATGGAATATTTTATGTTTTGCCACAAGTTTTGGGAAAATGACATTGTTTTTTTTTTTTTTTTAATTGTTTTGTTTTTACACAAAGTTGTCACTAAATGATATATTGCTCACACATGCTATGGGTATATGTGAAATTACACCCCAAAATACATTCTGCTGCTTCTCCTGAATACAGGGCAACCACATGTGTGAGACTTTTTGGGAGCCTAGCTGTGTACGGGACCCCGAAAGCCAATCACCGCCTTCAGGTTTTCAAAGGGCATAAATTGCCTATTTAACGTCTTCACTACCTATCACAGTTTTGGAGGCCCTGAAATGTCAAGATAGCACAACCCCCCCCCCTTCCCCCCCAAATGACCCAAATGACCCCATTTTGGACACTCCAAGATATTTGCTGAGAGGCATGTTGAGTTAATGGAATATTCTATATTTTGCCACAAGAAAAATGACTAATATATATATATATATATATATATATATATTACCTTCAGGCTTTCTTAGGGCATAAATTGTTGATTTCACTCCCCACTACCTATCACAGTCCCCCCCCCCCCCCACCCCCGCGAATAACCCCTTTTCGCCTTTTCGGAAAGTAGGCACTCCAAGGTATTTGCTAAGAGGCATAGTGAGTATTTTGCACCTCTCATTTGTCTTGAAAAAGGAAAGGAATTTTTTTTTTCTTTTTCAGGTTTTAAAACTTTATGACAAAAAGTGAGATCTGCAAAATACTCAAAATGCTTCTCAGCAAGTAGCTTAGGGTTCAGTGTGTGGTGTATGGTCTGAGCATTGACAGGCTGACCCCCTCCACCCCTTAAAACTCTGCAGCAATGCTGGCAGCACTCATACGGCTATTTCCCAAAGACAACCTCTGGATATGACGCTGAGCATGTGCACTCAACTTCTTTGGTCGACCATGGTGAGGCCTGTTCCGAGTGGAATCTGTCCTTTTAAACCACTTCATGGTCTTGGCTATCATACTGCAGCTCAGTTTCAGGTTCTTGGCAATCTCCTTTAGCCTAGACCATCTTTATGTGGAGCAACAATTCTTTTTTTCAGATCCTCAGAGAGTTCTTTGCCATAAGGTGCCATGTTGAACTTCCAGTGACCAGTGACTAGTATGAAAGAGTGAGAGCGATAACACCAAATTTAATACACCAGTTCCCCATTCACACCTGAGATCTTGTAAAACTGACGAGTCACATGACACCGGGGAGGGAAAATTGCGAATTGGGCCCAATTTGGACATTTTCACTTAGGGGTGTACTCACTTTGTTGCCAGCGGTTTAGAAATGAATGACTGTGTGTTGAGTTATTTTGAGGGGACAGCGAATATACACTGTTATACAAACTGTACACTCACTACTTTACATTGTAGCAAAGTTTCATTTCTTCATTGTTGTCACATGAAAAGATATAATAATATATTTACAAAAATGTGAGGGGTGGGCGCCTGCCTTTACATGCACATGAACTTTAATGGCATCCGAGTCTTAGTCCATAGGGTTTAAAATTGAGTTGGCCCACCCTTTGCAGCTATAACAGCTTCAATTCTTCTGGGAAGGCTGTCCACAAGGTTTAAAAGTGTGTCTATGGGAATGTTTGATCATTCTTTGAGAAGAGAAATTGTGAGGTCAGGCACTGATATTGGAGAGAAGGCCTGGCTTATAGCCTCCACTCTAATTTATCCCAAAGGTGTTCTATGGGGTTGAGGTCAGGACTCTGTGCCGGCCAGTCAAGTTCCTACACCCCAAACTCGCTCATCCTTGTCTTTATGGACCTTGTTTTGTGCACTGGTGCACAATCATGTTGGAACAGGAAGGGGCCAACCCCAAACTGTTACCACAAAGTTGGGAGCATGAAATTGTGCAAAATGTCTTGGTATGCTGACGCCTTAAGAGTTCCCTTCACTGGAACTAAGGGGCCAAGCCCAACCCCTGACAAAAAACCCACACCATAATCCCTCGTCCACCACATGATTTGGAGGGGTGGCCCAATACTTTTGGCAATATAGTGTGGATAAGCGAGTTTAGGGTGGAGGAGCTTGACTGGGCTGCACGGAGTCCTGACCTAAACCCGATGGAATACCTCTGGGATGAATTAGAGCAGAGATTGCGAGCCAGGCCTTCAAGTCCACCATCAGTGCCTGACCTTATAAATTTGCTTCTGGAAGAATGGTCAAACATTCCCATAGACATACTCCTAAACCTTGTTGACAGCCTTCCCAGAAGAGTTGAAGCTGTTATCATGTTCTCTAGAGATGTGCACAACAGAAAAATGTGTTTTGTTTGTTAAGGTAATAATTTTGTTTGTTTATATTCATTATGTAAGAATTATTTGTTTTTGGAATTCTTTTTGTATATTCAGTCCTCATTTTAAAGGCTTAATGCAAGTTATTGCCCAAAAAAGTGTATGGGGGTCCGGGTACTGACATGGGGGACATACCAATGCAAAACATTTTTTTAAAAATTATCGTTTTTACAGGAGCAGTGATTTTAATGATGCTTAAAGTGAAACAGTAAAAATAAAAAAATCCTTTAAATATTGTGCCTAAGGGGTTCCCTTAATGTGCCTGTAAAGTGGCGCAATTGTGCGATGTATGTAGCCTGCTGCAGTAATACTGACATTTCTAAAGGAAAAAGTAATTTAAACTTGCTCGAGGCTGTAATGTATTGTTGGCTCCTGGCAATGCAGATTAAAAAAAAAAATAAAAAAAATGGCATGGGGTCCCCCCAAAATACATACCAGACCCTTATCCAAGCAGCCTGGCTGGACAGGATAGGGGGGACAAGTGAGTGCCCCCCCTCCTGAACCATACCAGGCCACTTGCCCTCAACATGGGGAGGGTGCTTTGGGGTGCCCCCCAAAGCACCTTGTCCCCATGTTAATAGGGACAAGGACCTCTTCCTGGACAACCGTGGGCTGTAGTTGTCGGGGTCTGCGGGTGGGGGGGTTATCGGAATCTGGAAGCCCCCTTTAATAAGGGGGCCCCCAGATCCCATCCCCCTATGTAAATGGATATCGGGTACATCGTACCCCTACCCATTCACCAAAAAAGTGTGCAAAAAAAATAAAGACAAAAGCCAGTTTTTGACAAGTCCTTTATTAAAAAATAAAAATATAGTGTCCACCGATGTAAATCCATCATCAATCGCGTCGCCTGCCACCGCACCCGAAAAATAGAAAAAAAAAAAAAGAAAAGAAGCTCCTGCCTCTTCAGACGCCTCCCACGCAATGAACTGTTTGAGTTTGACTGCTCTTTTATAGGAATCTGGCGTCACGAGCACCCCATAATGCACTGCTCAGGTGCAGTGAATAAATTACTGACGTCATGTCAGAAGGGCGGTACCCTTTCCTATAAAAGAGCTGTCACAGCTCCAGCAGCTCATTACGCTGGAGGTGTCTGAAGAGCCGGGAGCGTTTTTATTTCTCTTTTTTTCGGGTGCTGCGGGCGACGTGGTTGACGATGGATTTACGTTGGGGGACACTAATTTTCTTATTTTTTTTTTAATAAAGGACTTGCCAAAAACTGTTTTTTCCATGTTTTTTATCTGTATTTCCGGGAGCCGACAATACATTACAGCTGTGAGCAAGTTTGAATGTGATAAGAATCAGCCCTACACTACACTGCACTACTTGATATACTGTATACCCTTCAATAACTGATACCTATATATATATATATATATATATATATATATATATATATATATTCTACACTGCCTGATCTATTATTAGATACAATGCACAATCCACTAACTACCTGCCTAATATCACTTCTATCTCACCTATACACGGCTGCCGTATAAGCAGCAGCTTTATATAGTGTGGGGTGTAGAATTAGCCCCTGAACCATGATTGACTAAAGGTACCCTGCCTTTGGCCAATCACGGACATTGTGCTGTGATTGGCCAAAGCATTGAGGTCATGCGCATGCTTTGCAAATCAGCAGACAATCAGTAATTTATTCACTGCACCAGCGCAGTGCATTATGGGGCGCTCATCGGTGGGCAAACTTCCTGGCTAGCACCCCATTTGTTCATGTGTTCAGCAAACACACAAAAGCCCGATGTTCGAGTTGAACTTATGTTCGACTCGAACTGGAAGCTCATTCCTACTGACCGGCAATAGTGTGTGATGTTGCCACATTCAAGCCATGGCAAGGTTGCATTTTGCAGAAGAAGTCTACTTCTTCAGGATTTTAAGTCATGTTTATTTTCTTCATATTGTTAAGTTAATAATTTTGTTTCGCCATAATAGTTATTTTAGAATGATTCATTTTTTTAAATTCCTTTCGTATATTTGAATTTGTTTTGTGTATAAGTTATATTAAAATTATTCGAAAATTCTAATTTTGAAAGTCATCTATATTTGTTCTATTTTATTCTATTCTATGTTTATTCTATTTTTCTAATCTTTTTTTATTTTAATCTATTCCTTTATTTTATATTATAATATATTCCTTTATTTTCTATTCTATTCTGTTCTTTTATTTTACATTCTGTTCTGTTCTATTCTATTCTATTTTCTATTCTATTATTTTTTGTTCTATTCCTTTCTATTCTGTTGTTTTATTGTCTATTCAAGTCTCTTCTATTCTATTCTATTTTATTCCTTTATTTCCTATTCTATTCTGTTTTAATACATTATCTTCTTTATTTATTCTTTCCAATTCTATTTTTTTTCTAATTTTTTTTCTATTCTATTCTGTTCTATTTTTTCATTTTTGTTTTCTATTTTCTTCAATTCTATTCTATAAAGTAGCCTAATTAGGAATCATTATCCTTTTTCATTTTTAAACCGTACGGTGTTTATTGCAAATGATTTCAGATTCAGTGAAATTCATTACTATTGTGATTCAGAAATTCTGATACATCCAAATCTCCGAATATCAAAAATTTTGTCCGAATTTAGATTTGTAACTAAATAAATCACACAAGTTTAATGTTCTCTAGCATTTTTTACAATGTTCAGGAGTTCCGCTGGACTGACTTTTGGGGACATTTATAGTGGGCCCGCCTATTGATTTATAAAGGTTGTTAACAATGGTTTAAAATAATTCTTTTTTTTTTTTGTTTGTTTACTATTTTTGAGTTCAGGTAGATCTCAAAAATCATTATGTGATTTGTATATATTTCCAAGCAGTATTAGTATATACACATCAATTATACAGTACATACTGTATGTAAATAAAAACATATATACGTGAAATCATTCAAAGTGCAAATGCTGTTTTGTGGTGATGCATAGTAAAAATAAATAAATAAAGTGCCAAGTGTTATTAGTGCAAAATGGAGAAATGCAAAAATGGTGCAACTCTCAACACTGTACACTGCACACTGCAAGCTGTACATTTTAACACTTCAGGGCCCAACCACTGGCACCCCCTTTACACTTCAGGGTCCTCTCACTAGGCACCCCCTTCACACTCAGGGTCCTCTCACTAGGCACCCCCTCTACACTTCAGGGTCCTCTCACTAGGCACCCCCTCTACACTTCAGGGTCAACAATAGCACCTCCTTTACACTTGCACCGGCGGCTAGCTAGCTCCTGGATCCCTTTGACCTTCACTGAAGTGGTCCTCTGTCACTAGGCAGACCCCCAGGGGGTCCGCCGGTCCTCGGCACACCGGATCCTCTCTGCAGCTCAGCTCAGCCCTCTGTCACCTCAGGCAAGCCGCCTTGGACAACCGCCTGGGACAACCGATCCTTCTGACAGGAGGAGAGACAGCCGTGCTCTCCCTCCCTCCCTCTCCCTGGGACTCTGATTCCCACCAAAGACGCTGTGTCATGTTCTCCCCTCAAGCTTATACCCACCCCCAGAATGCTGTGTGGCAGAATCTGCCTTTCTGGGGTAGATACAGGCATGAGTGTGCCATTGGCTGGGTTTCCTCCACTGCCCAATGAGAACCCTCTCATGGAGCACAGTGGGTAAACTCCCCAGTCTCAATAGCCACACCTGGAAGACATGACAGCCCAGCTGAAAATCATGGCTCTGCTGTTAAGTAGACAAGGCCCACTATACTTTACCTAGCACCTACCTTGTAGGGTGCTACATTACCAAAATAAGAAGTAAGGAAAGATCTCATCAACAGGGATACAGACTAAATACAAACGTGACATCCAAGCCTTAAAAAAAAAAAAATTTAATTCAGTTTTGGTTTGATTTCCTGCAAAGTTACCCCAGTAACTTTGACTTTCCTGCTTGGTAAATAAACAGACAATAACTCAACTAAAAAGAAGTAAATTTTAAGTTAACCTAAGGGTAAATTTACTTGACTTTGCCTTATACAGTATAAAAACTGACATTTAATAATTGTATGACTAAAAGTCTTTTTTCAAAAATGAATAGCAGTTGGACCAGAATCTCTTTTGCAGTAAAATTTCCTTTCCAGCAGTTTTCTTCTAAACCATGCATGTGCAGCTTGGGGTACAATCTTGGCATGCCATGGGTGCCAGGACAATACAACTCCTATGCGCATGCTCTAAAATTACATCATCCATTGCCAGACAATCAAAATGTATGAGGACCCTGGGCCTACTTTGAGTGCCAGCCGTGGGAAAACGCAAAACGGTGCATGGTAGCATTTTGCAGCTTGCGGTCAAAACGTTCCTATCCTGAACATGATTCTTTGGCATTCAGGAGAGGGAGATTGAGGGAGGTTGAAGCTCCCCTAACCACAGCAGCTCC
Source organism: Pelophylax lessonae (assembly GCF_965119305.1). NCBI lineage: Eukaryota > Metazoa > Chordata > Amphibia > Anura > Ranidae > Pelophylax > Pelophylax lessonae. The sequence continues at coordinate 98,391,118 of NC_138770.1, forward strand.
TAAACTCAGCTAAAGGCCTATGTTTACATTGACACATAGGCTTTTATGGAGTTGAGTTTAGAAGCTTTGGTAAAAAAAATGCCAAAAGCTCCTAAACTCAAGCTTAGGAGCTGTAGTATACATGATGCCTGAGACGTAAGCCAGACTTACATGGATTGAAAGTTCCCTGGTTCAGCAGGGACTGTTTGAATTTCAAAACATGTATTGGCAGGCTGATTGTACCCAAGGTAATCCATTAATAGACGTGGGTACAACCAGCCTGTCAGATTTTTCTGCATACGGTTACTGACAGTGGCCATAGCCACTAGCAGTAACATTCGCACTCTAACAGTTCCTGTTGGTTTGGATGTTTGGCATGACGATACTTCAATAAATTCAGGCAACTTAATTCAATGACGGAGTGTGACCTATTTCTTTTTCTACAAATACTTTCACGTTAGTGAGCCGAGGTGAGCACCCAGCTGGATTGTAGAGCACAGCTGATTAAGGGAATGATCTTCCCCCCCCCCCCCTGCTGGCTGGACAAAATAATGCAGCTGGAGGCATTGGGGGGAACTGAGCAATATTCTTTCCTTCCACCACTGGAAAAAAAAATGGATAATCCGTGACATGCTTTAATTGACAGCAACACAATGACAATGGAGAACCTGGCTTTCTCAAATATGGTAACTGGTCTGCCTGCTACTGGGTTGGTCTACTTTTTCTGGAAAACCAGTTGAATGCTTATTTGATGAGTCCTCTAGAGAATCCAACACAGGAAAAACTGGAGAATGCAAATTATAAGCTACTTTATATAAAAAATGGCCGTGGGTATAAAGAAACTGAAATCTCAAGTAATGGCCTATCCTTCCAAAGATTGATAACTGTAATAAAAAAAAAAAAATGTATGGTAACACCCATCTTAGTTGCCATTGACATCTTTCATAGTTCCATTGAAATCTCAGACAAGACAACATTTTTTTCAGACAGCCTATACAAATCAATAGAATCTTGAAAATAATTTGTTGTTTTTAAGTCCCTTGTGGTCAAATTTATAAAGACATTACATTTGAATTAGAATCCTATGTTTATAATTATGATGCAGAATGTATTTTGCTGTGTAATAATTGTCCATTAGAGCTTGGGCATTATGAATAAATTCTAAGAATTGTTTTGAAGGTTTACAGATTGTAGTGGGAGAGGTTATGCACAGTAAGGTATTGTCTGCTTCAACCTTTTTTATATTCTGTGCTATATTCAGTAATTATATAGAGCATTGCAGCTGTTCTGCACTGCATTTTCATACAGTTGAAGAAGTACACAGTAAGAATGTCATTTGCATTTTATTGGTTTTGAAAATGTTCTACTCCTAATGTTAGTGGGGCATAAATAAATGCCCAACGCCATGGGAATGTGGCTGCTGTCATTAGTTTTAATGTTAATGTTTCGGGTCATTTAGTATACCGGCCGCTTGTTTCTTTAAGCGGCGGCATTTTGAATAGGAGTTTTAGGCGGGAAACGTAGGAGGTGCTCTGATTGGCTTGCTTTCGTACAAGCTAGGCGGGAAAGTCACGCGTCAGCCGGGCGGGAAACATGTGAGCCACGTGCAGCTACGTCACGGGAATAGGCCTATATAAAGGGCTGCGCGGCTTCAGTCTCCTCAGTGTCTCTGAACGGCTTTGCGAGCTCAGAGCTATAATACTAAGAGCTATAATACAGAGCTCGCCAGCCGCGGAAGAGACATGAAGACCCTCATGAGAAGAATGCTGGAGAAGGCGGCGTCCGAAGGCGGAGAAGAGTGGCTGAAGAGATGCCTCCAGATGTCCGGGGAAGAAGAACAGGAGCCGCCGGAGGTCCAGCCGCCACCGTCGCCGAGGGTCCAGCCACCGCCGGGAGTCAAGCCGCCACCGAGGGTCCAGCTGCCGCCAAGAGTCAAGCCATCGCCGAGGGTCCAGGCGCCGCCAGAGTTCCAGTCACCACCGGAGGTCCAGCCGCCGCAAGAGGTCCGGTCGCCGTGTCAAGCCATCGCAGGTCGCGTGGAAGTGGATGCCGCAGGTGCGTGGCCAACACCCTGTCAGGGATGAACTTGATAAAGAATGGCAAAGATGCCAATTTCAGAAATGGCCGCGTGGGACTGTCAGGGAATGGCAGATATGCCAATTTCCAAAATGGCTGCGCAGGACTGTCAGGAAATGACATATATGCTAACTCCAAAATGGCCATGTGGGACGTCCTAATTAGGGCCAATTATCAACACCCACTTCCTATATAAACTCAGCACTGGCTGCCATTCATTGCTGGATTATCTTCAGCTAGTACCTGATTGCCTTGAAACTCCTGCTTGATTGACTACCCGTTACCGAACCGGCAATCCTTGACCTGCTCTGGCTTTCTCCTGCTCTGAACCCGGCTTGCCTTACGGACTTCTCCCTGCCTGCTCCTGATTGACTACCTGTGTTTGACCCTCGGCCTGGCTTCTGACCTTGATTTGCACTAATCTGCCTGCACTTCCAGTGATCCAAGTGACTGTCTTTCCTGCTGCGGATCCGATTCCTGACACAGCTACACCTGCAGGCAACCCGTGCACCTTTGGGCACAGCACCCTCTGTCACCATCTCCAGGGGTGCTCTGCACTCAGCCACAAGGGGAGCCCTCTCGTCACCTCAGCCTCCAACCAGGTTCATGACACACCCTGAGTCGCCGAGCGGAGGTTACAGCGGAGTCGGCCGGTGGAGCGAGGCCGGGCGAGGACGGCGGCGAGGCCCGAAGCATCAGTTCAGGTGGAAGAGGACCTTCGCCTCCCGGAGGAAGAAGATCCAGGCGCGGTGAGGCCCAGGCAGAGCTGCGGAGCTCCGGGATCAAGACGGGTCGGAAGGAGGCTGCGGAAGCGCCAGCAGGAGTTCTCCCCATCGCCATTTGGGGCAGTGAGGGGTGGGGGCGGCCACGGCGCCCCTCCCCCTCAGGTAGGTGTGGTGTTCTTCCTCCCACAGCTGAGGACATCCGGGCCACGCTCTCCACATGCATGGGGGTTCAGGCTATCCAGGCTGGCCCCTGGGAGCACACCCTCTCATCAGGATTGCAGGGAAAGAAGTCCAGTGGCAGAAGATTTCAATAGTGACAGGCAGTTACCGCAGGCTTCAGCAGTGGGGAGGCAGGCAGGTGAGTTAGCCACAGGCAATATGTTAGAACAGATTTTGCAGTCTTTATCTAACATTTCTGAATCACTAAGTCATGGCATTTCCTCCCCTGTGTCGGTATGGTCTGATAATAGGTCTGGTTCTGTTCCTAGTATAGCTTTGAATCAGCTACAGCCTTCTTTTTCTGTGCGTATTTCTTCTGTCCCTGAGGCCTGTTACAAAGAGGTCTTGCCCTGTGAAATCTCTCCACTCGGGTTTCACCTGTCCAATACTATTAAAGAAAGTATTTGGAAGGGTGAATATCTGGATCTACTTTCTCTGCTTCCTAATTGCAAGGAGTTTTGAAATAAAGATGAGAAAAAAGTTGATGACACTGATAGGAGACGCCCTGTAACTAGGTCATTTTTTAACTGGTTGCAGGTGTTTTGTATTTTTTCATCGGTAGTGGGTGAAAAATATCCCAATATGTGTTCAGGCTTATTCCAGCATTTGGAAAATATCCTGGAGGCTTACAGGAATTTTGGCAGACTAGGTTGGTTCCACTACGATGAATCTTTCCGCCAAAAAATTGCAGTGTATCCAAATTTGAAATGGGGTATGAAGGATGTGGGTCTATGGCTCAACCTGATTGCACCCTCTAGACCTACTTTTCTTAAGCAAACTGCCAGCCCTTCTAACCCCAACCCAGTATATAAAAAAGGGGTGTGCTTTGCATACAATGAGTCGCAATGCAAATTACTGCACACTTGTAGATAGCGCCACGAGTGCTCCTTTTGCGCTGGGTCCCACCCGGTGGCAAAATGTTTTAAAAGAGCCTCTAGTACACATACAGGAAGGGAGTTTCCCAAAAGCACACACTCCAGTGAAACTGGAAAACATGTTGCATTGGTTAACACAGTATCCAGACCAGGAGAAAGCTCAAATGTTAATTAAAGTTTTTTCTTTTGGGTTTGAGTTACCTGTTTTCTCTGGTTCTGGTTGTACTATGGTCAACAATTTAAGGTCAGTGCTTCAGTTCCCTGAAGTTGCGAGAGAAAAAACTTTGAAGGAAATTTCTGCTGGCAGGGTTGCTGGGCCTTTCATTGTTCCTCCTTTCAAAGATTTCAGGATTTCTCCATTAGGCTTGGTACCAAAAAAGGAACCTAATTCCTTCAGACTTATTCACCATCTGTCGTTTCCAGCCGGGAGTTTTTTGAATGATGATATTGATCTGTCTTTGTTATTGGTGCAGTATGCCACTCTAGACGATGCCATAAGGCTGGTCAGAAGTTTTGGGCATGGGGCATTGATGGCTAAAGCGGACATTCAGTCGGCTTTCAGATTGTTTTTCTTTTTTGACATGTGTCTCCCCATGGGATGTTCCTTGTCATGTTTTTATTTTGAAATTTTCTCCACTTTTGTTCATTGGGTGGTCAGCAAGGGGGCTGGTTTTGAGGGCATCGTTCATTATTTGGACATTTTCTCTTCATTGGTCCCCCTTGTCTGCAAGTCTGCTCAAATCTCCTGAAATTATTTTCTTCCATTGCTTCCTTTTTTTGGTATCCCTCTGGCTAAGGAGAAAACGGTTTATCCCACACAGGTTATTGAATTTTTGGGTGTCACAATTGATTCTGAGCTTTTCCAGTGTAGGCTTCCAATAACTAAGATCGAGAGGTTGCAATCGTCAATCGCTTAATTTCTGCGCAGAAAAAAGATTCTCTTGAAGGAGCTGCAGGCTTTTCTAGGCTTGCTAGCTTTTGCAACCAGAATCATGCCTATGGGTAGGATATTTTCTAGGAGATTGGCTATGGCCATGTCTGGCTTTAAATCTCCATATTAACATATTTGTTTAACCACAGATTTGAAAGATGATTTGTTGGTCTGGTCTTTTTTCTTGGAGGACTACAATGGAAAATCTTTCTTTCAAGAGGATTTCACATCCTCATCGGAATTAAATTTATATACAGATGCAGCCGGGTCGCTAGGTTTCGCAGCCATTTTCCAAACTCATTGGTGCTGCGGGGCGTGGCCTCAGACTTGGGTAGAGAAGAAAGCAACCAGAAACATTGTTTTATTGGAACTTTTTCCAGTGGTGGTGGCATTAGAGCTTTGGGGCGAGCAATTTGCAAATAAAAGAATAATAATACATACGAACAATAAAGGCGTGATATTTGCTGTAAACTGCCTCTCCTCCAAATCTTTGTTTGTTAATAAACTACTAGGACACTTGGTGCTGGTATGTCTGAGATTGAACATCTGGGTTAAGGCGAAATTTGTCCCAGGGAAACAGAATAATATTGCTGAGACGTTATCTCGCTTCCAGATGGAACGTTTCAGAATGCTGTACCCAGAGGCCGACAGGATTGGTCTCTGGTGTCCGGGTCATCTATGGGAGTTAATTTAGGGTTAATTTCATCGGCTGTAAGGAACTCATTGGCTCCCAAAACATGGGCCAATTACGTGGCCGCATGGCAGGGGTGACTGGAATTTAATTCAGACACAGGTTTTTTACCATATTCGCCATGCGAACAGTCGGTGTTAGCCTTTTTATGCTCCCTTATGCAAAAACATTTTTCATTTAGCCACATTAATAAAACTTTGGCTGGTGTTTCTTTCTTCTTGAAGCTGCATAATTTGCCGGCCTGCAATAGTTATTTCTCGGTCAGGCAGGCTCTCAAGGGCTTCAGAAAAGTTAATTTTAGACCAGATGAGCGTAGACCTATTTCACCACTTGTTCTGTCCAGGTTATGCACAGCAACGAATGTAATCTGTTATTCAGATTATGAGGCGCTACTATTTCATTCAGCTTTTGTGCTGAGTTTTTTTTGCGGCACTTCGTATCTCTGAATTGTTGCCTTCAAATAAGCAATGCTTATCAGGTTTACAGTATAACAAAGTTTTTATTTCTAATGGTAAGACTCTGTTTTTTATTAGAAGGTCTAAAAACGGATCAACTAGGTCTGGGCCACTGGCTCACTTTAAATGACGACTCCGTTATCTGCCCGGTTTTGTCCATTAGCAGGTTTTTAGCTGTCAGACCATCTCTGACTGGCAATTTTTTAATACATATAGATGGTTCCCCCCTCACTAAATTCCAGTTTTCTGCTGTATTTAAGAGATGTATCTCTTTCTTAGGCTTATCTTCCTTTAAATTTTCCCACCATTCTTTTCGTAGCTGCCACGGAAGCTGCTAAACTGGGCCTGGATGTGGAAACTATAAAAAAATTGGGTAGATGGGAGTCTAAGGGTTTAAGTTATATGTTCGTCCTAACTTGTCTCTCTGATTTAGCTTTCAGATCATACATTTGGATAATTGGACACTCTTTTATTTACTGGGCTCACAAACGGGCAGCACGCAGAGTGTACTCCACCAATTTATCGTTTTCTGCAGATGAGTTTCGGGTCTTATGGAGAGGTATTAGAGGTCTTCAATGGTTGAACTTATTCAGTCACATCTTGCGATTGTTACAAATTTGGCCAACTCCATCGGTTTTGATAATTCATCTGGGTGGAAATGATGTTGGTGGGCGCAAAACCTTGGATTTGTTGCTAAATATGAAATTTGATTTGCAAAGGTTGAGCTATTTTCTCCCAGGTACCCAGATTTTATTTCCAGAAATAGTGTCACGCTTTAGTTGGACATCCTCCAAGGAAGGTAAGCCTTTGGAAAGGATTAAGAGGAGATTGAACAGGTCTATAGAGAAATTTATGCCACTCATCGGGGGGTTTTCTTTCCGACACGTGGAGTTGGAGGGGGGACTCCCTGGTCTTTACAGACAGGATGGTGTACATCTGTCAGATGTGGGCCTAGATATTTTCAATCTGGGTCTGCAGAACATGATAGAGATGTCCGCGGCTGTTGGGCAGGCCCGTTGCTTTCAGATAAAGTCGAGAAATTTGACAGAATCTGGCAACCCTGGGTTGACAATTTTCTTCCCCCCAATTTTGATAGCTCCCTATTGATGCCCTAAACCCTACCTAGGGACTCGATACCTCCACTCCTTGTGTACTGGCCCCCCGGTGATCCTTTCCCTCCCCCTCCCCCTCCATCTACCCCTCTCCCCTTTTCTCCTTGTCCCCTCTTGTTACCCCCTTCTCCCTGTCCCCCACCCCCCCTGCCCTACTTCCTCCCTTCTGCATACATCTGTTGTAGCACCTACAACGTCTAAGTTTGGTTCTGCCTTGTCCTTTTCACTGCAGTTGACTGGTTACCTATTCAACCTACTCCCTCATTATGATTGACTGTAGCCCGTGTTTCTCCTGTTTGATTGATACCGTGAGGTTCCTTAAAACCCCCTGCCCCTTCCCACACGCTACGGTAAACTTGGGTACTGTTCCCTTTTAGTGTAACAATTGATTGGTTGCGCCTCCCCGCCCAGGCACAGTGTGCTCCCTTTATGGGGTGCCTGTGGGTCAGCAGTCCCAATCACTGCTCTCTCGAGACCACCCTGCTTACCGCCCCTTGTCTACCAACCCTCACACTTTACTGTAGTTCCAGTTGTTGGTTATGCTATGTTTCCAAGCTTTGTTTACGCTACTCTGCATTATTCTGTATGTCAAATGTTCTTACTCACTTGCATTATTCAATAAAATACCGGAAACAGAAAATATTTGGCAGATCTTGGAACGAAAAATACAATAAAGAAGACCCAGGACTTTTGAGCAGTTAGAATCCTATATCATGCAAGAACGGGACAACATTCCTCTTCCAAACACCAGAAACTGGTCTCCTCAGCTCCTAGATGTTTGGAGAGTTTTGTTAAAAGAAGGGATACTACACTATGGTAAACATGACCCTTGTACCAACTTTTGTGAGAAGTGTTGCTGCCATCAAATTTGATATGTTTTCTATTTTCTATTGTGAAATAAAATATGGGTTTATGAGATTTGCAAATCATTGCATTCTGTATTTATGTATATTTTACACAGCGTCCCAGTCAAATTGTGTAGTGTAAGGCTAAAACACATAATTTTTAGATGCATTTATTTACAAACCCAATTCCAAAAAAGTTGGGACATTGTACAAATTGTGAGAAAAAAAGGAATGGACTAATTTACAAATCTCATAAACCTATGATGTCATCTGTGACATAAGGGGGTGGGGTCTCCCTATGACGTCATCTGGAGGCTACACCCCTAATGGCTATATAATAAGCTGCAGAGACTGGAGACCGGCATAATCACCGGAGACGTCGCCGGAGAAGGACCGGAGGAAGAAGGAGAGCCAACAGCAAAAGAGCAGAAGACCAGAAGACCGGAGAGGAGAAGACAAGACAAGAAGGGCGGACACGGAGAGGAGAAGACAAGAAGAGAGGACAGCAAAAGAGCAGAAGACTGGAGAGGGAGAAGACCAGATGAAGATTTTTAATAAACTTTAATAAACTTTCCAAAACGTCTCCTGTCGTTATTTACACACACTGCCTTTTATGGGGTGAATGGGTAGGGGTACAGTGTACCCCATACCCATTCACATAGGGAGGGGGTCCGGGATCTGGGGTGCCCCTTGTTAAAGGGGGCTTCCAGATTCCGATGAGCCCCCTGCCCGCAGACCCCCACAACCACCGGCCAGGGTTGTGGGGATGAGGCCCTTGTCCTCATCAGCATGGGGGCAAGGTGCTTTGAGGTGGGGGGTGCAGAGTTCCCCCTGCCCCAAAGCACCAACACCCCCCCATGTTGAGGGCATGTGGCCTGGTATGGTCCAGGGGGGGTGGGGCAGCTCGCTCGTCCCCTCCCCTTTCCTGGCCTGCCGGGCTACATGCTCGGATGAGGGTCTGGTATGGATTTTGGGGGGGGACCCCACGCCATTTTTTTCGGCGTGGGGCTACCCTCAAATTTCATACCAGACCCGAAGGGCCTGGTTTGGAACCTGGGGGGGGGGGAACCCCACGCCGTTTTTGGCGTGGAGTTCCCCCTCAAGATTCTCACAGCACCAGTCGCGACGCAAGTCGGATCATCCTGATCCGACTTGCGATGCGACTTCCATTCAAATCAATAGGCTCCCAGAGGGAACCATTGATTTTGAATGGAGGCAGAAAAAACGCTGCTAAAAGCTACTGTGGCCAAACGTGCAATAACGCTAATGGAAAAAGCTTTTTTACAGCTGCTTTTTCCCAGCGTCAAGAAACAGCTTTGGAGCTCGTTTTTATGATGCCCTGTGTGCATGGAGCCTAAGTGTGGTAAATACACCTTGCTGTTTATTTGATTATTATTTACAATTGTTTATTTCTTTCCTTATATGTTTTATATTGCATATTTAAGGGTAATAAGATTACAATCCCAGCCGTATGAACCATAGTAGATTTTTCTCTAGAAAGCTGATTTCTGTTTTTATACATTTTATTAATATCAGATTTAGCGCATATTAGCGTATTAGTCTCCCATTTTGCATAGCCTATTCTTACTTTATCTGCAGCGAAGTGACTGATAGACTGCGCAATTCGCAGACAATTGTGGTCTGTTTGTTTAGAACACTTATCTATGGTTTATGCTATTACCTGGAGAAAAGGTAATCTTGTTTCATTTTTGCTTTCATCATTAAGCTACATATCACATTGCATTTATCGTTTTAAGTTTGTATTTATCTTTTTGTGTCATTTCAAGTCTAATCATTTATTGTGAGTACATGTCTTGTGAATAAATATTCTTATATATTCCCTACTGTAGACTGTACTCACTAAGATTGGTATATGCTGTTAAAAAAAAATTAATTGATTAAAAAGAACTTGCTACATATTGATTTGTGGAAATAAGTTGAGATTCTCCTACCTTACAGATCTTTGCTTATTTACATAAATAAAATACAAAAAAACTATCAGCGCAAACCCAATATATGTGATAAAATAACTCAACCTCAATTCACTGTGCATAAATCAGGTGTGTGAAAGTATATAAGTGGTATCCTACCGAGGAAGTCAAAGGAGCATTACGCTCGACGTAACGCGTATAGGGGGACGGAGCGTGCGTGGCCGACGCAGAGTCTCTCTCTGGTAACAGATCGCTGACATCGCTTATACAGCAGGAGTGCCCAACAAATGTGAGTTGATCTGCCTTTCTCTAATAAAGCACACCCTTATTAGTAAGCAGAGAGCACTAGATTCCTTCATCTGTTTTTTATATGTCCCGGGATCCCTCGAGGTGCAATACAGTGTGGCTCTTTCCTGGAAGTCTGATCCATGATACATGTGATTGCTGGCCCGTTTGGGTCCTTTAGGAAGGTGAGAGGCTAATTCACCTGGTGGAGGGATTCACTAATTGGTGTTTACAACTTGTTTTCATCACTGGATTTACTTCAATTGGATACGGGGACACTCTTCATATCACTTTATTGGAAGCACACACATTGCTATGTGCCTTATGAACTGGATATGATTTATTGTATTTAAAGTCATCACTTTTTTATTATATTTCTGGCGCATCACATTTTGGTAGTATTTACATAAATAGACACTGTCATATTCAGAGCAGTATAAATATTCTGACACCATACTGGATATCCGTGATCTTTGGGCCCTTAGATGGCACTGCATCACATACAGGAATGCTACTGTAATGGAAATCACAACATGGGCTCGGGAATACTTCCAGAAAACATTGTCGGTGAACACTGTCCACCGTGCCATTCGCCCTTGCCGGTTAAAACTCTATAGGCCAAAAAAGAAGCCATATCTAGACATGATCCAGAAGTGCAGGCCTTTTCCCTGGGCCAAGGCTCATTTAAAATGGACTGTGGCAAAGTGGAAAACTGTTCTGTTGTCAGACAAATCAAAATTTGAAGTTCTTTTTGGAAAACTGGGACACCATGTCATCCGGACTAAAGAGGACAAGGACAACCCAAGTTGTTATCAGCGCTCAGTTCAGAAGCCTGCATCTCTGATGGTATGGGGTTGCATGAGTGCGTGTGGCATGGGCAGCTTACACATCTGGAAAGGTACCATCAATGCTGAAAGGCATATCCAAGTTCTAGAACAACATATGCTCCCATCCAGATGTCGTCTCTTTCAGGGAAGACCTTGCATTTTCCAACATGACAATGCCAGACCACATATTGCATCAATTACAACATCATGGCAAGAAGGATCCGGGTACTGAAATGACCAGCCTGCAGTCCAGATCTTTCACCCATAGAAAACATTTGGCGCATCATAAAGAGGAAGATGCGACAAAGAAGACCTAAGACAGTTGAGCAACTAGAAGCCTTGTATTAGACAAGAATGGTATAATATTCCTATTCCTAAACTTAGAAAGAGAGGAAAGCGCCTCGTGAGTGTGGTAAACAATGTATTTGACAATAAAGGCATGTAGTGAGCATTGTGAACCCAGCCTGCCAATCTTGCCCTTCTTCCTATCTGTGACGTTAGACGGCGCTGGCCGCCGCACAGCGTCCTCGCCTGTCCACCCGAAGGAAGACAACAGAGGTGGCCTCTTCAGTCTCCCCGGACTTCTGGACACTGCTTGAAAATTGCGGACCGTGATACCATCTCCCGGAGCTTGACATTCTCTTTTTACCTCTATGTGAGTCACTACATGCTTTTATTGTCAAATAAATTGTTTACCACACTCAAGAGGTGCTTTCCTCTCTTCCTATCTTCATGCACAGAGTCGACTTCACTCCACCGGTCAGCTTGCCCTGAGTATTCTTCCATCCATCCCTGGAACCATCCTGGACACTCCCCTACCCTATTGGACTTCAGCATAGTCCTCTAATGCCTTCCTTTTTCCAGGGACCTGCACATGGACTTTTAATCCCCTCTTTGTGCCTTGTATACCTCTGATGATTTATTGTGTCTTGGTTACATACTCTGACACTAACCCACAACTGCAGCAGTAACCTCCACTGCACTCCACTGCACAACACCCCTTAACTCTATTCCTAAACTTGAGCAACTTGTCTCATCAGTCCCCAGATGTGAGGGGATGCCACACGGTGGAAAAAATGGCCTTGTCCCAACTTTTTTGAGATGTATTGATGCCATGAAATTTAAAATCAACTTATTTTTCCCTTAAAATGATACATATACTCAGTTTAAACATTTGAAATGCCATCTATGTTGTATTCTGAATAAAATGTTGAAATTTGAAACTTCCACATCAGTGCATTCTGTTTTTATTCACAATTTGTACAGTGTCCCAACCTTTTGGGAATCTGGTTTGTAAATATTTATTACTATTAGGCTCATTTTTTTTAAATTTGAGTTCATTTTTAGAAAACACTTTTGCTTTCAAAATAAAGCCCCCTTCAGCAGGGGCAGACTCTATCAAGCGAATCTGCCTGCTCAGCGAGCAATCTATCAGCTGATCCCTGTTGAGCAGGCGGATGACAGGTCTGTGTCCGCTCTGCTGTACAGTGTGGACATGGACACAGTCCACTCTTCTCTATGTTCTTTTCCATCCGAGTGTCATCCGATCTAATCCACTAGACGGATGGGGAACGAATCCCCAGCCAACTGTTTTTAGTGGACCAGGTCAGATGCCGGCATTAGTCAGTAGACACATGTCTGCTGACATCCGCCACTCAATAAAGAGCTCTGGATGGTCAGATTGGGTCTGCCTGAAAAACTGGTGTCCGTCAGTGTGAAAGAGGACTGCCATAGCGGACAGATAAGGAAAGAAGGTAGTAAACTAAGTACAGCTCAAAACACAGATATTCGCTGTGATAAAAGAGTTTTGAACATTTGACCTTAGACAACCTACATGTATTTTGTCTACTGATTTGTCTACTAATTTGTTACGATATTCCCCTCATATTCAACATGAATAGGGATGGAGGTATCTAGCCCCTAATAGGTAGAGCCTCATATAAAGTCCCACCCTCTGAACTTTGGTTCAATTTTTTTTGTTCAATGATTTAGGGATGGAAGTGTGTGGCTGCAGTTTGGTTTTAATGTCAGGCGGTTTGCCTGCATCGTACTTCTTACTGGCTTTACTGCTGGCCCAATTAATATGTGTACAGTGACATGATTTTTTTGCTAAAATCTGGTCCTATTACATAGGTTATGTTCTATGCCAGGAGCTGCGATGCGCTCTGGCGGCCCCCCTCCTCCCCCCCGCCCTGGTTGGACGCGGGCGATGTGGGCGGTTCCATCACGGCGCACTGCGCTCGGCACGTGATTCCATCTCGCGCCCCTATATGGGGAGGGTTGTTCGCCGCATTCCGGGATGATGCTTCGTCCGGAGGGCGGCGATTTCCTTCCCACTGCAAGCGTGGACGTGACGCTGGGAGCTCCACCATTACCGACTCGGGTACTTGATTTGGACACTCTTCCTTTTTGTTCACCATTTTTTCTGGTTTTACCTTCACTATTGGGGTTCCTGGCAGTGGTACTTTCTCTATGTCAATACTTATTGGTTCCCATGGTACTCCACACCTATCTCCTGTACGTTCACCTTTTTCCCCATGCTTATCACCATACCTCTCTGGCGTCGGCCACCTTCATCACTCTTTCGGTATATTACCTTTTGTACTTTTTCTTGCCTATCATCCTTCAAGCCACAATACTATAATGTCACCTATTTTTGAATACTTATATATATTTTTGTACTCATCCCTACAGATTACTTTGGTGACTGCTAATATGATAACGCCCCCCCCCCCCCCCGTCAATACCTTGGCTACACTTCCTCTTTATGAATGTCCTCTTGATGTGCCCCATGTTGGTTACTGGGTGGGCTCCCTCAGCTCCCGGTGTGGATTATGTTGCCTTCTTGACCCAAGCTACATGATGTTCTCTCAGTCTTGCATACTGACCCTACTGCTGTGTATATATATTTTATGATGCACCTGCTCTTGATAAAGTGGTTATGTCCACGAGCTTTTTACCGATGCATCTACTTTACCACGATTTGGACTTTACAATATGCACCCATAGCTACCTCGGACTCTATGTACAATTCTATTACATCATGTGTTTTCATTATTACGCTCTGTACTGTACCATGATCTGGAATACTATATGTATGTACTATGCAATTGATGCAACGCTATACAAGTTTATATGTAACAATAAACCTGTTTTGTTTTTTACCAATGCTCTCTAAACAAATTATTACCAACCGCATGTCCTCACACTTCATATAAAGTCCCATTTTCCCCCCTTTTTTAACCGTCCCCCCAGTTTGGTACCTTTTTGTAGGCAGTGGGCTCTAATGTACTGATGTATAATAATTACTGCTACATTACTATGCTTCTATGCTATTATCTTCATACAAGCCCACTGCCTGATGTATTTTGTCTACTGATTTGTTATGATATTCCCCTCATATTCAACATGAATAGGGATGGAGGTATCTAGCCCCTAATAGGTAGAGCCTCATATAAAGTCCCACCCTCTGATCTTTGGTTCAATTTTTTTTGTTCAACCTACAGAGAGAACCATAGTACCATTAATTTCTTTGTATGTATTTTTTTCAAATGAGATATGTCTATTTAGATCTGATCTCTATTGCTCCATAGTAGGTGGGTTAATAGATACCCACTTCACGGCTATCATCCTATGGGCAACAAACCATGATTTAGTAACTGCTGGGGTAAGGCAGTCTTCCATAAGTGAGGAGCTATAATGACCTAAAATATATGTGAGGGGACTTATGACACTGCCTACTTACTATATAACTCCCATACACAGTAGAAATAAACAGGAAGTATCACTTACCTGAACATGCGTCAGCGTGGTATTTCTTGTGCATGCACTTAAAACATCTAATAATCAGAACCAGCAGTAGAAATCCATTTTGAGCCTGATTGAGGTTCCCAACCATTACAGCCTGATGGACCCATTCTTCCTTGTGGGTTCTACTCCGAGAAGCTGTCTCCAGCTGAATGCAATTATGAGATTGGAGACAGAGAGCTCTTGGCCATTATCCTGGCTCTCAAGGATTGGAGACACTTACTTGAAGGTTCTGTAGTTCCATTTCTCATTCTCACCAATCATAAGAATCTGACGTATCTCTCGGAGTGCAAAGAGGCTCACACCCCATCAGGCCAGATGGGCTTTATACTTGTGTCGTTTTAACTATGTGGTCTCCAAGAATGTTAAAGCTCATGCCTTATCTCACCAGTATTCTGAGTGTTCCAGGGAGGACTCTGTGCCGACACCGGTCATACCTTTGGATCATATCCTGGCTGCCATCCACACCAACTTAACCTCTCCTCTTGGGGAACGGATCTTGTCTGCCCAACCTGATACTCCCACAGAGAGACCTGCTGGCAAATGTTTTGTACCTGAGGGGTTGCGCATCAGGCTGTTGCGCATGTACCACACTTCCAAGACTGCCAAGATGTCCTGGGCTATTTCCCGTCAGTTCTGGTGTTCTGGTGGCCATCTCTCCCTACTGCTTTTGCTGCGTATGTGGCTGCTTGTTCGGTCTGTGCCAAGAAAAAATCTCTGTGGCACCTTCCCTTGAGCCTACTGCATCCCATTCCCAATGGGGAGCATCCTTGGTCTCACCTGGCCATTGATTTTATTGTGGAACTTCCTGCGTCTTAAAGTTACATGGTTTTCCTCATGGTTGTCGACCGGTTCTCTAAAATGTGCCACTGTGTTCCGTTTAAGCGGCTGCCTACCGCTCAGGAACTTGCCTTGGTGTTTGCTAGGGAGGTTTTCCACTTACACGGGTTGCCTAAGGAGATTGCCCTGGACCGTGGGAGCCAGTTTGTCTCCAGGTTCTGGCATGCCTTTTATTCCCAGTTGGGTATTCGACTCTCCTTCTCCTCGGCCTACCATCCGCAGTCCAATGGTGCCGCTGAGCATTCCAACCAAAGCTCTGGAGCAATTTTTCCACTGCTATATCTCTGACCATCAGGACAATTGGGTTGATCTGCTACCCTGGGCAGAGTTTGCCAGGAACTTTGCCATCAACTAGTCTTCCGGAATCGGAATGTTGCCTGAGTCGTTCTTACCACAGGACATCCCGTCTGTGGAGGATCATCTTTGTGTCCCCCGTTCCTCTGTGGTGTAGATTTAAGAGTCTTTACGGGTCCCTGCACAGCGTCAGAAGCTCCATGCAGACCGGAGACGTTTATCTGCTCCATGGTACCAGGTTGGGGAGAGGGTGTGGTTGTCGACCCGTAATCATAACCACTCCTAAACTGGCACCCTGTTTAGTTGGGCCTTTTCACATCCTCCGTAAGGTGAACCCGGTGGGCTATGCCCTTTATCTTCCTCCTGACATGCGTATATCCAATGTCTTTCACTTGTCACTTTTGAAGCCACTGGTTTGCAATCACTATACTTCTTCACTTCCTCGCCCTTGTCCCATTCCTGTCGGCAATCATGAGGAGTATGAGGTTAGCAGAATCTTGGATTCTCATCTGTTCTGGAGTCAGGTTCAATACCTGGTGCACTGGAAGGGTTATGGTCCCGAGGAGCGCTCCTGGGTTCCCTCCACTGATGTTCATGCTCCTGCCCTTCTCCGCACTTTCCATGCTTGCTTTTCTCAGAAACCAATTTTTCAACCGTGGAGGAGGGGCCGTTGAGGGGAGGGTACTGTCAAGGTCTTACCTTGCCTTTCTGTTGGCAGCTCTCTTGGACATGTGCAAGACTCTGTTTGCATCATCACTTGCCTGCTGCCTGGGTGTCGCTCATGGATGATGTTGCACACCTTACTATATATATTACCTGTTGGCTTGCAGTCCTTTGCCCTTGTGTTTGTGCTCCAAGGTGCATCACTGCTAGCAGTCTTCTGTTCTCTGTGTTCCTCCATGCATGACCTGGCTTGGCTGATGACTTTCCTGGCTCTCGATTCCGCATCGGCAGATGACTCGGCTCTGGACTCGACCCTGGCTTGGATGACTACCCGCTTCTAGACTCGATCCCAGCTTGGATGACTACCTGCTCTAGACTTGACCCTGGCTGTTTCTGATTTCGCTCCTCACTCTTGCTGTGCGTTTATTGTTGTTGCTCTAATATACTGCTTTATTTTACTTGCATCTATTTGTGGTCTTGTTTCCTGGCACCCTGACAGCCAATGAAGAGGGAGTGCCCTTCTCAATATAGGAATAGAGGCATTCCAAGTAAAGAACAGAATAGTAATTACCCACATACTATTTGCAGCCAGGATTTCCCACACCAGTCATTGGAAATCTCCAATCCTGCCCATATTAGAGGAAATCATTTCCCGGATAAATATACAATGTCAATATGAAAAACTCCTAGCACTACTCAAAAACCTTAAGGCCCTACAATTTCAGAAAGAATGGTATTCACAGTTGCATCATCCTAAGGCTGCTTTAGAACCCCAGTTGTAACTTAGACCTATAATTGCCAGAGTTTTAGTACCTAATAATGATTATTAATACATTTAGGATAAGTACTGTTTTTCTTTTCTTTCCCCTATTTGTATTTGTTTATTGTTTTTGTTCTATGTTCTATGAAGATGAGATTACCCCATTATATTTCCTGGTTCACCGGTGGTGTATCTGGTCTGCAACTTGAATCTTCCTCCCTTCTCACAGTCTGTTCCGAAAAGGAATGACAAGGAGATTTTCAGCCAAGTATCTCTTCCAATATGGTTGCAGAACTATACTCACCTGGTCTACCTATGTTCGCCTTTGTTGTGTATTTACCTATGGGGTACTGTTTTCTATTGTCCTTTGTAACACCTTTGTTCTTTGTTGTCATTATTTCTTGACATTGTTGTAATCCATTGACAGCTTTACAGTGTTGTATTTTCTGCTTACCATTCTTCAGTTAAAAAATTATTGAAAGCAAAACCTAACTAAAAAACTAAATCAAGTGACGCTAAACTGTATTAAGCAGTGACAGCAACTTTTTTTCTTTTGGTAAAAGGTTTAAACCATAAGAACAAAATCTGACCATTGTCCCCTGTCAATGTTATATGAATTCCCCAAACACTACAACTGAAAATCTACCGTAGAAATTCTTTTAGGAATCCAGAGACAAAGCCACAATTACAATGAATAAGGTGAAAAACCCTTTGCTAACAATTAGTGTGTGTTTTTTCTCTTTTGCAGCAGTAATTATTCTCCAGAGCTCATTAGTTATAAATCCTAGGGACATCTTTTTTACCTTTATATAACAAATTGCCATACCTTAAAGTCATTACGATATGACATATAAATGTTGATTCTTTACTTTCCACCCTGATCTTCATGTCAGAACAAATGATGTTGTTTTGAATTTGTGTTGCAATTGTATTGAACTTGTTTCTCATGCAAAGGAGCAAATCTACAGTATTTTTTTTCATGCTTATTTTTCAATTTTGCCCATGCAACCTTTCATAGAAATAGACTGTTTTGAAACATTATAATGATCTTGTGAAAAAAGGAAAGTTCTCCTCTACATTATATTTTCTTATAACAGTTCCATTTGTCCTTTTTTCTTTTGTTCACGCTTGTTTTTTCAGTTTTTGAATTAAGTCTATACAACCTTTCACATAAATAAATATGTTTTGAAGAATTAGAATGCTCTTGTAAAAAGGAAAGTTCTCCTCTAAGTTACATTTTTTTGTAACACTTGCATTTTTTTTTTTCTAGCTGGCAGATTTGATTGAATATTTCTATATTTACATTTTTTACCTTTCAGAATGCATGCAAAGTAGCAATAATCTGTCCAAGGTAATTACAATAAGTGGGGTTTGGCATGTATAACTTAAGTAATTGACCTCTGGAAGGTTTCACCCCCTTTAAGGCCGGGCCATTTTTTGCTATTCAGCACTGCACTACTTTAACTGATAATTGCAGGGCCATGAAACATTGTACACAAATGAAATCTATATCATTTTTTTCACACAAATAGAGCTTTCTTTTAGTGGTATTTGATCACTACTGGGTTTTCTATTTTTGCTAAATAAACAAAAATCAGTAATTTCTACTTTCTTCTATAAAATATCTCCAATAAAATCAACTTTCTTCATGAATTTGGACCAAAATGTATCCTGCTACATTTCTTTGTTAAAACAAAAATCCCAATACGTGTATATTAACTGGTTTGTGTGAAAGTTATAGTGTCTACAAACTATGTTATATATATATATATATGAAAATGAATCAATCCTGATGTACTGGTCTAATTTCTAGAGGCCCTTAAAATGCCAGGACAGTGATGACAGGAGTACTGATGAGAATACGTAAAACAGTTTTAATCTTTTTTTAAACATTTTTTTTCTTATTTTACTATTTTTTTTTGTACATCCTGTCATCAGAGTAGTTCAGTGTCACCATAGTGACACCGTACTACTCTGGAGTGGGGATGGTAAGCAGAGATTTTTTTTTTTCTTTACATGATGTGATGATGATCACTTTATAAGCAAATGTTTTAACATTCATGAACAGCTTGCTTATGGTTGTAATATGTGATTGGCTACAGCTAATCACATAATACAGTTAGCCAGGTACCATGTGATTGCTGTGGACCAATTACAGATCACAACCATAAGCAAGCTGCTTTTGAATGGAAATTTATTCATGACAGTTTGCCTACATTGTTGTTATGTGATAGCTATGACCAATCATAGCATTGTAATCTGCTGTGTGCAGTGGACATGTCACAGGAGTGACATGCTGCATGCCCATAATCTGGAACAGGCTGGATGACGTACATTTACGTGATTCATTATGCCCACACGACCCGCCTAGAGTAAACGTACTGCGGGTGGTCCAGAAGTAGTTACTCGAAATTTTAGATATGAATGACAGTTAGGTTTAGGGTTGAGGGATAACTTAGTAGCAGATAGTCCCATTAACTAAACTTTTTTTGTGAAGATGTTTCGTTAATCATCCAAACAGCTTATTCAGCTCTATTGGGTGTCAGAAAGATACAGTATATTGTCAAAAGTATTGGGATGCCTGCCTTTACATGCACATGAACATTAATGGCATTCCAGTCTTAGTCCATAGGATTCAATATTGAGTTGGCCCAACCTATAACAGCTTCTACTCTTTTGGGAAGGCTGTCCACAAGGTTTAGGAGTATTTCTATGGGAATGTTTGACCATTCCTCCAGAAGCGCATTTGTGAGGTCAGGCATTAATGTTGGACCAGAAGGCCTGGCTCACCGTCTCATAGAAACATAGAGAAACATAGAATGTGTCGGCAGATAAGAACCATTTGGCCCATCTAGTCTGCCCAATATATCTGAATCCTATGAATAGTCCCTGGCCCTATCTTATATGAAGGATAGCCTTATGCCTATCCCATGCATGCTTAAACTCCTTCACTGTATTTGCAGCTACCACTTCTGCAGGAAGGTTATTCCATGCATCCACTACTCTCTCAGTAAAGTAATACTTCCTCATATTACTTTTAAACCTTTGCCCCTCTAATTTAAAACTGTGTCCTCTTGTGGTAGTTTTTCTTCTTTTAAATATGCTCTCCTCCTTTACCGAGTTGATTCCCTTTATGTATTTAAAAGTTTCTATCATATCCCCTCTGTCTCTTCTTTCTTCCAAGCTATACATGTTAAGGTCCTTTAACCTTTCCTGGTAAGTTTTTTCCTGCAATCCATGTACTAGTTTAGTAGCTCTTCTCTGAACTCTCTCTAGAGTATCTATATCCTTCTGGAGATATGGCCTCTAGTACTGCGCACAATACTCCAAGTGAGGTCTCACCAGTGTTCTGTACAGCGGCATAAGCACTGCTCTCTTTCTACTGCTTATACCTCTCCCTATACATCCAAGCATTCTGCTGGCATTTCGTGCTGCTCTATTACATTGTCTTCCCACCTTTAAGTCTTCTGAAATAATTACTCCTAAATCCCTTTCCTCAGATACTGAGGTCAGGACTGTGTCAAATATTCTATATTCTGCTCTTGGGTTTTTACGCCCCAGGTGCATTATCTTGCACTTATCCACATTAAATTTCAGTTGCCAGAGTTCTGACCATTCTTCTAGTTTTCCTAAATCCTTTTCCATTTGGCGTTTCCCTCCAGGAACATCAACCCTGTTACATATCTTTGTGTCATCAGCAAAAAGACAAACCTTACCATCGAGGCTTTTTGCTATATCACTTATGAAGATATTAAACAAAATTGGTCCCAGTACAGATCCCTGAGGTACCCCACTGGTAACATGACCTTGTTCTGAATGTTCTCCATTGACTACAACCCTCTGTTGTCTGTCACTCGGCCACTGCCTAATCCACTCAACAATATGGGAGTCCATGCTCAATGACTGCAGTTTATTGATAAGTCTTCTATGTGGGACAGTGTCAAAAGCCTTACTAAAATCTAGATATGCAATGTCTACTGCACCTCCACCGTCTATTATTTTAGTCACCCAGTCAAAAAAATCTATAAGATTTGTTTGACATGATCTCCCTGAAGTAAACCCATGTTGTTTTTCATCTTGCAATCCATGGGATTTAAGATGTTCCACAATCCTATCCTTTAATAGGGTTTCCATTAATTTGCCTACTATTGATGTCAGACTCACTGGTCTATAGTTGCTCGATTCCTCCCTACTACCTTTCTTGTGAATGGGCACGACATTTGCCAATTTCCAATCTTCCAGGATGACTCCTGTTACTAATGATTGGTTAAATAGATCTGTTAATGGTTTTGCCAGCTCACCACTAAGCTCTTTTAATAATCTTGGGTGTATCTCATCAGGACCCTGTGACTTATTTGTCTTCACTTTAGACAGCAATCTTAGAATGTCTTCCTCTGTAAAGACACATGCATCAAACGATTCATTAGTCATCCTTTCAAGTGGAGGTCCTTCTCCTTCTTTTTCTTCTGTAAAAACTGAACAGAAGTATTCATTAAGGCAGTCGGCTAGCCCTTTATTCTCTTCTACATACCTTCCGTCCTTTGTTTTTAATTTAGTTATTCCTTGTTTTAATTTCCTTTTTTCATTTATATATCTGAAGAATGTCTTATCCCCCTTTTTCATAGACTGAGCTAGTTTTTCTTCTGCCTGCGCTTTAGAAGTTCTTATAACTTGCTTGGCCTCTTTCTGCCTAATCTTGTAGATTTCCTTATCTTCATTGCTCTGGGTTTTTTTATAATTACAAAATGCTAGCTTTTTATTTTTAATGATTTGGGCCACTTCTGCTGAGTACCACAGTGGTCTCTTCCTTTTTTTGCTTTTACTGACAAGTCTAATGCAATTTTCTGTTGCCTTCAATAATGCACCTTTTAAGTAGTCCCATTTCTCCTGGACTCCATGTAATCCGTTCCAGTCTGATAAGGACTCATTTATGACTAATTTCATTTTTGAAAAGTCTGTTTTTCTAAAAACTAAAACTTTTGTTTTTGTGTGGTTTGACTCTTTCACAGTTCTTATATTAAACCACACTGACTGGTGATCACTAGATCCCAAGGTTTCGCCTACAATGACATCATATACCGAATCCCCATTTGTGAATACCAAATCCAAAATGGCCTCCCTCCGGGTTGGCTCCTCAACCACTTGTTGCAGAGACAACCCCAGTAGGGAATTTAGAATATCTGTACTCCTGGTAGAACTTGCTATTTTGGTTTTCCAGTTTATATCTGGAAGATTGAAATCTCCCATAATGATAACTTCTCCTTTCATTGTCATTTTAGCTATTTCTTCAACTAGTAGATCATCTAGTTCTTTAACTTGACCAGGTGGTCTATATATCACACCTATACGAGTTACTGCATGATTAGCAAACTGCAACGTAACCCAAACTGACTCTATGTTGGCCTCACCAACTTGTATTAGGTTAGATTTAATGCTATCTTTCACATACAGGGCCACTCCTCCTCCTTTCTTGCCTTCTCTGTCTCTTCTGTATAAAGAGTACCCTGGTATGGTTATGTCCCAGTCATTTCTTTCATTAAACCATGTCTCCGTAACAGCCACTAAATCTACATTCTCAGATGACATTATTGACCCAAGTTCATTGATTTTTTTACCTAAACTGCGAGCATTTGTAGACAGGACTCTGAGCTTATCATTTCTTAACCTCTGTGCTTCTGACCTGTTCTGGCATTGTTTCGGGGGGCAATTGGACGCTTGTATTTTCACTCTATTGCCCCCCCTTCCTAGTTTAAATACTCTTTCGCAAATTCTTGGAGTTGTTCACTAAGTACATTTGTTCCTTTGAGAGAAAGATGCAAACCATCTTTTTTGTACAGTTCCTTTCTATTCCAAGTAGAGCTATCATGAGAAACAAAGCCAAATCCTTGCTCTTGACACCATTTACTAAGCCATATGTTGAACTCCTTTATGCGCCTCTGCCTATCATTCTGAACATTATGCACAGGCAGAACTTCAGAGTCTCCGCTCTAATTCATCCCAAAGGTGTTCTATCGGGTTGAGGTAAGAACTCTGTGCAGGACATTTAAGTTCCTCCACCCCAAACTTGCTCATCTATGTCTTTATGGACATTGCTTTGTGCATTGGTCCAAATCATTTGGTGGAGGGGGGATTATGGTGTGGGGTTGTTTTTGAGGGATTGGGCTTGGCCCCTTAGTTCCAGTGAGGGAAACTCTTAAGGCATCAACATACCAAGACATTTTGGACAATTTCATGATACCAACTTTGTGGGAACAGTTTGGGGATGGCCCCTTCCTGTTCCAACATGACTGCGCATAGTTTTATTTTAAAGTAGTTCTAAAGATTAATTTATTTTTACTGTAATGCATTCTCTGCATTATGGTAAAATTTCCTGACTACTTGTCCTATCCACCTCCTTCTCTAAACACTTGCCTGACTCCTGTCACTACTCCAGAACTATCTCGGCTACAGCACTGCTCTCCCCTCACTCCCTGGTCTCACAGGAGACACTGAAAGCAGCTGGAGCCTGGAGATCCTGCTGCTGTTAAACAAACTTTTGTGAGAAGGGAATGGGGGTGTGGCTTACTGGTTCTTTGTGTGTCTTTGGATGCAAACAGCCCAGTCCAGGAGTGTGAATGGGTGCCTCCTTGCTTAAGAGGCACATGAAGCAGTGAGAAGCTGACAGTGGCGGGGGACTGCTAAGGAGTCAAGGGACCACTCCATGCAATATCTTTGCACAGAGCAATTAAGTATACCATATTTTTTATAATAGCCAAAACAGCCTTTAATACCATTTTAAGAGCGTATTTTCATGATGAGGTTATAATGGATGTTAAATTTCAGGGTCAGTGGCCTGTTTTCCTTTTTTCCTTTTAAGATTCATTTTAAGGAGGTAGGTTAAGTTTTAGCTTGACAATTAGTGTTCATGCCGGGTAATGATGGTGGTTGTAACAGAGAAGGTTTGGTCTCAGTGCCAGAAATATGGTGTCTTAGAAGCCTAAATGTAACATACGGATAGCGGAATGATTCAGAGAAGGAAACATTCCCTGATTCCGTTTTTTTTTTTCAAATATGGCAATTATAAAGATTACTCGGTCTACAGAATTAGCCAGTAATTTTCTATATTTAACATAAAAATCTCACTAAAGATATGATTCAAAATAAAACAATATAGACAATGACTAAAATATTAAAACAGTTGTCAAAGGTTCATAAACACAAGACTAAAAAAAGTGACAGTGAAATCCATTCACAAAAGCATATCACTTGCAGTATTTAGGCGTTTTCTCAAAAACCACATGTAATCAAAAAATGTCAATCCACTATTGCTTTATGTGGTAATTAAAGAATATAGCAAAAGCACTTGGTAAATACTGCAACAAACAGTGTTAAAGTCAATTCACAAAAGGAAATAAATAGATAAATGCATGTGGTAATTAAAGTAAAACTATAAGCAAAACTTTTTTTTTTAATAATGGAAAAAGTAGGGGTGGGTTATAACCCATGCAAGGTTTATTTGTGCCATCTGTGTTCCATTGCGGAGATTTCCCTTCATTTCCTGTCCCATAGCCTAACAGGAAGTGAGAGGAAATCACTGCAAATTAAGGGAATTCATTAGGGGCCCTGCAGGTCACCAGAACTAGTGTCCCCATTGGAAAATTTCCCCTCTATTACTTTTCATGGGCCATTTGGGATTTTCCATGATAATGATATGATAATGACTTCCAATGATAATGGTAAACAGGACAAATAGAGAGGGTGAATCTCCCTAACAGGGACACAGACACCCAAAAAACTAACAGGGGTTCTTTTTTTTAAATACATTTTATTTGAATTTTCACAAATACAAAACCGTAAAGTAAACAACAACATTGATCATATAACTGTAATAGGCCTAGGTCATAATCTACCACAGACAATTTGTCAAAGGTAACTTGGGCCATGGAGAAAATAGGGGGGGGGGAGGGGGGACCTGTGTACAACCATAGTAAATCAGTTAGCAGCAGGCATCCAATACTCGTTGAGCTGCTGTCACCTCCAGTCTCCTAAAAGGTGAGAGTGGGACAGGGATTCTAATTCATCTCCCTTCTATCCAAATTTGTAAAAAAGTTTTGCCTATAGTTATACTTTAAGCAGTGGTCCAGGCATGTGATATTTAAGGAACGTGTTTGATTTTAACTAGTTGTTAAGGAGTGGGGGGCCGCCGGTGTCTTTAACCAGTAACTGTCATGGTTGTTAAGGAGCATGTTGCCACTGCGTCCTTAACAACCCTGCTGACAGCTGAATAGAAAGAAAAGAATTGCTGGCTATAAAGAAATAATAGTAATAATAATAAAAATATTATTAATAAACTTTAAAAATTAAAAAAAAAAAACAATGACACCTGGTGTGGATCCAACGTCAATCACGATATTAGCCTGATGACTCCCCCAAAAAAATGCCTATACCCAACACTGGCTCCAGCCATCTGACAGCTGCCACTAAATAAACTTAGGGCGGGGCCACCTGTTGACCTGCATTAACCTACTCCCTTGTGATGTCATTGACACAGCATGCCTTGGCAAAATTCGGCTCTCACAAGGGTGTATGCCTAAGTATGCCCACGTAAATGAGGCCTTTAGGTTCTATTGCGACTTGGTGAAATATGACCATTTTTTATATTTGCAAGAAAGTAATTTTTTAAATGACATTCACATTTTGAAAGCATGCTTTCCCATGTTTTAATTTATTTATATTTCATATACACATTTGAGAGTGTTCCCATGAAGTGTATATAAACCTACAATCTGTTTTTGTATGATTGACATACATGCCTCATTGTATACAATATCTGGACATCTTGCCAGTAACTCACAGTTTGCATTCAGTCACTTCAAACAGTCAAACCTTTACTTGTATTTTTATTCTCTTTGCTGAACAAAGCGTAAAAAAAAACCTAGTAAGGGGCTGTTTTGGGGGACAAACCATCTCCGGGATAGTTGAAAGGAGCTCTTGTAACTCCCATTTGAAGCCCAATGCACATTTAAGGCAGACAAAAAAAATATTGTCCTTGGTTACCCCATTGACACCCATGATTTCCCCCAAATTGGAAAAATTTTGCCAAAATTTTCCAATTTTTAAAAGGGGGATTTATTTCCTTTCTAGTAATAATGACCCAATAATTTTAATATTCCAAAGAACTGACCAAATAAAAATATATGCAGATAAGTACTTCTGACATGTGCTACATACTTGTTTCACATCAGAGATTACATTCATGCTATAGCATTGCTACGACAGTCAGAAAAGTACAATTTCCTCAACCCAAGAACAAAAATGTAATGTATTGAAGTCTGCCCATCCTTAGATGTGGTGGCTGTATTTGTTTTCTATTTTTCAGCATTCCCTTCCTTTATTTCACAAGATGGTCCAGTCAGTAACACACGTCCTGCCCTAGGGTGACAAGCACACTTAATGCACTGTATCTATGGAGGAGCAGCACTTTCACCCAAGGACAAGACTGCAAAATATCTCCCCCTCTCCATATCTCCAAACCATGGGGGGAGTGTTTTTTAGACTACTGAAAGAGCTAGGAACAATGTAACTGATAAACGTGCATGAGAACCAAAAAGCGTAGGAGGTTATTAACTCACTAAATCTCTGGCAGGATCAGCAGGTATTTTTTTTATACTTGACAGGGTTTACCTATACTTGAAATTATGTTTTGTATGTTTCCATTTTTTTAAACTTTTTATTGCTTTTCTCAAATTTTATGGTCTGTTGCTTTTTTAGTGTGCTGATTATGGATTTAAATAGGACGATTGTCACTGAGATCATTCTTTTAGGATTCTCCACCGATCGAAATATAAACATTGTTCTTTTTGTTCTATTCTTTATCATTTATTTAATAACGTTTATTGGAAATGTTCTTATAATATGCATTGTCATCTTCTACCACCAGTTACACACTCCAATGTATTTTTTCCTCTGCATCTTATCTTTTGTGGACTTATGTAATTCCTCCACAGTTGTGCCCCGTCTCCTGGCTGACCTTTTCTCTGTTAGAAGGTCAATCTCCTTCGGTGCTTGTGCCATACAATTCTACATTGAGCTTTTCATGGGAGGTTCAGAGTGTCTTCTCCTGGCCATCATGGCTTATGACCGATATATTGCCATCTGCCGCCCTCTTCAGTATCCCATTATGATGAAATGGAGCTTTTGTTACAAGCTGACAGCCTTTTTGTGGATAACTAGCTTCTTGGTTTTTGTTTTCCCACCACTTATATCTCCTGTGCCTTTGTGTAACCCAAACCAGATCAACCATTTTTCGTGTGAAATTGTGTCCATAATGGCATTGTCATGCTATCATGTTTATTCAGATGAGCTTATGGTACTAGTTTTAAGTATTGTTTGCCTGCTCCTGCCCTTGGTGTTCATTATAGGGACGTATATTTCTATCATTGCCTCTGTGTTAAAGATTCGCTCGGTAAAAAGGGCTAAGGCTTTTTCCACGTGTACATCCCACATTACTGTGGTGGTTTTATTTTACGGGTCAGCATTGGTAATGAACTTTGGTGCTAACTCACCCTACTCAAAAAACCAAGGCAAATATATTTCCTTATTTTATCTTATCATTTGTCCGATGTTAAACCCTCTCATTTATAGTCTGAATAATACTGAAGTGAAGAATAAACTGAGAAAACAAAATAATAAATGATGATCCTTACTATTATTATTATTATATTATTATTATTATACAGGATTTATTGAGCATCAACAGTTTGTGCAGCTTGTTACAAAATTAGGACTGACATTACAGTTACAATTAGAGTTGAGCGAACACCTGGATGTCCGGGTTCGGCAGGTCCGGCCGAACTTGAAAAAAAAGTCTGGGTTCGTGACCTGCACGAACTGCACTGAAATATACTGCATTAAACGTACACAAACACACTGCAATATACTGTGGTAAACCTGCAATAACGCACTGAAATATACTGCCTTAAATGTGCACTAACACACTGCAATATATTGCAGTAAACCTACAATAAAGCACTGAAATATACTGCGATAAACATGCAGCAACACACTGAAATATACTCCATTAACCAGTTGCCAACCACCTGCTGCAGTTTTACTGCAGCAAGGTGGCTCGGCTGCGTGAGCCAACGTAACTGTACGTCGGTCGCGTGCCGGGCTAGAGGGCTCACACGCCTGCCATCCCCGTGATGGGCTGATTCAGTTCAGAAAAGATCAGTCATCAGGTCCAGGCCAATGTCTTTGGCCTGGACCTGGTGATCAGTCCTGACCAATTGCAGGGCGTCCTGTGCCTGTGTAATGTAAACAGAGGCACAGTAAATGATGCAGTCTTTTCTCCTGGAGCCCTTTTCGGTTTCCAGTGTGATAGAAGAGAACAGTTAGTGGTAGTTAGTGTCTGTTCCAGATAGGTTTAGGGTGTCCGCCATATATCCCCTAATAAAGATTTAACCCCCTAATCACCCCCTGTTAACCCCATTCATTGCCTTGTCACAGTGTCACTATTATAGTGTACAGATCTTTTTCTGATCACTGTATTAGTGTCACAGGTGACATCAGTTAGCGTTTATATTAGCTATCGTCAATCCAGGACATTGTCAAATTGCCCGCCGCATATTTAGTAATACATTTTAACCCTTTGATTGCCAGTGACACACACGCACACTAAACACCTCCATTACTAGTATAGTGTCTGAACGGATCAATATCTTTGATAAGATCAGAACTATACTAGCGTCCCAAATAGTTTAGTATAGTGTTCCCCAAACGCAGCATTAGCAGGATCAGCCCCGACACTTTCCAGCACCTGTGTTTAGCCAATCCGCCTAGCCCCCAAGAAGTGCAGTATCACCAGATTGCCATCACTTCCAATACACAGTACACTAAACCACAGATTTAGCAGAGTCAGGCCTGCAGTTACATTTTTTGGTAGCAGTTCAATTAGTCCTTGACAATGAGGTGCTTTTTTACCTGTTAGCCACACTGGGTACCTAAACATTTATTGGCCAAAATGTCTAAACAGAGGTACACTAGTGAAGAGACCTACACGATGCTGAGCATGACAGATGAGAGAGATAGGGAAGCCTAACTGTCAGAGTCAGGCTCAGTATTCGAACCTGTAGAGAGCAGCGGCACCCTGACATATATCTCTGATGATGGAGTAGTGGTCCCTGCTAAGGTCAGGCTTACCCAACTTTGTTTTTCTGTTGGTGAGGTGCAATCGCAAGGTTTTTGTATGCAGCAGAGTGTTGGTACTAGTGCTGCTCAACCTTCTGGTGAACTGGCAAACACCAGCGGCCTAGTATACCCTGGTTGTAGTCAAACCAGCACTGCAGTAACACTTGGTGAGGGGGCGAGTCCCAAAAGTGCAGTTCAAGCTGGAGCGGTAGCTAGCACAAGTAGTGTCCCGCAGCCACCAAGAATTTGAAGACACGCTTGTAAAGTCCATAGTGTCCTACGTGATGCACTTGCAAATCCTGACTGGGAGCCCACCACTTCTGCAGCGCCCGTACTTCCCCCTTTCACTGGCCAACCCGGAATTCAGGTGGAAACAGCCGATTTTACTCCCCTCGATCTTTATGAGTTTTTTTTCACAGAAGATCTGTACAGATCTATTGTTGACCAAAAAAATTTATATGCTGATCAATTTATTGCCACAAATCCAAATTTGACCCTTGCCAGAGAATTTGCATGGAAAGGTATTACTGTTTCCGAATTTAAAACCTTTCTAGGCCTATCCCTCCTCCTGGGCATTACTAAAAAGAGTGAGTTGCGCTCAAATTGGTACACTGACCCAATTCATCACATGCCCATGTTCTCTGCTGCCATGGCCGGGACTAGATATGAGCAAACCTTGTGGTTCATGCACTTCAGTGACAGTGAACTCTGTAGTTCTCGGGGTGGCCCTGGATATGACTATTGGGAAGAGGATTGATGATCTCATCCGAATTGGTGTTATCTCTAGAGAGAGTACAAGTCTTATTAGCCCGTCTGGTAACACAGGGGCTAAGCGTGAGGTGAGAAGTTAATGAGACTGGGTGAAGGATTACCAGCACATAGAAGAGCACTGAAAATTTAACTTGTGCATGTTTTACCATTAGTGATGTCGCGAACCTAAAATTCGCCGTTCGCAAACCGGCGAACCGGGCGAACCGCCATAGAGTTCAATAGGCAGGCGAATTTTAAAACACACAGGGACTCTTTCTGGCCACAATAGTGATGGAAAAGTTGTTTCAAGGGGACTAACACCTGGACTGTGGCATGCCGGAGGGGGATCCATGGCAAAACTCCCATGGAAAATTACGTAGTTGACGCAGAGTCGGGTTTTGATCCATAAAGGGCATAAATCACCTAACATTCCTAAATTGTTTGGAATAACGTGCTTTAAAACATCCAGTGTGTGAATACGATCAGGTATGATGTTTTATCGGTCAAGTAGTGTAAGGGTTACGCCCGTCGCCCGCTTCACAGTGACAGACCAAACTCTGACAGACCAAACTCCCCGTTTAACAGTCAGTCCATTTGCACAACCGCAAACTCCCCATTTGCACAAGGTTGGATACCAAGCTAGCCATGTCCCGTTCCTTGTCCTCACTGACATCATTGAAGGTCTCTTCCTCCACCCAGCCACGTACAACACCAAGGGTCCCCGAAAGGTGAGAACAAGCCCCCTGGGACGCCTGCTGTGGCTGGTATTCCACCTCCTCAAAGCCACCTTCCTCCTCTGACTTCTCTTCTTCAGACTCCTCTCTCTGCGTTGCCACAGGTCCAGCAATTGACAACGACAAGGCTGCTTCTGGTGGTGATGGGGAGTGGACCACAACTCTTCCTCTTCATGCTCATCTACAGTCTGATCCAGTACTCTTCGCAGGGCACGCTCCAGAAAAAACGCATATGGGATGAGGTCGATGATGTTGCCTTGGGTTCGACTGACCACCAGGGTTGTCACCTCCGCAAAAGGACGCATGAGCCTACAGCCATTGTTCATGAGCATTCAGTAACGCGGCCAAAAAATACCCAGCTCCGCAGAAAGAATGAAAGAAAATGAATGTTTTTTCTATGAAAAATTATCCTGCGGATCGCTTTTGGTCTGTTCACAATGAAGCAACGACCTTATCATCTGGGGTGTGCCAATACACTCCTAGAGGTGATGATCGCTTCATTGTGATATGCAAGCCCCTTCACCACGACAAGGTAACGATCACGAAGGGGAATTGACACATGTATGTGCCTTTTTTTTTGTTTTTTTGCAGCCACCGAGGCCAGAAAAATTAGGCATGTACACATGCATGAAAAAGTAGGTATTGTTGCAGCCGCTGCTGTAGCAGCGGCCTGAAAAATTGAGGTTTTCAAGGCAGAAAGTACACTAAAACATTGCGGCTTGAACCGTAGTTGGTGGCGGAGACGTCACGTAAGTCATCCGGCATGCAGAGAATGATTAAAGACAGCAGCGTGTGGACCATTTTTAGGCCAAGGCATCTCAGTCATCACCAGGCCTTTTTTAGTCAAATGCATCCCCCACTGTCAGTCCCTTCAGGATCCATGCCTCATTCATCTTAATAAACGTGAGGTAATCAAGACTTTTTTGACCTAGGCGACTTCTCTTCTCAGTGACAATACCTCCTGCTGCACTGAAGGTCCTTTCTGACAGCACACTTGAAGCGGGGCAGGCCAGAAGTTCAATGGCAAATTGGGATAGCTCAGGCCACAGGTCAAGCCTGCACACCCAGTAGTCAAGGGGTTCATCGCTCCTCAGAGTGTCGATATCTGCAGTTAAGGCAAGGTAGTCTGCTACCTGTCTGTCGAGTCGTTCTCTGAAGGTGGACCCCGAAGGGCTGTGGCGATGCATAGGACTAAAAAAGCTCCGCATGTCCTCCATCAACAAGACGTCTGTAAAGCGTCCTGTCCCTGCCGGCGTGGTTGTGGTGGTAGGAGGAGGATTACTTTCACCTCTTCCCCTGTTGGATTCCCGTTGTGCTGTGACATCACCCTTATATGCTGTGTAAAGCATACTTTTCAACTTATTTTGTAGCTGCTGCATCCTTTGCGACTGCCGGTAATTGGGTAACATATCAGAGACTTTCTGCTTATACCGGGGGTCTAGTAGTGTGGCCACCCAGTACAGGTTGTTCTCCTTCAGCCTTTTTATACGAGGGTCCCTCAACAGGCATGACAGCATGAAAGACCCCATTTGCACAAGGTTGGATGCTGAGCTACTCATGTCCAATTCCTCGTCCTCACTGATGTCATTGAAGGTGTGTTCTTCCCCCCAGCCACGTACAACACCACGGGTACCCGATAGGTGACAACGAGCACCCTGGGATGCCTGCTGTGGTTGGTGTTCCTCCTCCTCAAAGCCACATTCCTCCTCTGACTCCTCTTCCTCACACTCCTCTTCCAGTGTTGCCGCAGGTCCAGCAAGTGATGGTAAGGCTGTTTCTGGTGGTGGTGATGGTGACCACAACTCTTCCTCTTCCTCTTCACGCTCATCTACGGCCTGATCCAGCACTCTTCGCAGGGCACGCTCCAGGAAAAAAACATATCTGATGATGTCGCTAATGGTGCCTTTGGTGCGACTCACTAGGTTTGTCACCTCCTCAAAAGGAAGCATGAGCCTACAGGCATTGCGCATGAGCGTCCAGTAACGTGGCAAAAAAATACCCAGCTCCGCAGAGGCTGTCCTAGCACCCCGGTCATACAAATACTCGTTGACCGCTTTTTCTTGTTGGAGCAGGCGGTCGAACATTAGCAGTGTTGAATTCCAACGTGTCGGGCTGTCGCAAATCAAGCGCCTCACTGGCATGTTGTTTCGCCGCTGAATATCTGCAAAGTGCGCCATGGCCGTGTAGGAACGCCTGAAATGACCACACACCTTCCTGGCCTGCTTGAGGACGTCCTGTAAGCCTGGGTACTTCTGCACAAAACGTTGCACAATCAGATTCAACACATGTGCCATGCACGGTACATGTGTCAACTTACCCAAATTCAATGCCGCCAACAAATTGCTCCCGTTGTCACACACCACTTTGCCGATCTCCAGTTGGTGTGGGGTCAGCCACTGATCCACCTGTGCGTTCAGGGCGGACAGTAGTGCTGGTCCGGTGTGACTCTCTGCTTTCAGGCAAGTCAACCCCAAGACAGCGTGACACTGTCATATCCGGCATGTGGAATAGCCCCTGGGGAGCTGGGGGGGTGCAGTTGGTGTGGAGCAAGACGCAACAGCAGAAGAGGACTCAGCCGAGGAGGTTAGCAAAGAGGATAGAGTAGGAGGAGTAGAGGAGGTGGCAGCAGGCCTGCCTGCAAGTCGTGGCGGTGTCACCAACTCCTCTGCAGCAGAGCCACGCATTCCATGCTTGGCAGCCGCCAGCAGGTTTACCCAATGCGCAGTGTAAGTGATATACCTGCCCTGACCGTGCTTTGCAGACCAGC
Source organism: Pelophylax lessonae (assembly GCF_965119305.1). Taxonomy (NCBI): domain Eukaryota; kingdom Metazoa; phylum Chordata; class Amphibia; order Anura; family Ranidae; genus Pelophylax; species Pelophylax lessonae. Next base: position 98,424,852 of record NC_138770.1, read on the forward strand.
TATCAGTGGTCAGATGGACCCTTGCCCCAACACTGTGTGCCAGACGTGACATGATTTCCTTTTCCACAATAGAGTACAGGTTGGGGATTGCCTTTTGTGAAAAATAATTTCGGGCCGGGTACCTTCCACTGCGGTGTCCCAATAGCGACAAATTTTTTGAAGGCCTCAGACTCCATCAGCTTGTATGGTAAAAGCTGGCGGGCTAAGAGTTCCGACAAGCCAGCTGTCAGACGCCAGGCAAGGGGGTGACTCTGTGAGATTGGCTTCTTACGCTCAAACATTTCCTTGACAGACACCAAACTGTGGGCAGGTGACGAGCAGGAGCTGCTGAAGGTGAGAGGCGGAGGGGCGGGTTGTTGATAGGGGGCATGGAGGACAGCAGTGGTTGACGTGGCTGAAGATGCTGGACCAGGAGGAGGATGGTGGCTTTCAGTTTGTGTGCTGCTTTTACTCATGTGTTGATCCCATAGGCGTTTGTGATGTGAGATCATGTGCCTTCGCAAAGCAGTTGTACCTAGGTGGGTGTTGGACTTCCCACGACTCAGTTTCTTTTGGCACAGGTTACAAATGGCATCGCTGATATCAGAGGCAGACACACAAAAAAAATGCCACACTGCTGAGCTTTGCAAGGACGGCATTCTGGTGGTGACAACAGCTTGCGTTGATTGGCGTGCTGTCTGGCTGACCCCGGGTGCCGAATCTACATGCTGTCTGACTGCGCCACTAGCTCCTTGCGATGACCTCCTCCCCCTGCTTCCAACTCGTCTCCTCCTCCTCCTCTCTGTCTCCCCATCTGAACTTTCCCCCTCTTCTTCTGCTCTTCGAGCAGGCACCCAGGTGACATCCACAGACACATCGTCATCATCAGCCGCTTCACTTGACAACTCAGCAAAGGCAGCAGCAGCAAGTACAACATCATCATCATCATCATCATCACAATGTACGTCCATGTGTATAATGCTGCCTGACTGAGACATATCCCCGTTATCTACATCCTCTGGCACTAATAGTTGCGCATCACTTATTTCTTCCAACTGATGTGAAAATAACTCCTCTGACGGATCAAGTGAAGCGGCTGTGGTGCTAGTGTTGGTGGTGGTGCCGGCGGGCTGGCGAGTGGTAAATTGAGAGGTGCCCGAAGCTGAGCTGGAGGAGGATGGTGCATTAAGGTTCCGAGCAGAAGCTGTAGACGATTGGGTGTCCTGTGTAAGCCAGTCAACTATGGCCTCAGAATTTTTTGAGTTCAGGGTCTGTGGTGGCCTCTGAACACTGGGCATTATTCTAGGGCCTAAGGAAATCACAGCACCACGACCACGATGGCCCTTGCTGGGTGGCCTGCCTCTGCCTGTCATTTTTTTTTTAATGTGTTGTGTACTATGAGTGCAAGGTGCTGTGCCACCCTATAGGAGTGTTGGGCAGTGGGTACAGTACACTCTGTGGACCTGACAGTCACTGGCACCCAGGCAACTGCAATTAAAAAATATATATATATTTTTTTTACTTTGCAAGCTGCTGTGCCACCTTATATATCAGTGGTGGGTGGGCAGTGGCACAGTACACTCTCTGTGGACCTGACAGCAGTCACTGGCACCCAGGCAACTGCAATTAAAAAAAAAATATATATTTTTTTACTTTGCAAGCTGCTGTGCCACCTTATATATCAGTGGTGGGTGGGCAGTGGCACAGTACACTCTCTGTGGACCTGACACTGACAGCAGTCACTGGCACCCAGGCAACTGCAATTAAAAAATATATATATATTTTTTTACTTTGCAAGCTGCTGTGCCACCTTATATATCAGTGGTGGGTGGGCAGTGGCACAGTACATTCTCTGTGGACCTGACAGCAGTCACTGGCACCCAGGCAACTGCAATTAAAAAATATATATATATTTTTTTACTTTGCAAGCTGCTGTGCCACCTTATATATCAGTGGTGGGTGGGCAGTGTCACAGTACAATCTCTGTGGACCTGACAGCAGTCACTGGCACCCAGGCAACTGCAATTAAAAAATATATATACTTTTTTTTACTTTGCAAGCTGCTGTGCCACCTTATATATCAGTGGTGGGTGGGCAGTGTCACAGTACACTCTCTGTGGACCTGACAGCAATCACTGGCACCCAGGCAACTGCAATTAAAAAAAATATATATATTTTTTTACTTTGCAAGCTGCTGTTCCACCTTATATATCAGTGGTGGGTGGGCACACAGTGGCACTGCAGTGGGCACAGTACACTCTGTGGACCTGACAGTAACTGGCAGCCCAGGAAAACTGCAATAATAAAAAATATTTTTTTTTTCAATTTGAAACAAGATGCTGTGCCACCGTATATATATCAGTGGTGGGCAGTGCACTGCAGTGGGTACAGTGCACTCTGTGGACCTGACACAGCACTGCAATTATGACAGAGGAAAAAAAAATTTTTTTAAAATGCAAGGTACTGTGCCTGTGCCACCCGAAATGAGTGTGGTGTGCACACAGTACAGTCTGTGGTAGGTCTGTGGCCTCTCACACACAGCGGGCAGGCAACTGCAGTGTACAATAGATATATATATATATATATATATATATATAAAGAAAAAACTCTATTACCTTACCAGCCCTTAAAAGGGCTTTTGGGGACACTAGATATATATATATGTATATATATAAATAAAAAAAAAATCCTCAATTACCAGCCCTTAAAAGGGCTTTTGGGGACACTAGATATATATATATATATATATATATATATATATATATATAAGAAGAAAAAACTCAATTACCAGCCCTTAAAAGGGCTTTTGGGGACGCTAGATATATATATATATATATATATATATATATATATATATATATATATATATATATATAAAAAATTACACAAATACCAGCCCTTAGAAGGGCTTTTTGGGGTGCTGTCCTTACAGCAGTAGTGGACCAAGAACACTGCAAGACCAAGAACACTGACTAACTGTCCCTAGCTTAACAGCAGCAGTAGCAGCAGCTCTCCCTACTCTCACTACAAACACTGCTTCAGAATGATCTAAGATGGATGCTGCCCTTGCTTATTTATAGGAGGTGGGAGGGTGTGGGAGGGAGGTATGCTGATTGGCTGGAAATGTGCCTGCTGACTGTAAAGTTCAGGGTCAAAGTTTGCCTCAATGATGTATTATGGGGGGCGGACCGAACATCGCATATGTTCGCCCGCAGCGGCGAACACGAACATGCTAATTTCCCCGGGAACTGTCCGCCGGCGAACAGTTCTATACATCTCTATTTACCATATCTGCACCTTTTGGACTGTTTTCTCTGTTACTCTCCTCATACATGTTAGCCCTGCACTTTTCTGTTATTTATACATGTCATTGGGACTTTTTGGTTTATTGATCCTGAGTGCGTAGCTGCTTTTTATTTTTTGTTTATCCAGTTGCGCTTATTTTACATTTATATTATTTATCTGATTCTAAATTTACCATTAATCTAGCAGCATCTGAGTATGGATATCTTTGAATATCTGGAAAAAAGGGAGGTTAATATACTGTAGGAAATATTTTCTCTTCTAATAATAATATTACATTGAATTACTCTAGTGATCTAGCATCTTTGTTTAGGTCACCTCTTTGAGAAAAAGGTAAAATTATGGTGGGAAATCACTTCTTTTGAACATTACCTCTTGGCAAAACTTGTACCCAGACGCCTCAGATGGGATATACCCCCCCCCCCCAGTGATGGCCTCCTGGATGAGGAGTCCGTGCGTGGATGCGGTACGTTTTTCATCAGAAAGGGTCTGGATTTACAGGAGTTTTTACTGGAGCCTAAACAAAAGAGGATGAATGACATAGAGAGTCAAATTAAGGAGATTCAAACCCTCCTTGATCCACTCAAAAGCAAAGATGAGTTTACTAATCTTATGACCACCTTAAAAAATCAAGTGATCAAATGGGATTATGATAGCCAGAAAAAAAAGAGGAAAACATTTGCCAGAGACCTGGGTGATTTTTCTAATAATGATATTTTCAAATGGCAAAAAAATTTGGTGACTATACCTCAATCAAATGAGGCTGGTCCACCTTTGGATTCAGCACCTTTAACCCCTATGGAAAGGGTTAGACCACAATGTGTACCAACATACCAGGAAGTAAGGTTTTCCACTCCCCATAGAGGTAATGGCCGCTCTAGGGGGGTGGAAAAAGAGGTGGCAAAAAGAGGGGGAGGGGTGGTGGGAATTATCACCATCCGGGAGGTAGAAATGGTGGGAATAGTGGTGCTTTGCCCATTTGGAACAATGGGCAACGTTCCCCTTATAATTACTCTAGACCTCAACACAATCCCAGAGGCAGTCACTCTGGTAGGGTTTATGCCCAATCCCATCTGGATTATTCTACTTCTTTTTTAGGGTCTCCCATGAAATACGCAGAAGGGTCCCCCCTTTTCGACCTCAAGTAGAGAGGTGGAGAAAAAGAAAAGGATAGGAGAAAGTGGGGCTTTACGGGCCGATGGGAGGAGAAGGATCACATCAAAACCAACATATTCAAAAAAATATACATTTTATTAGTTTATGTTCAAGTTAAAAACATGGGCTGTCATGCACATGTGAATACAATATATGTCAAAAAAAAATAAAACCAATTCATCAGAGTCATTGAGTAGAAATACAACCCATAAGGGAAAACCAAAACCTATATGGGGAAAGATGGTAGGTCTCAGGTGGAAGTGGGTCAATGTAGGTCCCCAGCAAGCCGACACGTTTCGCTCATGGCTTCCTCAGGGCCAGAGAGACCATGACAGACCGGTATTTCCTTTGTGTAATGACTCAGAGGATAATAGGACTACGGCAGGGCATATAGTTCGAGGCATGTCTATGGTTCAGTGATCATATAATGACACTCAGGTTTCTCGTTTATGCGTCTATATGTGTACATGCGGATATAGCTCTATATGTTGTCTCCAGTATGTTATCAAGAGGTCACTTTTCATATTTCTACTGGGCTGCAGCCCATTGAGACCAAATAGCGAGGCGGAATGCCGCCTATATCCCAGCTATCCAAGAGAATTGTACTGCTGGCAAAAGCTAGATCCCAACTTCCTCCTCCCCTAGAGTACTTCTAAAGGCACAATCAATTATAGAAATGTATTTCAGACAAGGGTTGCAAACGTAGTAACCTATTAATAGTGAAGCTTCAGCTCCAGGCAGGTGATAACATACCGACAGGATGTCCTATCTTAGAGGGACAAAGGTACTCCAATGTACCTGGCCTTTAATAGACCTCTATGATGCCTTCCATAGATTATCCTGCCTTACCTAAGCCGTTAGCCTCGGGAGTATATAGAGAGGTGGAGGAGGGACTCCCCAGGTACTCAATAAGGGAGAGCCAATGACTCCTTCCGAAAAAGAAAAAACAGAGAGGAAGTAGAGGGGGGCGGAGGCTACAAAAGACCAAAATCCCAGTAGGGTCCAGTATTTAAAACCTCAGTGGAATGCCCCTTAATGATGACGAACTTAGGACTCTGGACAGGGGTCTAAAGTTTGCTCCAGTCAAAAATTTTAATAAGTTCCAGGCACACATATGTATTGATAAATTTGTGAGGACTCTGAATATCAAAAGATATTTTTTGTCTAACCCTATTGTTAGGAATTCTACTGCACTGGCTGTAGTGGATTCCAACCTTAGGAATAGATCCACATTTAACCCTGCTGTTTCTGACAATAAACACATTGAGGTATTTAGGAATAGGGTGTGTAAAGACCTTGAGGGTTTATATGTGAAAAAGGTTATGGACCCCCAATATATTAAGAAAGGCATTAGATTCCTTTGAGAAGAATAAAAATATTGTTATCAGGCCTGCTGATAAAGGGGGTGGCCTTTTTATTCTCAGTAAAGAATATTATCATAACAAGATGGATACATTACTATCAGATCGGGATACATATTCTCTGCTGAGCAAAGATCCGCTCGTTTCATATAAAAATAAGCTCCATGATTTAGTGGAAGGTGGGAGAGCCAGGGGTGTGTTGACCAAAAAGGAGTCCCTGTATCTTGACCCATTGTTTTGCAGGACACCTATCATCTATTGTCTCCCAAAGATCCATAAGAAGGCTGAACAACCTCCAGGTCGTCCCATTGTTAATGGGATTGACTCAGTTACAGCGAGACTTGGGCAATACATAGATGTTTTCCTGCTGCCCTTGGTAGTCAAGACGGAGGCCTACCTTAAGGATACGTAACATGTTATCCAAATTTTGGAATCCTTATCTTGTACCCAATCGATGATAATGGTTACAGCGGACGTAAGTTCGCTGTATACTATTATAAGTCATGAAGAAGCTATCAGCAGTAAATTGGGCATTAGGAACATCTTATCTCCCTAGAAAGAACAAAGGGTTTTTGCACAGATGTCTGAGCTTCTGTCTGTCCAGAAACTATTTCTGGTACAATAGACAGTACTATTTCCAGGGGGGTTGCCATGGGAGCCCGTTTCGCTCCCAGTGTGGCCAATCTTTTTATGGCCCACTGGGAGTCGAAGGTGGTGTTCCATGCCCGCTCCCCTGAATTATTGTGCTACCACAGGTACATTGGCGACCTGATACTAATCTGGGATGGAGACATCAGTGGCCTTAAATCCTTTATGAGCAAAATGAATGCTAACAATAAAAACATTTCCCTGACCTGGAATACAAGTAGTGAGAAAAAAAAAAGGTAAAAATTGCATGGGCTTCCCCTTAAATTTTCCACCAGGCCCTTATCCAGGCTTGCAGCCTGGAAGGCCAGGAAAGACAGTGAACCCACTGATTTCTGAACTATACCAAGTCACATGCTTTTTACATTGGGAGGGTACCTTGAAAGGGACCACATGCACCAATTGGGCACACTCACTATTCATTGTGGCGCACTACACATGGCACATCATGACTCTCCCAGGAGTGGCCAAGAGTGCCTCAGGTCTTACAATCATTTTTGGCAATGTTTTGTGGGTGTAGCTATAAATAGGGGTGCGGTTTTGTGGTGTGTAGTTAAAAGTTGGCATGGTCAGTAAGGTGTACACCACTTTCTTTTTTGAAAATCTATTAACCTTATCCTACAACTCCTTATGTGATTTTAGTGGTATTTTAAAACATTTCTACATAACATGGTTATTTTGTATAAACTTTAACTAATTTATATTCTCAAAAGGTATTTTTAGTGTTCAGATATACAACAAAAAAAAAACATGAAAATTCTGCATATACTGTATATTTATTTTCTTAATGATTATCTCCCGCATCTTGTATCAACCTAATCCATTTAGGCAACTTACAAAAAGTGTTTCATTGGCATGTTTTGTAGTTCTTCAGGATTTTAACTCGTGTTCTCTAGAGATGTGCACAACAGAAAACTGTGTTTAGTTTCAAAATTTTTTGTTAAGGTAATAATTTTGTTTGTTTATATTCATTATGTTAGAATTATTTGTTTTTTAAATTCTTTTTGTATATGCAGATTGGAATACATCTTCTCTCCTATGACCTTGATTAAACATAAACGTACAGATACAATTACTTTTTTGTGATAACAGGTAAAAATCCATATCCATCCTATGTGCATACACCCAAACAGGAAAGAAAAATCTACCACCATGTTCAACAAAGCACAACTACCTGGCGAAAAGTCAACCCGTTTGGGTACACTCACAGAATGTTTCAGCAAACAGTAAAAAAATAGGTTTCAGATGCACCAACAGCGTCTGTCTCGAGGGAAAGAATGAGGTCGGGCTAGTCCAAGACCAAATGGGGAGGCTTCCTAGAAGGATGGTGTGTCCCTGCTTTATCCCTACTCATCTGGGTATCTCATCTCAGCAATTATTCACTTGGCGCAAATTTTTTTAGTTTTTCAATTGTCTCATTTTACAGCTTGCCACGTCAAAACGTTCTTATTCTGAACATGATTCTTTGGTGTTCAGGAGAGGGGGATTGAGGGAGGTTGAAGCTCTCCTAACCACAGCAGCTCCTAAACTCAGCTAAAGGCCTATGCGTACATTGACACATAGGCTTTTATGGCGTCGAGTTTAGGAGCTTTGGCAAAAAAAATGGCAAAAGCTCCTAAACTTAGTTTAGGTGCTGTAGTATACATGAAGCCTAAGACGTAAGCCAGGCTTACATGGATTCAAAGTTCCCTGGTTCAGCAGGGACTGGGTGAATTTCAAAACATGTATTGGTAGGCTGATTGTACCTAAGGCAATCCATTAATCAACGTGGGTACAACCAGCCTGTCAGATTTTTCTACATACGGTAACTGCCAGTGGCCATAGCACTCTAACAGTTCCTGTCTGTTTAGATGTTTGGCATGACGATACTTCAATAAATTCAAGAAATTTCATTACATGACTGAGTACGACCTATTTCTTTTTCTACAAATACTTTCACGGCAGAGGTGAGCACCAAGCTGGATTGTAGAGAACAGCTGATTGAGCCTGAGCGGTGTTGCTCTTTTCATTGCATTACCATTACATTCTGCCATCCAGGCATGCTCCAAATCCCCCCCCCCCCCCCCGCTGGCTGAACACTAGTGCAGCTGGAGGCATTAGGGGGAATTGAGCAATATTCTTTCCTTCCACCACTGGAAAAAAAAATGTATAATCTATGACCTGCTTTAATTGACAGCAACTCAATGACAAGGGAGAACCTGGCTTTCTCAAATATGTTAACTGGTTTGCCTGCTACTGGGTTAGTCTACTTTTTCTGGAAAACCAGTTTAATGCTTGATGAGTCCCCTTGAGAATCCAACACAGGAAAAACTGGAAAATGCAAACTACAACCTATTTTATATAAAATAAGGGCCGTGGGTATAAAGAAACTGAAATCTCAAGTAATGGCCTGTCCTTCCAAAGGTTGATAACTGTAATAAAAAAAATGCATGGTAACATCCATCTTGGTTGCCGTTGACATTTTTCATAGTTCTATTGAAGTATTGAATTTTTTCAAACAGCCTATACAAATCAATAGAATCTTGAAAATAATTTGTTGTTTTTAAGTCCCTGGTGGTCAAATGTATAAAGACATTAGATTTGAATTAGAGTCCCATGTTTATAATTATGATGCAGAATGTATTTTTAATGTGTAATAATTGTCCACTAGAGCTTGGGCATTATGAATAAATTCTAAGAATTGTTTTGAAGGTTTACAGATTGTAGTGGGAGAGGTTATGCACAGTAAGGTATTGTCTGCTTTAAACTTTTTTGTATTCTGTGCTATATTCAGTAATTATATAGAGCATTGCAGCTGTTCTGCACTGCAATTTCATGCAGTTGAAGAAGTACACAGTAAGTATGACATTTGCATTTTTATTGGTTTTAACATTTTTCTACTCCTAATGAAATCCTAGGTTACATTTTGCCCATAATGCTGCAGTCAAAATACTAAAGCACATAAAAAAATACATACATACACACATTTCATAACAAGGTTTTGTATTAAAATGCTAACAAAAGCATTCGCCTATTTTTGTAAAAGGACTCATATCTGCACAAAAATTAAAACATTTTTGTAATTGAGACGTTTGATGTACCGGTACAATGATGGCAAACTATTGATAGATGCCAATGTAAGAGAACGTGTAGGTAAAACAATTCTAACTTTTTTCTTGTATGAAATGACTCAACAGAAATTTTTAAAGGACGTTTTGTGTTATCAAAAGGAATTTTGTATTTGGAAGTAAAAAAATAGCAATATATCTCAATATTTTGGATTTTCTTTTAAATGAAAACTTTTTAAAAGTCCTAATTTTTGGGGATATTATGATTAAAATCAACTGCATATAACTTTATTCTTGTTTTTTTTTTTTTTTCTTTTATAACTTTAAAGTGTAGACCCAACACTAAAATTGACTAAAGTGTTTCCCTGCGTTAAGGTAAAAAATATCCCACCATTTTTATCACCCTGCCCCCTTAAATATTTATTTATCCAGCACTGTGCCCATTGGTAGCAGCTCTCTCCGATCTCTCCCTGAATTCACAAGACAGAGGTAGCAGTGGGAGCCATTGTAGTGGGGGATGGGGCTGAGCCTCATTGTGTGTGTCTATGGATGCACACTGCCTGACTCAGGAGCAAACCCGCACATGTGCCCCATAAGAAGTGGCTTTCTATAGTGGCACACCAAAAAGAGGAGGAGCCAGGAGCGCCAGCAGGGATCCCAGAAGAGGAGGTTTCAGCCTGCAAATGGTATTGCACAGAGCAGGTAAATGCAGGTAAATGCTTTACACATACTTTAAACTGTTCTCTTTTTGTCTTGTAAATGTACCGGTAGTTGCAAGATTTTTTTATATTGATGGGAGTGAATGTTTTACCAGGCCTATTCTGGCACTCCTCTCCTACATGTAAAAATCATCATTTGTTTGCTAGAAAATTACTCAGAATCCCCAAACATTATATATGTTTTTTTTTTTAGCAGAGACCCTAGGGCAGTGATGGCAAACCTTGGCACCCCAGATGTTTTGGAACTACATTTTCCATGATGCTCAACTACACTGCAGAGTGCATGAGTATCATGGGAAATGTAGTTCAAAAACATCTGGGTTGCCAAGGTTCGCCATCATTGCCCTAGGGAATAAAATGGCGGTCGTTGCAACTTTTTATGTCACATGGTATTTGCGCAGAACATTTTCAAACATGTTTTTTTTTTGAAAAAAAATGTCATGAATTAAAGAGGTTGTAAACCTCAGAAATGTAAAAAAAAACAAAAAAAAACGAACACCTGAAAAACAAACACATAATGAGCAAGTATGCATCACATACTAGCTCATTATGAAATACTTACCTTAGAACGAAGCCCACTCACCTGTCTCATGGGTGACATGTTCGGTTGCCCTTCTTCCGGGTTTGTGGCATCCGGCCATCTGATTGGCTGGAGCCGCGATGACGTCACTCCCGCACATGCAAGCGGGAACCAACGGTCATGACAGGGGGCTCTGAAGGAACAGCACGAGCGGCTGTTCCTTCAGAGCGCATGCGCCAGTGATGTCACTGGCTGCATGCAAAGTAAATATCTCCTAAACGGTACATGTTTAGAAGATATTTACAGTACCTATAGGTAAGCCTTATTATAGGCTTACCTATAGGTACAAGTTGCAGAGGAGGGTTTACTTCCTTTTTAAAAAAAAAAAACAAAACAACAAACTTAGCCTAATTTCTGTATAATGTGAAAGATGATGTTACACTGAGTAAATAGATACCTAACATGTCACAGTTTAAATTGCACACACCCGCGATGCTTTAAAAATGTTTGCAGGTTACCAGTTTAGAGTTACAGAGGTTTGGTTTGAACGTCATTTACATATATGGGTCGCAGGTATGCGTTCACTTCTGCATGGGATGCTTTAAAAAAATTTTATTGTTTATTTTTTTATTTTTTTACACTTTTTTACTCTTTAAAACTTTTTTTTTTTTGATCACTTTTCTTCTTATTACAAGGAATGTAAACATCCCTTGTAGTAGGAATAGGGCATGACAGGTCCTCTTTATGGAAAGAATTGGGGTGTATAAGACCCCACATCTCTCCTCTAGCCAGGGAAGACTAAAAAAAAAAGCGATCTCATCTTTTAAACAAAAAAATAAGGTAAATTGATGGCAGCAACACATCTCAAAGTTGGGACAGGCAACAAAAATCTGGCAAGTACGTGGTACTAACAAGGAAGAGCTGGAAGAACAGTTTGCAACTAATTAGGTTAATTGGCAAAAGGTCAGTAACGTGAGTGACAATAAAAAGATCATCTTAAGGCCCGTACACACGTACCGATCGTCGGCCGACAGAACGTCCGACAAATGTTCGCGGCTGGCGTGTTTGTTGTTTGTCTGTTGAAAAGTGCTCAAAACTTGCCCAGGACGTTTGTCTGCCGACAAAAAATGACGTCACTACGTTCCACGCACGTTCGCCGCTACAAAAGAGGAAGTGAGTGTTTGGCCGTGACCCTTCTGGGCATCTCGCGCTGATTTCGGTAGCATTTGTTTGGTTGACGACATTTCGCTATTTTCCGAGACATCATTCGAGAATTTATTATGGCGACCGTAAATTCGACCGTTGCTGTCGTTAGTGTTGGAGTTTTGGCTCTGAGACGACGTACGAGCAATAGGAAGAAGAAGCGGACCTCCTGGACGAAAAATTGGTTTTCTCATATGTCCTTGCTGAGGGAGCTCCAGGAAAATAATCCTGATTACTTCAGGAATTATTTGAGGATGACGGATCCCATCTTTTACCGTCTTCTTGCCCTGGTGTCCCCCTATATTTTGAAGCAGGATACTTGTATGCGGCTTGCAATTACTCCTGAGCAAAGGTTAATTGCGACGTTGAGGTATCTTGCAACAGGGAGAAGCCTGCAGGATCTGAAGTTCACCACAGGCATCTCCCCCCAAGCACTTGGAGTCATCATCCCTGAGACCTGCTCTGCCATCATCAAGGTCTTGCAGAAGGACTATATCAAGGTATGTTTGATTTTTTACATTACATGTATTAGTCGTTTCACCCGAATTATGATGTTTTTGAATGTACAGCAATTGACACAGGCCATTATTTGTAAACTACCCTCTGTCCGCATGCACATAGTAGTAAAGATGTAGATTATCTTAACCATTTGTAAAATTACCCACTAACCACCCCACCATTCTCTCCTATGTGTCCCTAAACGCATTGCCTGTTAACAGTATGTAGAATTTTTGTAATTTTATTACTTTCCCTCAAACAATTATTCCTTGGCCAATGTTTTATTACCTAGTTTATGATTTATCTAAAATACATCAGTCCATCCATTCCCACCTATGAATGTGTATGTTTATGTAATGATGTTAAAACCTTCACTGACCACAAGCCCTTATTGATGTATAAATGCCCAGTTTTACTTACCCATCCCCCACCCACATGCTAAATCTCAAAGTCAGCATATACCAAAGCTCAAGCTCAGAGGTCTTCAAACTACGGCCCTCCAGTTGTTCAGGAACTACAATTTCCATCATGCCTAGTCATGTCTGTGAATGTCATAGAATTACAAGGCCTTATGGGATGTGTAGTTCTGCAACAGCTGGAGGACCATAGTTTGTAAATCTCTGCTCTAGCTGGTGAGTATAATGGGCCATACACACTATAAGATTGTCAGAACAATTTATCCTTCCGATTTACCAAAACCAAATAATATGAGGTCCAACAAACACTTTCAAATCCTATGCAATCTGGTAGGCCCTTGCACTACATAGAAAAGGTAAATCTGCAGGAAAAAGTGTTCAGAGAATCTTATAGTGTGTATGGCCCTTTACAATATAAGAACAATAGGAGGTTGAAAATAAATGTATGTAGATGTTACATCCCCTAATCCAAACGTTTGCCTTCCTGTTGTTTATATTTTTAACAAGTTGCATAAGCATTTAACAGACAACTGTGTGTGTAATTAATAATGTGATGTGCTCAAGCACTTTTTTTTTTTTCCCCCACAGTTTCCTTCAAACGCAGAGCAATGGCTGGAGATTTCTGCTCAATTTCTGGAGAAGTGTAATTTTCCCAATTGTGGGGGTGCTATTGATGGGAAGCACGTCCGCATTGTCCCCCCTCCGAATTCCGGCACATTTTATTATAATTATAAAGGTTTTTTTAGTATAGTCATGCTAGCCATAGTTAATGCAAACTATGAGTTTATTTATTTGGATATTGGCAAAAATGGCCGCAATTCGGATGGGGGAGTTATTGAGCAGACGGAGTTCGCTCGTCGTCTAAAGAACGGCACTCTGAACCTGCCATCCAGGGAGCAAACTGTTGAGGGTATGAGCTTTGTGTTTATCGCAGATGATGCTTTTGCACTTGGGGAGCATCTCATGAAGCCCTACCCTCAGAGGAACCTCACTCCCGACCAAAGGATTTACAACTACCGGTTGTCCAGAGCTCGCAGAGTTGTGGAGAATGCCTTCGGGATAATGGCCAACCGGTTCCGGATATTCCTGACATCCATACACCTGGCACTGTACAAAGTGGATAATGTGGTCTTGTGTTGCTGCATTTTGCACAACTTCCTACCCAGGAATGTAAACAATTATGTTTTGCAGCAACTGGATACTGACCCTGCTATGCCAGGTACAAGTGGAGAGGCCCAACCTCCTGACCAAGTGGAGTCTATGACGTCAATGCAAGTTGGACGGTCAGGATTGGCATCACACAGGGCCCGTCAGATCCGCCAGGAATATCTGGACTATTTCTTGGGGAGAGGAGCTGTGTCCTGGCAGCAATCAATGTCACACACACATTAATGTTGTTAAAGATTTGACACACAAGATAAATGTCAGCGATCTATTATTTTTGAACACATTAAACAAAAATTGCTATGATTCTGTATTGTGGATTCTAATAATTTGGGCACATATGGCCAACATAATTTTTGGTGTAAATCATGTGTTATATATGTGTGACTTTGAAAGGGTTAATACATTCATCAGTGGGTTTCTTTGCTGTAGTCTCTCACCAGCTGATCCAAAGTGATGATGGCCATGTGTTATTTTTGAGCCAGTGGTGTAAATACAAGGGCCTTCTGCACACCACAAAATTTACACAAACCCTGTCACATTGAGAACTAGGTCACACCCAAGGTTCATCTAATGTCACCTTACATTGGTGATTATTGTCCAGAAGTTGCCCATACTATATATTTCATATAATACATTAGGGTATTAACAACGTACCTACACCTGTTATGTTGTGTTCATTTATGACATCCTTCTCACTGCCCACCAATGTTAGGATATGTCAGTGTTATGTGAAACTTGATCATTGTTCATCTCAAAGTGTTATATATATATAGGTAATGGAAAGTGAACTAGAGCAACGAACAAGCAATACACTATAGATTACACTGATCTCCCTACACTGATTGCTACTGGCAATATCAATGCCATATTGAATCCTAGGACTGCTAGTACCTTGAGTGTTGAGTCACACTTATGCGATGTGGGAAGTCTGCGACTTTGCAGCCTTCCAGCATTGCATAAGGGTGACCCGCCACTTACTTTTTGCACAGGATTGTATTCCACAAGTGTTAAGCACTGTGCGATCCAATCCAGATACATCAGAAATAAAGGGTCATGTGCGACTTGTATGCGTGTTCAGTGCGAATGTAGCCATACAAAGTGTATATGTCTCAATTCACACTGCACATCTGATGGCATGTAATATCGTAGCGCACTGCTCCTTTATTACATGCGATCAGATGTGGTTAGTGGGTATGAACTATACAGTTTGTATGGCTCAATTCGCACTGCACTCGCACAAAAGTCGCACATGATGCATTTATTCAGCCGCATCAGGATAGGATCGCACAGTCGTTCAAACTTGTGTGATCCGATCCTGTGTGAAATGTCAGATCGCACTGTGATATGCGTTAGAACTGGGGGTATCTTTAACATTTCATTGACACCTCCAGCAACTCGCATATGGCAGTGTCCAAAATGCTTTCATTAACATGTAAATATGTGAATAGGCCAGCCATCATACATTTAGTGCTTCTTTACACAGCTTTAGACCTCGACCCCCCAACGAAAGTCTAATAAAGAATTGAACACACATTGTTGATTGTAAAAATGTTTTAGTATCAAACATTCACAGGGTTAGGGTTAGGGTTAGGGTGTTGTAAAGTGCTTTTCCCAAACTTGGGTACACTCTTTAACATCTGAGTGTAATTAAAATGCCATAAAACCTTATAAAAAATTTGTAACATCAGGAACATCCCAATACAAACATTAAAAACGTAGGAAAATTGTGGCTTAAAATTTGCCAATCATGTCCACAAAATTGCGCATTTTGATTTGTAAGACCGTTGAAGTCTCCTTTATTTGTTCCAGGTCTGCGCAGCATTGGAGAGCCTCACGGGTCAATTTGGCTAATGTGCAACTATGTAAAACATGGTCTGTAAAAAAAAAAAAACTGAGTCAATGTGAATCACCTACATGAGGTCATAATAATAGAGAAACATTTGGTATCCAGGTAATCTTAAATTCCTCTCGAGTTAATACCTACCCTGTTCTTATGCTCTTTTGCCCTAGGCTCTTCTTCTTCCTCCTGTCCTCCTCCAATGCTGTTGCTGATGATTCTGCCGGTCTCCTGAGCTTACTATATATTCATTAGGGGTGTGAACGCATGATGACGTCATTGTGAGGGCATGGTCGTAATGTATATATATTAAGATGCAGAGACCAGAGACGGGCAGAATGCACGGCAACAGCATCGGAGGAGGACAGGAGGAAGAAGAAGAGCCTAGGGCAAAAGAGCAGACAACATAAGAGCAGAAGATTGGACAGCAGAAGAGTGGAGAGGAGAAGATCCAAAGAGCAGAGTGGAGAAGACCGGATGAAGATATTTAAGAACATTTCATAAACGTCTCCTGTCGTTATTCACATACACTTCCATTTATGTGGTTAATGTGTAGGGGTACTATGTACCCCATACCCATTCACATAGTGATTGGGGTCTGGGGTCTGGGATCTGGGGGCCACCCTTTGTTAAAGGTTGCTTCCAAAGTCCTAGGAACCCCCTGGCCGCATGACCCCCCAAAACCACCAGACAGGGTTGTGGGGATGAGGCCCTTGTCCTCCTCTACATGGGAGCAAGGTGCTTTTGGGTGTGTGGTGCAGAGGCCCCCTGGCCCAAAGCAACAAAACCCCACCATGTTGAGGGCATGTGTCCTGCTGTGGTCTGGTAGGGGTTTTGCATGCTGTGCATGCTTGGATAAGGGTCTGGTAGGGGTTTTGGGGGTAACCCACGCTGTCTTTTTGTTGTGGGCATACCCTCAAACTCAATACCACACACAAAAGGCCTGGTTGTGAACTTGGGGGGGACACCCACGGTGGGTTATTCAATTTTTTTGTGTAGTTCCCCCTCAAAAATCTTCACAGCGCAAGTGGCCCCGCAAGTCAGAGCATCCTGATCCGACTTACAGTGTGACTTCCATTCAAATAAAGAGGCTCCCATAGGGAACTAGTGTTGGCAATTGGAGGCTAAAAATAACACTGATAAAAATCATTATGAAAAAACCTACGTGGGCACACAACTGGCTCTCTGACACTTGGTCCGGGATCCTCCACATTTTCGGAAGTGGCTTCCACGCTGCTTGGCAAGTTGCCAGGAGATCTGGGTTCTGACCTGGCTGGGGATGCCACATCCTCACATGACGCAACATCTGCAATGTAAATTTGTAAGGGAATATAGGAATATAAGGTTAAACAATCATTGCAAATACACATATTTCGATGATCCCACTACCCAGAAATCTGTGCCTACCAACCTTCTTGTTGCTCTGGTGTCTGGTCACTTGTTGTCTCCACCAGAATCACCTCAGGAATAATGTCTTCATCTACATAATAAAAAAAATTGGCCATATCATAAAAGTCACAAGAGGTACATTTGTTAGGACATGGTGCCCTGCTTGATAGCTCTTTTAGTAACAAATATGAAGACATGTACATGGTTATCTACGAAAAATATGGAACATTAATGTTTGACAGTGCATAGGAACCAATTACCTTTAGTCGAATCTGTGCCACCATCTGGGCCCATGTCCTCTTCTTCTTCCGCAACTGCAGATGGAGCTGCCAAACCTCTCCTCCTCCTTTCCCATTGTTTGGCACGGAGTTTTCGTTTTTCTCCTATTTAAAGGTTTGAATAATAATCTGTGATTAATAGGAATGTTTGCAGAGAAGATTCGTGCAGGAAAGAACGTTCGTTGCAACACAATACATATATTTTTAACTATGGCTTCCTGACTTTTAATGTCATATACTAAAACATCAACAATAGATCGATCTAATCACGACACGATAACTAAAATGAGTAATCTAACTTTTTACATAGACATTATAATCTAGACATGTTAATACAACATACACAAAATTATAAAAAACATATTGCATGTTTAAACCAAAAAAAAAATAAAAAACTTACTTTTTTTCAGAATCCGATGGATTTGGGAAAGTTGATCCTGCTCACGGTGTTTCAGGTCGGACCACCGTTTCCGAATCTGATCTTTCGATCGCTCCACACCGAATTTTTTAAGCAAACAGGCCACCACCTTATCCATGATGCCATCTTTCCTGGCATTGGGCCGGTCGTAATTTGCCAACTTGCCATCATAGTCCATTTTTTCTAAAATTCCGACCATCTCCAACATTTCTGCCTTTGTCATGGGTGTAGCCCTTGATTTTCTGGTGGCCCAATCACTTCGGCCCCCACTTGATGAACTCTGAGATCTTTCAGACATTCTTTTCTTGATTAAAAGATTGTTCCACTGCTTCAGGTGTGTGTGTCGCATGTAGGCCTGATCTTCAGCACGTACACACCCCTGCACAAGCCCGCCACTGGAGGAGGAGTTGACGCATGCGCTGTATTTAAAGGACGCCAGATCTTTCGGCCGACGATTCGCTAGCGGACATATCGAGGGTTGGAGCACGATCGAACGGCGAATCACGACTTTTCCCCACAAACAAAGGTACGACTTTTTTATTAGAAAGTGTGTGTTTTGGGCCCTATACAGCTTTTACTATGAATATCTTTATTATGTCCCAAAATACATGCTATTTTAATATGTTTTTTGTTGTGTTGTGTCTTGCAGGCATATACTGTCCTGCAAAATGGTGGACAATTACACCACCCACAACTTTCTCATCAGTTTCATTGATGAGTTCAGGCAACTGCCCTGTTTGTGGAAAGTCAAGTCGGCTGAATATAAAAATAAGATACTAAAAAAACAGGCCATTGACCATTTAGTGGCCTTCTACAAGCCCGTCTGTCCTGGGGCAAATGCTGACTATATACGGCGAAAAATAAACAGTATTCGCAGTGCCTACAGGCGGAGGTTAAGAAAATTGAAGACTCCACCCAGTCTGGAGCAGCTGCACTGAATGTACATGTACCACGGCTGTGGTACTTTGATAACCTGCGGTTCCTGGCAGACACATTGGAATCGAGGCCGTCAATTTCTACGCTGCCTTCGACTTCGGCAGAGGGCTCAGTGTCTGTTGATCCCAGCCAGGATGAAGATATCCTGGAGGAGAGTTTTACTCAGGTATGGCATTTCACTATATATTGTCTGCTAAAAATGTAATCATATAACAAAATTATAAGCTAAACCATAATTGACCCTTTATGTAAACTGGCATAGCAAGGGGTTGGCATGACAGGCAACCGCCAGGGGCGCAGGCCAAGGGGGTGGGTCGCAAAAACATTGGCATTGTTTTAGTTATTTTTTGAACAATCCACTCAGCCTGCACACCCCAGAACCCCCAGTTTGCAGGCGGATTCATGCAGGTGTAAAACATTGAGAGCTGATTCATGCAGGTGTAAAACATTGAGAGCAGCTTCATGCAGGTGTAAAACATTGAGAGCAGCTGAGCCAAAAGACCAGGAGACTGAGACTGCCTCTCACTGCATCCCCAGCACACCTCTGGTCTTACAAACACTGCTGCATCCCCAGCACACCTCCGGTCTTACAAACACTGCTGCATCCCCAGCACACCTCCAGTCCTAACAAACACTGCTGAAGCATCAGCATTCCTCTGGCTCAACCTTTTTTAAAACAAAACTAACAAACTAACAGCTCCTGCAAATGATACATCCATCCTTGCTTCCATGTCTCTGGTCTCTCACTCTAGGTCAGCAAGGCAGGTGGCTTCCTTATTCCTGTTTTCCTGCACTGCTTCACCCTCAATGCCCTACATAAAGCCCTCTGCAAGTTCAGGCCCCTCTCTCTCTGCAACCCCCCTCCCCTCTCTCTCACACCCCCTCTTTCTCTCCCTCTCTCTATCTCTCACCCCTCTCTTTCTTGTTTTTCACACCTGAGACAATGATTGCCCACTAGAGAGCTCTACACTGGGTAAACAAGGGACAAATGAGAAACATTTAATGCCCTTTTATATTTTTTTTTTGGGGGGGGGGTTACATTTTTACATTGATCTTGGGGGGGGGGGGGGTTGTTGCCAAATACAGCTCCTCAACAAGGGCACTGGAGACCCTAGATACGCCACTGTATGTAAAGTCTGCTATTTGCTCACAATAATATAACAAACATGACTTTTTATATACACTATAACATTCTAATCAATTGTTCATTTCATCAACAGGGAAGTGTCACTGAGGAGGAGCCAGGTTGCAGCCAGGAGCCTGGGGAGCCTGCGGAGCCTGCGGAGCCTGCGGAACTATTTCCACCACCACCTCCTCCTGCCAAACGGAGGCAAAAGAGGAAGCACGTGGATGACCTCACTGACGAATTTATACATGAGGCCACCATAGCCCTCCGTAGGAAACCGGAGGCCAATGAGTCCTTCGCCAACACGACGGGCAAAATTTTAGATAAGGTGGACCTCAGGCAGTGTCAGTATGCCCGCAAAATGATTCTGGATGTCCTGCAAAAGGCGGAAAACGGCGTCCTTACAGAGCACAGCCACGCGTGCGAGGAGCACCCATGCCCTCCACCTCCACCTCCACAAAAGCCACCACCTCGCCAAATGCCACATGGCCAGTGGCAATATGGCCAGCAGGATCCAAACCTGCCCTCATGGCAGCCTGATTATAGCTATCACCAACTTTAATTTGTGTAACCCCCTATTATTTATTTTACCCCTGTTTGGCAGTTTCTAATTTAATTTAGTCCAAATGGACCTTTTTTATGTTTATTTTTTTTATACGGAGAGTATTAATGTTTTCATTTGTTTTTTCTGAGATCCAAAAAATAAAGAAAATTGTAAATTAAAAATGGCCTATCTGAATTTGTTAACATGTTTAATATTGTGCATAACCTGAAAAATATGTTTGAGACATTAATTCATATAAGAATAAAGGGTCATATCAATAGTTAGATCTTTGCTGTGCAAAAAAAAAAAAAAAAAAATGGTGAGGAGTTCAAATTATTTAATTATAAAATTTTATAGAACAGATAGAATAGACAAACATTATCTTCATCATAACAGAACACATGCCTTTTTATTCGAAAAGTATGGCATTATGAGCAGCATCTTCCTTCTTCTCACATTTATCAAGATGAGCATGTGCTCCGCATTTCACCTATTTCTTGGACTGCCGCGAGCCGAAAGTTCTTTCTGAATAAAATGATGAGTTTACTAGAGAAAATTCTTCCGGGACCTCATTTGGTTTGATCATGCGTGTTGGGATTTGTAGCTGTGTGTCGGCAGAATTCTGTACTGACTGGCGAACAATCGGCCGTTCTGGTGTCGGCATACAAAAATTTAAATGCTTGCAAGACAGATTCTTGTCGGCAGAATGTGCGTTGACGGCTGTCGGAGGCACCATACTAACAAGCGTACAATCGGCAGATCTTTCATCCGCCGACGTTTGTATGCCGACGATCGGTACGTGTGTACGGGCCTTTAGAGAGAAAGAGTGTCTCAGAAGTTAAAATGGGCAGAGGTTCACAAATCTGTGAAAAGCTGTGTCTAAAAATTATCTAATAATTTCAGTATAATGTTTCTCACTGTAAAATTGTAAATATTTTAAATATGTCATCATCTATATTGCATAATATCATCAGAAGATTCCAAGAATCTGGAGAAATCTCTGTCCAAGGGACAATATCGAAACGCAATATTGGATACCTGTGATCTTCTGGCCCTCAGATGGCACTGCATTAAAAACAGGTATGATTCTGTGATGTACATCACTGCAAGGACTCAGGAATACTTCCAAAAATCACTGCCTGTGAACACAGTTTGCCTGCCATGCGATCCAAAAACCCAAGATAAAGCTCTATCATGCAAAGAAGAAGCCATATATGAACATGATCCAGAAATCCTCATTTAAAATAGTCTGCTACAAAGTGGAAAACAGTTCTGTGGTTAGACAAATCAAAATGTGACATTCTTTTGGGCAGCCATGGGCACCATGTCCTCTGAACTAAAGAAGAGAGGGACCTTCTGTCTTGTAGAAGAGTTGGGGTGTTGTACTGCCTGCAGACCAGACCTTTCACCAACTGAAAATATTTGGTACATCTTAAAACGAAAAATACAATAAAGAAGACCCAGGACTTTTGAGCAGTTAGAATCCTATATCATGCAAAAACGGGACAACATTGCTCTTCCAAACACCAGAAACAGCTCCTAGATGTTTGCAGAGTTTTGTTAAAGGAAGGGATACTACGCTATGGTAAACATGACCCTTGTCCCAACTTTTGTGAAAAGTGTTGCTGCCATCAAATTCAAAGTTACAGTAAGTTATTTTTTCCCTAAAATTGTACATTTTCTCAGTTTAGACATTTGATATGTTTTCTATTTTCTATTGTGAATTAAAATATGGGTTTATGAGATTTGCAAATCATTGCATTCTATATTTATGTATATTTTACACAGCATCCCAGTCAAATTGTGTAGTGTAAGGCTAAAACACATAATTTTAGATGCATTTATTTACGTATTTATTCCTATAAGGTTCATTTTTTTAAAAATTAGAGTTCATTTTTAGAAAACACTTTTGCTTTCAAATTAAGGCCCATGCAGAAGGGGCAGACTCTGCCAAGCGAATCTGCCTGCTCAGTGAGCGATCTATCTGCTGATCCCCGTTGAGCAGGTAGATGACAGGTCTGTGTCTACTCCACTGTGCAGAGTGGACATGAACATAGTCCACTCTTCTCTATGTTCTTTTCCATCCGACTGTCATCCGATCTAATCCACCAAATGGATGGGGAACGAATCCCCAGCCGACTGTTTTTAGTGGACCAGGTCAGATGCCGGCAGTAGTCAGTAGACATATGTCCGCTGACATCCGCCACTCAATAAAGAGCAATGGATGGTCAGATCGGGTCTGCCTGAAAGAGGCCTGCCATAGAGGACAGATGAGCAAAGAAGGTAGTAAACTAAGTACAGCTCAAAACACAGATATTAGCTGTGATAAGAGAGTTTTGAACATTTGACCTTAGACAGCCTACAGAGAGAACCATAGTACCAATGAATTTATTGTATGTATTTTTTTCAAATTAGATACTTCTATTTAGTTCTGATCTCTATTCCTCTATAGTAGGTGGATTAATAGATACCCACTTCACGGCTATCATCCTATGGGCAACAAACCATGATTTAGTAACTGCTAGGGTCAGGCAGTCATCCATAAGTGAGGAGGTATAATGACCTAAAATACATGTGAAGGGATCTTTAAATCAACACCAAAGAGGTCATTCAGGGTTGTAATCACACCTTCCCAATAGTCTCTGAGTTTGGGACAGTGCTATAGGCGGTGTATGAGGTTTCCCTACAGATGACCACATCTGATACAATAGGAGTCAACTCTTAAGTCAATCTTGTGGGGAAATTTGGGTGTGCAATACACTCTGTTGGGAAAGAAAAGTTGTGTCAACTTCTGTGAGGGGGCGAGAAGTACTAATTCAACAGATTGCAGGATGATGACATTTTTGGGCAGAAAACTAAGATTGGACTATATATATCTAATCTGATAACTCTAATTTTTGTATATGCTGTGGGTCCCACTTCCGGACCACCCACAGTGTATTTACGTCGCTACTTTGACATTAAATACCGAGGTTATGGCAGGAGATAGCTGCCAAAACCCCATTATTTATTTTTACTCAGCAGGCGGTCCACTTTAACATTAAAATGGTCCCAGGGGCGGATTTGTGACTAAATCACTTTTATGGGCAGTGGGAGAGGCACCCATCCCCCTCCTGCCGCTTCCTGGTGATTTTTCCCACTTACCGGAGCTGTCGGTAGTGGGGAAAAGATCCGATCCCCTGTGTGGATGGGCAGGAAATTGAGTAAGGGTAAGATGGCCCCCACTGCACTCTATGACCTTGGAGGACCGGAAAGACCTCAGAAGTCATTTCAGCACTCTGGCCTTAACCACTTCTGGACCGGAAGATTTTCCCCCTTAATGACCAGGCCATATTTTGCGATTCGGCACTGCATTATTTTAAGGGACAATTGTGTGGTTGTGCAATGCTGTACCCAAATAAAATAAAAATAAAACATTTTTTCCCACAAATAGAGCTTTCTTTTGGTGGTATTTGATCACCTGTGCGATTTTTATTTTTTGCACTATAAACAAAAAAATAGCGACAATTCTGAAAAAAAAATATATATATTTTTCACTTTCTGCTATATAACATACCCCAAAAAAATTTAAAAATCAAAATTTTTTAACATTTTCAGCCAATTTGTTTTCTGCTACATATTTTTGGTAAAAAATCGCAATAAGCGTATTTTGATTGGTTTGCGGAAAAGTTATCGCGTCTACTAACTATGGGAAAGATTTATGTCATTTTTATTGTTTTTTTTTTTACTAGTAATGGCAGCATTGCAGTGGACAGATGGGACCCCTGACTGACATTTTTGACACTTTTGGGGGGACCCGTGACATTACTACAGTAATCAGCGCTTAAAATATGCACGGTTACTGTAATAATGACACTGGCAGGGAAGGGATTAACACAGTAAGTGATCAAGGGGTTAGATGTGTACCTAGGGGCATGTTTTTAACTGTGAGGGGGCGTGGCTTGTGAAATGATCACAGAGACCTGTGATCCTATATAGAAGGATCATTCCAGAGAAAAGAATGGTCAGCTGTGTTTGCAACAGCTGACCGTTCTTCTCTCTGAGCGGGGAGCGATCGCGGGTGTCAGACGGCAATCGTGCATCGGAATCCCCACTGCCGAGTGGGGGCAGGAGCGGCGCCGCCGGCGGCACACGCTCGCCTCCTAGCTGCAGGCGCGTGACCGACATAGGTCTACGTCGGTTTGCGCAGGAGAGCCGCACTGCCGCAGTAAAAAGGCAGCGGGCGGTCGGAAACCGGTTAAAGGGCCTATTTTTTTTTTTTATCGCTTTTAAGTGTAAATGTGAGATATGAGGTCTTTTTGACCCCAGATCTCACATTAAAGATGGCCTGTCCTGCTTATTTCTATTACAAGGGATGTGTACATTCCTTGTAATAGGAATAAAAGTGATAAAACATTTATTTTTAAAGGGACAGTGTAAAAGAAAAAAGAAAAACTAAAATAAATTAAAAAAAGAAAACAATGTTCAAACCACACATGTGAGGTATTGCCACAATCATTAGAGCAAGATAAATAATTCTACCACTGGGACTCCTCTGTCACTCTAAACTGGTAACCTGTAGACATTTTTAAAGTGTCGCTTATGGAGATTTTAAGTACTGTAGTTTGTCACCTTTCCACGAGCCTGCACATTTTAAAGCATGACATGTTAGGTATCAATTTACTCAGCACAACATTATCTTTAACATTATAGAAAAAAACTGGGCTAACTTTAATGTTTTCTTATTTTTTAAATTCCAAAAAGCTTACTTTTTCCCAAAAAATTGCGTTTGTAAGACTGCTGCAGAAATACGGTGTGACACAAAGTATTGCAACGATCTCCATTTAATTCTCTAGGGTCTCTGCTAAAAAAAAAAAAAAAAAAAAATATATATAATGTTTGGAGGTTCTAAGTAATTTTCTAGCAAAAAATACTGATTTTAACTTGTACACAACAATAGTCAGAAATAGGCCTGGTCCTTAAGTCTTTCTATCTTGAAAATTACTTATGGGTTGTTTGTCCTGGATATGGACTGAGTAATAGTTTAAATACTACTGATTGCTATATTTTTAACAACGCTCATCCAGCCCATTACCTTAACAATATAAATTGTCTTCTTAAGACCATTTTTATTCACTTTAATCGGTCATCCTTCGTGGCATCTCTTCTGGGATTTAAAATTAGTGATCCATCGATGCTGTTCTAACCTACCACTAATCAACCTAGTCTCAGCGCCTCATTATGACACCATAATGTCACTGTTTGGGGTTTCAGGAATTTGTGAGAACTGTGCTGGTGGAACCAGAGGAAGGTGTCTCCATAACTAGATAGGATGTTGAAAGACTGCAATCCTGATTATGTGCTCATTACCCACTGAGCTACTTTTCTAAAACATGCACGTAGCCTGCAAACAGATACTACAATTATTATCAGAAATTTTGTAGAATCAGCACTTTCTATAATAATTACAATGTTTATGGGTATTAGGGTGCTCAGTTAATTAGCATGAGACCCTGTGGGCTGGTAAACCATGGAAAACCATAGATAAGACATATAATGTACTAATGAACTGATAAAAGGCCTTGGGGATCTTATTGAGGATCTTATTGGATGGACTGATGTATTTTTTCAACATAACCAACTATGCAATTATCAGTCCCATTGTTTTAAAAGACACTTTCGACTATTCCACTAATGGGACACCACATTTTTTGGGTTTAAAATGTTGAGTATTACGTTCAAGTGGTTGGTGGTTATGACAGATTTAGGGTCACCAAAGTGATCTATTAAGAGTTCCAAATAGCATTTATGTTAAAGTAACAAAATCAACCTTCATGTAATGCATGCAGTTTCGCACGTTTTAATTATTTTCAATGGGGCCAAGAATACTCATTACTGCACCAAAGAACCATAAATGTCAGATCTGTACATACAGCACACTACAGTGGTCCCCTAGAAAATTATTCCTTTCCACATGTTCCTGAGAATTATTGAGGCAAATGTATTTATTAATATGCAGGAAGCTGCTTACAGAACTCAATAGGACAAGATAGTATTCTTTATAGGGAATCACTTCCGCCATCTACTTATACTCACCTTTTTCTGGTGCATACCCACACTGGTCTATTTGTCTGCTAGAGCTCTAAGAAATCCCTGATAGTTCCAGGCATGAGGGAGCATTTTACCTCTCTCCTACCACCCCCCAGATCCAATTATTGGGAATGAGTGGTAAAGAACTAGGCCTTAAAACTTTTACGTGAGACAAGGAGAATAGTTGTTAATCCTGTCTTCAACACTGACAGACCTGAAGCATGTATATAAACTCAGCTGCCACCCTTGTGGCTGCTATGGAGACAGTCTGAGCATACAGAGAAATGGTGGTAGGCTCTGGATGTACTGTACTTCATAGAATGGTGTGGTGTTTGAGAGGAAATGGGAACTAGCGATGGAAATCCCATAAAGGCTGGGTCCAAAGAGTCACCACTGTTCAGAGACATGTCGAGTGTGTGGGAGAGGCCAGTAGAATATCACCACCACAAGGGAAAGGGCCTACCATTTTTACCAGTTGACCAGATATTAATGTCTTTGACCTAACTGACCTCTTTTCCAGAAAGCAATATGTGTACTTCACATGCAACATTAAAACATTTAGCCTGCAGGGACAGCTCCAGTCATGGACTTTCTGCCCCAGTCATTTTGGGACTGATTTTCTCACCAACCTCTAAATACATAAATGCCAAAAGATAACGCATATGTGCTTTGTGGACCAGAAAGTCCCTGCATGCAAAAACAGGCACAAAATAGTGCGAACATTTTTAGTAGACCTGAAAGTATCACAGGTCGGCAATCAGAGGTTTTGTGGAGCCTCCAGTGCTACTTTACTATTGATGTTTAAGCTGTCAAAGCAATTAGCCGGAAACATTTACAATTGCCTCAAAGAGAAGTCACCAACAGGTAGATTGATGGTATGGACTTAAAAATGTTGCTATGGGGCTCCATGATTTGTAAGTATGCCTCTGTATATGCTAGACTTTTAGAGTATTAAAAGTTAGTATCTCTTTCCAGGTACAGTAAATGTTAAACACCTCAAACCATGTAAGAAATGATGCATATACAAAATGTCTAATCAGAAATATGTATGTGATTAGCATGGAAAAATATGAATAGCATCTGGCTTCAAATTCCAAAAACTTCTTCTCATGTCTCAAACTTTTTTTGCACTAAATCAAGGTAACTGAGAAAATTCCAGATTTTACTTTTCAAAGCGAGAGAAAAAAAAAAAACTACAAAAAAACCCAAACAATGCAATCTGAACCTCAACAAATTCAATTTTGTTTTAAATGACAGATTTGAGATAATTTAATACAAATATAAATTATTACATTTTGAAGGCTACAACTTAATGGAACAACTAAACGACACAATTCTTAAAGAGATAATTCTTCTGGGATTTTCGACAGATCCAAAAATAAACATTTCACTTTTTGTTCTATTTTTTCTAATCTACTCGATAACTTTCATTGGAAATTTTCTTATAATATGCATAATTGTCACCAACCTTCAACTTCACACACCAATGTATTATTTTCTTTGCATTTTATCCTTTGTAGACTTATGCAATTCATCATCGATTGTACCGCGACTATTGCATGATTTATTATCTCTTGAAAGAACAATTTCACTTGGGGCTTGTGCTGTGCAGTTATACATTGTTCTTCTTATGGGAGGTTCAGAATGTCTACTCCTGGCCATTATGGCTTATGACCGATTTGCTGCCATCTGCAGACCACTCCATTATCCCTTTATTATGAGGTGGAGTGTTTGCTATCGACTTACAGCTTTTTTGTGGATAGCCAGCTTCTTGATGTTTGTCTTCCCACCACTTGTATCTCCCCTGCCCCTGTGTAATCCAAACCAGATCAACCATTTTATGTGCGAGATTGTGGCTCTCATGAAAATAACATGTTCTCATATCCACGAACATGAGATCATTATGTTTATGATTTGTTTTATTAGTATTCTTTTACCCTTTATGTTTATTATAGGGACATATATTTGTATCATATCATCTGTACTAAAGATTCGCTCAGCACAAAGATCTAAGGCCTTTTCCACCTGCACCTCACATATCACTGTGGTGGTTTTATTTTATGGGTCGGCAATGATAATGAACTTTGGTGGCTTCTCACCCAACTCCAAAAACCAAGGGAAATATTTCCCAGTTTTTTATAATATTATTTGCCCAATGTTAAACCCCATTATTTATAGTCTGAATAATAATGAAGTGAAGGAGAAATTGAGAAAGCAAAATATAACGTCCATCTTTTTGGTTCAAAGCTATGATAAATAAAATATTATGCACAGTATTCCACTTTATCCAACACGATGGTCTGCTCCTGACAGAATAATTGAAAGCAAAGATCATCAACCAGCACATCCTCAGAGTTTCAAAACCTTTATTTTTTTTTTTTTTTAGATTTGGATAGAAGAGTAAGAATTTAGAATAGCCAAGTTTTAAAAGATATATGTGCCACTGTTGAAAATATCTTTCCTATTATTTCTGACAACCATCAAGGTTGGAGATCAATGTCATAGGGACATAGGGACATAGACAGAAATACATTTCTTGAAATGCAGAATTATATGGTGGATTTTTATTTTTTTATCACATGGGATTCCAGGGAAGCTTGAAACATGACTTTCGGTGTGCTGGCTATTACCTACATGTCAATTTGAAAATGGTAAGACAGTAGGGCATGCACCCATTCCAATGGTAAAAGAGGTACAGGTGCATGACAAATTTTTGTGTATAATATATATATATATATATACAGTATATACATATATTTATTCACTATATTACCAAAAGTATCGGGACGCCTGCATTTACACGCACATGAACTTTAATGGCGTCCCAGTCTTAGGTTCAATATTGAGTTGGCCCACCCATTGCAGCTAAAACAGCTTCAACTCTTCTGGAAAGGCTGTCCACAAGGTTTAGGAGTGTGTCTATGGGAATATTTAACCATTCTTCCAGAAATGCATTTGTGAGGTTAGGCACCGATGTGGCCTGGCTCGCAGTCTCCTCTCTAATTCATCCCAAAGTTGTTCTATCGGGTTGAGGTCAGGCCAATCAAGTTCCTCCACCCCAATTTCGCTCATCCATGTCTTTATGGACCTTGCTTTGTGCACTGGTGCACAGTCATGTGGGAACAGGAAGGGGCCATCCCCAAACTGTTCTCACAAAGTTGGGAGCATGAAATTGTCCAAAATGTCTTGGAATGCTGATGTCTTATGAATTCCTTTTACTGGAACTAAGGGGCAAAACCCAACTCTTTAAAAACAAACCTACACCATTACCTCCACCTCCTTCAAATTAATTGGACAGTTTTTTTTAAATTGTTTGCCATTAACTAAAAAATGCTATGAAAATACTGCATGCACTATTTTTTGAAGTCATGCAGTATTTTAGTAGCAAAAGCCTGCAGTAATTTATGATCCTTACCAAGCACTTTATATAGCTGGTTGTCATGGCGGCTACCCATTCCTTAACAACCATGCTGTTTACTGGTTATTAAGGATGCCGACGGCTGCCCATTCCTTAAATATCACATGCCGAGACCACAACTTATTTACCTCATGCATTTATTTATTTTTTCCTTTTGTGAATTGACTTTACCTACGTTTTTTTTGTGGTATATACCGAGCATTTTTGCTTTATGCAGCAAATACTGCATAAAGCAATAGTGAATTGACAATTTAAGCATCGCATGCGATATTTTGGGAAAACATGTAAATAACACATGCAATCTGCTTTTGTGAATGGAGCCCATTGTGTTTTTATATGTGTTGGTCTCCCCTGGTACCGGTAAAGTCTAGAACAATTGCAAAAAAAAGTCCCACTGGGGTTTGAGCGAGGCATTGTAACGCTCCTGCGTTTCTTATATGGTGTGGATTTTCAGCTGCAGAAATAGTTCCACGTCAGTAGTCATGTAAGAGATATGCTGAGATACCATTCCCAACCTCAATGACTCATCATGTGTGGAAGGTCTTATTTCAGCCAGTAAATACACACAATTAGCAAGCTGGTTCCTAGAATGACTTTATGTATGTGGTAACACAATGATGAAGGTTGAGGGATAGGTTGAGTGGAGGTGATAGGTGATAGACACTTGAAGGTGAGACAGTAGCAGATGGATGCAGGAAGGTTTAGCAATGTTGTATGATAGCAGATGATAGAATAGCAGGTGGACATACAAAAGAGATCAACCCAGTGCAGAAAAATAGCAGTAGTCTCAAGAGCTAGCAATCTAGTTTATGCAGATGTAATAAACAGTCTTTACTATGCAGAGCTAGATAGTGTAAGCTTAGTATAAGTTTATAGAGAATTCCCCTGCGGGGTACTTAGCACTATTAGCGATACAGCCGAAGGGTGGTTCAGGAGAGGCGGATGATCCAGTAGCGGGATAAAGGGATCAGCGCAGCGAGGTTCCGTCAGCGAAGTAAGCTTGCAAGCATGGAAGCTTCAAGCAAGGTTAGCATCCAAGTAAGGGTGTTTGAACGAACACATGTGAGTGAGAACCGACGCCCTAAATAGCCATCTAGTCCGGCACTGGGTGATGACAGCTCCAGTCTTAAAGGTGTATGCGCACCTTTCCAAAAGTAAATGGTGGGGCGCATACACTTGTGGAAAGTGTAATTTAGGGTACCAAAGGTACCGGAACATTACAATACCCCCCCCTTAAGGCCTGCTCCTGAAGGCCTCTGGAGCTGGTTTGTCTGGGTATCTCGCATGAAAATTGCGGATTAATCTAGGGGCATGTATGTCAGAGGTGTTTAGCCAGGTGTCGTCTTGGGGCCCATAGTTCTTCCATCTAACCAAGTACTGAAGTCTTCTTCTGTAGATACGAGAATCCAGAATCTCTTTTATCTCGTATTCTTCTCCACCTTCAACTTGTACAGGAGGGGGAGGTGGAATATTAGGCCTTATTCCTTGGTCCGGAACATGGGGTTTTAATAGCGACACATGGAAAATGGGATGGATTTTTAGGTCCATGGTCAATGTAAGCTGCACTGCAGCTTTTCCAATAAGTTTCTTGATTGGGAAAGGTCCCAAGAACAGAGGTCCAAGCTTTTTGCTAGGGATCTTCAGTCTCAAGTTTTTTGTTGAGAGCCAAATGAGGTCCCCGATAGTATACTGTGGAGAAGGTCTTCTACGAAGATCATAGTACTTCTTTTGTTGACTGTGAGCGTGTGCAATGGTAGTATTTAGTAAACCCAGAGAATCCTTTATTTGGGTAAGATAGTCTGAGGCTACTGGGTTATTTGAAGGAAGGATACGTGGAGGGAGAATAGAGGGATGGAACCCATAGTTCAAGTAGAACGGACTCTGCTTGGTTGTACTGTGAGTTGCGTTGTTGTAGGCAAATTCTGCCAGGGGGAGAAGATCCAACCAATCATCCTGTTGGTAAGAAGTGTAACAACGTAAATACTGCTCGATGCATTGGTTGACTCTTTCAGTCTGTCCGTTGGTCTGCGGATGGTAAGGAGAAGTGAGCTTCCGCTCAATCCGTAGTATGTGACATAGTTCTTGCCAGAATTTAGAAATAAATTGGGATCCACGGTCAGACAGAAGAGTTTTTGGGATACCATGTAATCTGAAGACATGTTTCATCAGGAGTTCTGCCGTTTGTTTGGACGAAGGTAGTCTGCGAATAGCAATGAAATGTGCCATCTTTGTCAGATGGTCCACTGACACCAAGATGGTATTAAATCCTTTGGAAGGAGGCAATTCTACGATGAAGTCCAATGACAAAACCTCCCATGGAGTTTGGGGTATTGGTAGACTGCATAGTAGACCGGATGGTCTCGTAGTGTCAATTTTGGACCTGGCACAGACATTGCATGAAGAGACGAATTTTTGTATAGATGTTTTCATGTCAGGCCACCAGAATTGTCGAGAAATCAAATTGAAAGTCTTTGTCATACCCATATGTCCTGCCATAGGCACATCATGCGATAATTCCAAGATCTTGGTGCGTAGGGTAGGTGGTATGTAAAGTTTGTCGTTGTAGTAGAGGAAGCCTTCTGCATCAGTATTTAGTTGTGGTGGGGGTGAATCCAAACTTATATCATGCAGAACCTCTTCCTTTAAGGAACGGACAACTCCAATAATGCGTTTGTGAGGTATTATAGGAACGGAAGGGATTTCAAAGTAGTTTTCTTCAGTTAGTCGTGCTAGTGCATCCGCCTTTTTGTTCTTATCTGCAGGTGTGTAGGTCACTAGGAAGTTAAACCTTAGAAAGAATAGTGACCATCGTACCTGTCGATGCGAGAGAGTTTTGCTAGTCTGAAGATATTGGAGGTTTTTATGGTCCGTGTATATAATTATTGGTAGTTGGGTGCCTTCGAGTAAATGTCGCCAATTCTCCAGAGCCAATTGTATAGCAAGCAGTTCCTTTTCACCCACGGGGTAATTTATCTCGGGACTGCTCAGGGATTTAGAAAAAAAAGCGACTGGATGAAGTGGTGAAGTGTGGGTAGGTCGTTGGGAGAGTATTGCTCCTACTGCCATGTTTGACGCATCTACCTCCAGAATGTATTGGAGGGATGGGTCTGGATGGCGTAATATGGGAGCGGAAGTAAACCTTGTCTTTAACAAGTGGAAAGCCTTATTTGCTTCTTCTGACCATTTAAATGGTATTTTTATGCTAGTGAGCTGTGTGAGGGGTCTCACAATAGCAGAAAAGTTTTTTATGAACTTCCTGTAGAAATTTGAAAATCCCAGGAATCGCTGTAGCGCCTTGCGTGTAGTTGGTGTAGGCCAATCCTGAATGCAGGATATTTTACTCATGTCCATCTCGATTCCTGTTTTGGATATGATGTAGCCTAGAAAGAGTACCTCATCTTTATGGAACAAGCATTTCTTCAGCTTCACATAAAGATTATGTGCAAGCAATCTCGATAATACAAGTCTTACATGTCTTATGTGTTCAGACAGGGTCCGTGAATATATAAGTATATCGTCCAGATATACCACAACACAGACATCTAGTAAGTCTTTAAAAATATCGTTTATAAATCGTTGGAAAACTGCAGGGGCATTGCATAGGCCGAATGGCATCACAAGATATTCGAACAATCCATATCTAGTTCTGAATGCAGTCTTCCACTCGTGTCCATCACGGATTCAAATGAGATTGTATGCTCCTTTCAGGTCTAATTTTGAAAAATAGGTAGCTCCACGCACCTGCTCAATGAGCTCAGGGATAAGCGGTAGAGGATAGCGATCTTTTATTGTGATAGCATTCATTTTCCTGTAGTCGATGATAGGTCTGAGACTTGAATCTTTATTGCGAACAAAAAAGAGTCCTGCTGCTGTGGAAGAAGTGGAAGGTCTAATAAAACCTTTTTCCAAGTTCTCATCCAAATAGGTTTTGAGATGGGCAAGTTCATCCTGTGAAAGAGGATAAACATGACCGAACGGCAATTTGCTATTTGGGAGTAGATCAATGCTACAATCATAGTCTCGATGAGGAGGTAATGCTTGAGCATTTTTCTCAAGAAAAACCTCAGAAAGATCCTGATAACATAGTGGTGCAATCTCATCTGTCACCACAGACAGAATCTTCCCGGAAAACGGGAGGTTACACGTTTCCTCGCAATAACAAGAAGGGAAGGTCAAGAACCGTTTCTTCCAATCTATGATTGGTTGGTTTGTGTGCAACCAGGGAAGTCCCAACACAATGGGAAAGTGGGGTGATGGTATTAAATCGAAGGTAGAAGTCTCCCTATGAGACTCGTTAATAGTGACTAGAAGTGCTTGTGTCTGATCGGTGATCGGACCAGAGGATAACGGAACACCGGTAATAAGACTTACTGAGACAGGTTTGAGTTTAGAAATAATAGGAATTTTATTAAAAGCAGCAAAACATATATCCATATAATTTCCACAAGATCCTGTGTCAATCATGGCCTTAGTAGTAATCCTGTTCTGGTCCCACTGTAATGTCAAAAAAACAGAAATGTAGGGGTTAGTGAATGAAGTTGTCAATCCTCCTAGGGAGACATGTGAACACTCACCCTTCTTTTTGTTGACTAGGGGACAGACGTTTATCTTGTGATCCGGGGATGCACAGTACAAGCAGAGATTTTCATTTCGTCTTTTGGCTTTTTCCATAGTTGATAGCGGTGGGCGTATGGTTCCTATCTCCATAGGAACGGGGTCAACGGCCAGACTCCGAGAGGAAACAGATAATGGCATTCCCATCTTTTCAGCCTTTCTTTCTCGTAGTCTTCTATCTATGGTAATACTGAGTTGTATTAGTGCATCCAGGGTTTTTGGCAGATCCGCTCGGGCGAGCTCGTCCTTAACGGTTTCTGATAGGCCAAGCCTAAATTGGGTTTTCAGAGATGCATCATTCCATTCTGAATCAAGGGTCCATCTCTTGAACTCTGCGACAAAGTCTTCCACAGGCCTCCTTCCTTGTTTCAGGGATCTTAACTGAAGATCAGCAGTACTCTGCCTATTGGGGTCATCATATAGGCTAGTGAGCTCTGCCAGGAACAAGGCATAGGAGTTGAGAAGCGGGTCGTTTTTCTCAAAAAGAGAATCTGCCCAGGCTCGAGGATCGTTTGATAGGTAAGAAATAATAGTACAAACCTTAATGTGATCATTAAGGTAGGTACGAGGTTTTAGCAAAAAAAGTAACTCACATGCGTTTTTAAATTGGCAAAATTTTTTGCGATCGCCTGTAAATACCAAAGGGGGATTTATCTTGGGTTCAGGGGACTGAGCAGAGGTAAGTTGTGTCAGTCTAATTACCTGCTGCGACAGAGCCTGATTGTCTTCTTTTAATTCAGCAAGTGCGTGTATTAACGCAGATACTTGCTGTTTTAATTGTGTCACCTGAGTGGTTATTTCTGCTGAATCCATTTTAGGTTCGTTCAATCTGTAACGCTCCTGCGTTTCTTATATGGTGTGGATTTTCAGCTGCAGAAATAGTTCCACGTCAGTAGTCATGTGAGAGATATGCTGAGATACCATTCCCAACCTCAATGACTCATCATGTGTGGAAGGTCTTATTTCAGCCAGTAAATACACACAATTAGCAAGCTGGTTCCTAGAATGACTTTATGTATGTGGTAACACAATGATGAAGGTTGAGGGATAGGTTGAGTGGAGGTGATAGGTGATAGACACTTGAAGGTGAGACAGTAGCAGATGGATGCAGGAAGGTTTAGCAATGTTGTATGATAGCAGATGATAAAATAGCAGGTGGACATACAAAAGAGATCAACCCAGTGCAGAAAAGTAGCAGTAGTCTCAAGAGCTAGCAATCTAGTTTATGCAGATGTAATAAACAGTCTTTACTATGCAGAGCTACATAGTGTAAGCTTAGTATAAGTTTATAGAGAATTCCCCTGCGGGGTACTTAGCACTATTAGCGATACAGCCGAAGGGTGGTTCAGGAGAGGCGGATGATCCAGTAGCGGGATAAAGGGATCAGCGCAGCGAGGTTCCGTCAGCGAAGTAAGCTTGCAAGCATGGAAGCTTCAAGCAAGGTTAGCATCCAAGTAAGGGTGTTTGAACGAACACATGTGAGTGAGAACCGACGCCCTAAATAGCCATCTAGTCCGGCGCTGGTTGATGACAGCTCCAGTCTTAAAGGTGTATGCGCACCTTTCCAAAAGTAAATGGTGGGGCGCATACACTTGTGGAAAGTGTAATTTAGGGTACCAAAGGTACCGGAACATTACAGGCATACACTTCAAAGGAAGTAGAGAAGTAATGTAAGAAAAGGTAAAATATTACAATTTTATTTTAAACGAAATATTTAAAAAAGAGTGAGTAGAAACAATCACTCCAGACAATAAAAAATGACACAATGCCAGTAATGGAATATAGTGCTAACAGTCTAGAACAGATATTTTACAGTTATCATAGGTAAATGAGCATACTGGTTAATTGTTCAATTAGACATTCCAACATGTTTCAAAATCTTGAATGATTTCTTCTTCAGGGGAAAAGCAGAGCACAGGATTATTTCTTCTATAAATACAATACAATGGTATTAGTCTCGTACAGCACACATGTATAAAGTATATTACAAAAACATCCTATCCACATGTGAGTTATACAAAAAGGCCAACCATACTTACGACATTGGAGTGTGTCATTGAGAGTATAAATCAGTTGTGTTTTTGAAGAGGGGCCATTCTGGGGGGGTGAGGCAATTGTATGATACCGAGAAGACGTATCATAAGGTAATATGGTCAAAAGAACCAACCAGAAAGGTAGCAACAATTTGGGTTAACCATAACCGAACCCATATAGGGCGTTATTGAATCCAGGTAATAATATAAATTAATAAATGTTACAAAATTGCTGTGTAGGTATGCTAAAATGCACCCCCAGGGTGCTCATGAGGATCGCCCTAGAGAAGAAGAAACTCACCATAAACACAGGGGAAGGAAAGAAAGATATGAAAAAGTATGAAATATTATGAGGGTAATGAGGTTTATACCCCCATATTCATAAATCACAGAGTATGGCAACACACCTCCAGGAAGAAAGATTGTCAAGAGAAGGATATTGATCCCCCTACAGCCTAACACAGATGGTCAGCTAGTGGGGAGGGTCCAAAGCTCAGTTTATATTAGTGTGAGTAGTATTCTCACCTGAAATTGATAATGGCTGGGTGGTATGGTACCAGTAAAGTCTGTATAATTTTTGGCTTTTTGAGGCAACAAAATAGTCATTGGCTTTTTCTTTCTTTGGGATTCCTACCCCTTTCAATTTTACCCTTACATTTATTATATACAGTAATTTCATTTTCTACATACATATTTAACTGTTTAGCATATTTAACAAGATACATTTTTTCTGTACTGAAAATACCCTAGAACTCTTAAATACTTAAACCTATGTTAAAAAATAAAAAAAAATATCTAAATACTTGCTCATTTGTTACCCGTATAAAATCATAAATGCTGATAATTGTTTTAGAGGATTGCTTTGCTAAGGAATAGCTTCGTTGGGAAAGATTTTTTTTCTGGGGGTGGGGAGGAATTTATACTAAGGGAAGGGGAGGAGAGTGGCTGAATTTGTGCATGGGAAGTTACCAACACATTATTACAATTGCCTGTTTGATGCCTGCATATTGTCACTTTTGTCTATTTGTTAGCAGAATAAAATAACAATTTGCCATTTTCTGTTAATGTTTTGTAATGAATGCTTATTTGGTGCCCAAATATTGTAACAATTGACTGTTTGTTGCCAGAGTTTTGTAAATGATTGCCCACTGGTAGCCCATGTATTGCCAGGATTGCCAACAGTCATGGTTGTTTGGAGGACCATATTGTTTTACTTCGGTTCCCTGTAGGCCTGTCACTATCAACGCACAACAGGAAAGGACTATGGGAAATAGGGGTGATGGATTTTTTTACACCTACCTGAAGTCTACCAAGCAAAAAGAACACCAGTGTCCTTACCTCAATGCTTCTAATCTT
Organism: Pelophylax lessonae; assembly: GCF_965119305.1. Classification (NCBI taxonomy): domain Eukaryota; kingdom Metazoa; phylum Chordata; class Amphibia; order Anura; family Ranidae; genus Pelophylax; species Pelophylax lessonae. Next base: position 98,462,883 of record NC_138770.1, read on the forward strand.
GCACTTTCTGCTTTCAGTTTTTTGGTTCAGTTTTCTCTCCCCTACGTTGTGTCTTTTTTTTTTTCTTCCTTTTTTACTGCTTGTACTTTTTACTTTTTGAACTTTTTACTGCTTCTTTAATTCATTACCTCATTGCTGAATTTGGATTTGAACAGGACGCTTATTACTGAGGCTTTTTTTTTTGGACTCTTCACCAATCAAAAAATTGTTTTTTATTCTGTTTTTAATAATCTATTTGGTATTTTTTTTATTGGAAATGTTCTTATAATATGCCTAATCATCTTCAACCATCAGGTACATACCCCCAATGCAATTTTTCCTCTTCATCCTAAAGACATTTCTCAATGGTGGTGCCCTGTCTCCTAGCTGAACTTTTCTCTGTACAAATATCAACCTCCCTTGGTACTTGTGACATCTATCTCTGCATAGTTCTTTTTATTTGTGGTGCATACTGTGTTCTCCTGCCCTTAATGGCTTAGGCTTAAAAATTTGCCATCTGCCACCCATTTTATTATCCGGTTATGATGAGGACGTTTTATTAGCGACTGACTGCCTTTTTGTGGATAACCAGTTTCTTGGTTTTCACTTTCCCAATATACTGTATATCTCCCCTGCCACTGTGTAGTCCAAACCAGATCAGCCATTTTATCTGTCAAGTTATAACCCTCATGACATTATCATGCTATCATGTCAACTCAAATAAACTTAATTTAATCCTTGGGATTTGCTGTTTAAATGTAAGGAGCTCCGACTTCAAGGAATGGCCTCTCCTTCACATGATTACAAAATTGATAAAAATGATAAGTGGTAAAATCTACGTTAGTTGCCAGTAACACGTTACATAGTTAAATTAGGGTAGAAATGTTTGCCAGACTCAAATTTTACAAAATAATAGGATCTTGAAAACAATTTGCTGTTTTTATCCTTGGTGGTCAAATTTACAAAAGACATTTAGTTAGAAATAGAATCCCTTGTTGATAATTATGATTTAGAATGTCTTTTTGTTTAGTACAATAATTGCCCACTGGAGCTCAAGCAATATGAATAAATTCTAGGTAATTGTTTTGTAGGTTTACAGACTGCAGCAGAAGAAATTATGAAGAAGGTTAGGTATTTCCAGTTTCTACATATTTTGTATTCTGTGCTATAATAAGTAATTAAAAAAAGCATTGCAGCTTTTTTTTTATACTAAATGTCTATGCAGCAGAGGAAGATTCCATATGTCTTTTACTTTTTTGGTTGTTTCTACTTCTGACAAACCTTCCAAAAGATATAGACTCTACCTGTACCTGTATTTCAAGGGAAGAACCTTTTTGGTTTCCATTTGGCCCACTATGCAGCAGTCATTATACTAAAGACAATATAACACATACATATACAATGTATTTCATAAGAATTTTATATGAAAATGCTAACAAAAACATTCACCTACTTTTGTAAAATAAGTCTTATCCGCGTGAAAATTGGGATGTTTAAGGTTTATGTTACAACTCCCTTAGCATATTGATAGCTGCCACTGTAGGAGAAAATGGGCATGCATGAAGTAATTCATGTATGGAATTACTGCACTGGAAGTTAGCTGTACATTGAAAAATATGTTTTTCTTCCCCATCCAAACACACACACACAAACCACCAACACCCCATAATGCATATTATACAGAGTGAAAACATTTTTTTTTTTTTAAATTCCAGATTATTGGGGATATTGGGCTTCATTCACAAAAGTGTCTTGAATTCAGTATGTAGGTGTGGGGACACATTTTCCCTAAATATGGAATGCGATCCTGAAATTGTCAATTCAATATACTGTTTTGCAGTATTTACCACAAAACGCTGAAAACTGTCAGTAAATACCACATGAAAAAGTAAATTCCCCGAAGGAAATAAATAATTTCATGCATTGTAATAAGGTAGTGGTCCAGGCTTGCGGTATTTAAGGAATGTAAAAATATAATAGCCAATTTTAAGAAGTCTCTGCCTTTTTGGATCTGTTTTCCCAACAGTAATGCATAGAAACCTTAAACACTTTTTTACCACAAATAAAGGTTTCTTTTGGTGGTATTTGATCACCTGTGTGATTTTTATTTTTTGCGTTATACACAAAAAACAAAAATAGAGCGACAATTTTGAAAAAAAAAAAACAATATTTTTCACTTTCTGCTATATAACATTCCCCAAAAAAATGGGAAAATCAAAATTTTTTAACATTTTAGGACAATTTGTTTTCTGCTACATATTTTTGGTAAAAAAAAATCACAATAAGCGAATATTGATTGGTTTGCGTCTACTAATAACGGGAACGATTTATCTCATTTTTATTGTTTTTTTTTTTTACTAGTAATGGCAGCGATCTGCGTTTTTTTGCGGGATTGCGACATTGCGGCGAACAGATCGGACCCCTAACTGACATTTTTGGGGGTACCAGTGACATTACTACAGTAATCTGTGCTAAAAATATGCATTGTTACTGTAATAATGACACTGGCAGGGAAGGGGTTAACAGTATAGGTGATCAAGGGGTTAAATGTGACCCTAGGGGAGTGATTCTAACTGTGGGGGGGGGGCATGGCTTCTGAGATGACCACAGAGGCATGTGATCCTATATAGAAGGATCACATGAGCTCTGTGATCATTTCAGGGAGAAGGACGGTTGGCTGTATTTACAACATCCGCATTTGCTTCCCCGCTGACGATCGGGGGTGGGAGCGCGCCAGCGGCGGTGCGCGCTCGCCCCCTAGCTACTCCCAGGCGAGCAACGTAGATCTACGTCGTTTTGCCTGTATGAGCCACCCTGCCGCAGTAAAAAAGCGGAGGGTGGTCGGGAACTGGTAAATATGAAAATCATTGTGGTTGATTTACCTTCCTAAAGTATAATTAAAGTAAAAACATATTTTTAGTTTTGGATACAGTGGAGGTGGACTAGTACACCTGTCAGGATTTTATTGTTGTCTGTGCCCCCATTATGGAAATTCACCCTCTCTATATATGTCCTGTTTACAATTATCATTGAAAGTAAAAGTAAAAGAAAATCCCAAATTTTGGGTTGGCCCCAGAAAAGTAATAGAGGGGAAATTTTCCAATTGAACACGAATAGCAAGAAAAAAAAAAAAAAACTGATAGGGGATATAACCCTCCTTTGCTCCAATCCAAAATGAAAATAAAGTTGTGCCTATTGTTCTACTTTAAGGCAAATAGACTGCAATTTGCAAGTTGCTCCAGAGCTCAGTAAATAAGTTAAAGCTTCACTTTATAAAGAATACCCAATCACATGCAAGGAAAATAAACCATTTTTTGCTTGCATATGATTGGACGATAGAAGTCAACAGAGCTCAGACTCATTTACTAAACTCTGGAGTAATTTCACTTGCAAAGTTCTCAGTCTATGTGCCTTTAGTAAATCAATCCCATTACATGTAATTAAATATATCTACACTATATTACCAAAAGTATTGGGACGCCTGCATTTACATGCACATTAACTTTAATGGCATCCCAGTCTTAGTCTGTAGAGTTCAATATTGAGTTGGCCCACCCTTTGCAGCTATAACAGCTTCAACTCTTCTGGGAAAGCTGTCCACAAGGTTTAGGAATGTGTCTATGGGAATGTTTGACCATTCTTCCAGAAGCGCATTTGTGAGGTCAGGCACTGATGTTGGCGAGAAGGCTTGGCTCTCAATCTCAAAGGTGTTCTATTGGGTTGAGGTCGGGACTCTGTGCAGGCCAATCAAGTTCCTCCACCCAAAATTCGCTCATCTATGTCTTTATGGACCTTGCTTTGTGCACTGGTACGCAGTCATGTTGGAAAAGGAAGGGCCAAACCCAAACTGTTCCCACAAAGTTGGGAGCATGAAATTGTGTAAAATGTCTTGGTATGCTGACACCTTAAGAGTTCCCTTTACTGGAACTAAGGGGCCAAGTCCAACCCCTGAAAAACAACCCCACACCATAATCCCCCCTCCACCAAATGATTTGGAACAGGGCACAAAGCAAGGTCCATAAAGGCATGAGCCAGTTTTAGCCTGAACCTTTGAGAATGCCAATTGGGTGCTACGCGTGAGGTGGGCAGTGACGTAATCACGCTGAGACTAGGTGGAGCTGTGTATGCTGAGGATTGTATTGTGAAATGCCCATTTTTTACTTCTGAAATGTAAGTGGATTTTTATATGGAAATAAATACTTTTTATTAGTGATTTGCACTATGGTTCTTTCCTCTTGCCTCCTATATGATTGACACCACTCTGAGAGCTGCTGAGAGCCACAGATTTGGAGTGTACAGCCAGTGGGAGCGGTGGCACTTATAACACTGCTGTCAGGGAAATGGCCGTAGGAGAACTGGCAACATTTCCAGTAATAGCAATGGACGCTCCTGGCTCAATCGAAACAGCCCTCTGCTGACCCGTCAGGGAAATAGCCGTAGGAGAACTGGCAACATTGCCAGTAATAGCAATGGTCATTCCTGCCTCTATTGACACTGCCCTCTGCTGGCCTATAAAAGGTGGCCATAGGATCAGACTCATTGCTGCATTATCTCTCAGCTTCCTGTGTTCCTGTGCTTCCTGTTTCCTGTTTGGACTTCCTGTTGTGACCTTGGCTTGTTCCTGATTCCTTTTGATCTCCTGCTCCTGGTTTGACCCTTGGCTTCTGACCTTGCTTCCGTTACCTACTGTGTATGACCTTGGCTTTCTTCAAGACCTCGGCTATTCTGGTTGTCTCCTGTGCATGGCCTCGGCTTGTACCACGGTTCCCGCAGCCTGCTCCAGTCCCAGACCTCGGCCAATTCCTGTCTCCGCTACCAGAGACTATTCCTTGGCACAAGGTAGCCCATCTGCTCCAGAGCCCTTGAAGACTCCTACCCTGCTGTGGTTCCAGCCTGTTCCAGTTCACCTTCGGATTGCTTCTGGTTCTACCTACCTGCCTGCAGCTGGTAACCTGTGCCACTTGGGGCACTACACCCTCTGTACCATCTCCAGGGGTGTGCCGCACTGAGCCGCAAGGGGAGCCCTCTCAGCACCTCGGCCTCGGATCAGGTAACCCTGACAACTGCAAAGCGCATATAGACCTCCTTTAATTAGTGAGGTCCATTTAAGCAGGTGAGAAGACACCCATAACTGGGGTGAAAGGCACTGTGGTGATCAGAGGCAATTACTGAAAAGTTTCTGTGTATGTGATTGCACTTTTTTCCACGGACATTAAATCATTTATTAATGGACTGTGTATATATTTAAAAGAAAAGATGGGCTCACGTAAATCTTTATATATAGATGATTTTTACACTGTTTTCAGATATTTATTTATGTACTATAATTTGAATGCACTTTATTGAAGGAGATCGCTGCACTTTTTTGTGACTATGTATATTTATTGCATTTTGTACAGGTGGTTGGATGTGTAGTGGTGCTAGCTTCTTCCTAGACTATACAGAGTTGAGTAATAGGTGGTTTATACACAGGGATAGCATGGAAAGTTTTTTCACATTTAGGTGTTTATATATAGGTGTGTCATTTTTGATAGTATTTTCATTCAATATTTGACTTTTATAAAGATATTTTGTATTTACTTCATCGAACCTGGTTGTATTTGATACATCATATGTGTTCTATAAAAACTGCTTCCCTTTGATTGGTATTCTAGTTACCTTTTTTCTTTTGTATTAATACAGATGCTGCAGGGACCGCACTGACTTAGGCTAGTACACACTAAAAGAAAATCGAGCGAACGTTTTCGTCCAAATACTTTTCGTACGATTTTCGTATAGTGTGTACACAACTTTTGACAGCTGAATTCAGAATTTTCGTACGAAAATTCTTGAAGGGACAAACTCTAAAATGTTTCTCGCACAGGGAAAAAAGAACAATTTTTGTTTAATGTCTACCATTTTCTACCGTTTTCGTCCGATTTTTGTACAAGAAAAATCAGAAAAGAAAGTGCATGATCAAAAACAATAAACAACAAAAAAAAAGTCTTTGCCATATGAGAATTTTCATACAAATTTTTGTTCATCGGTTACGATTTGCTGTGAAATGAGGAAAATCAGACGATCGTTAGCCCGATTTCCTTATAGTGTGTACCCCACTTTAGTGAGTTGGCATATTTCTATGGTTTAAGCCATTTTTCCTCCTTATTAGCAATAAAATCTGACAAGGGTCCTAAATTTTCTCCACTGTATCAATCTCACTGGATATCACAGGAGATAAAATACTACATGGTTTTATGAGATAAATACTGCATATTTTGATGAAATACCACATGTGGTATCTTAGCAGCGTTTTTTTGGTAATTGCAAAAAAAAAAATTTGATGAATGCTGTGAGCTATAAGAGGAAAATACCACTTTGTGAATGGAGCCCATTGTGGTTAAAATCAACTGGATCCACTGGCAGGATCAACAGGTAACAGGGAACTATGTTACAGAGGGAAAAACAAAAACTGCTGTGTTAATGCTAGTGACACAGCTCTTCATATAGTATATCCATTTTTATTTTGCTCATAGTTCCCCTTTATATTCTAATTTTCATTAAAAAAGATAGAATGCTAAATCTAATCAAAACATTTTGTCATTTTAATGGCATTAAAACCATTTCTTCAGCCACAATGACATTAACATGCCACTTCTTGGCAATATGGTAACCTGGGTGCATATTAAACCCTGCTTATATATATAGAACTCTGTTGTAAATCTCATGTCTCTCTTGTAAAATTGCCTCACTTCTTGTCTCAGTAGACTGCACAGAGCTTGAAATCAAATTGCAGGAATCTTTTGCAACTGCAATCTCATTTTGGTGAGATACATTTTTCAGGTTTCCTAATGCCTCGTACACACGTGCAGATTGTTGGCCGAAAAGATTCGTCCGACGACCGATCGGCCGATTTTTGGCTTGTTAGTATGATGCTTCCGACAGCCGACAGCGCACTTTCGGCCGAAAAGAATCTGTCGTGCAAGCATTAAAATTTTTGTACGCCGACACCAGAGCGGCCGATTGTTCGCCAGTCAATACAGAATTCGGCCGACAGACAGCAGATTTGCAAGACTGGGCATGCTCAGAAAAGAAAAAACACAGGGAAAGTTAACCATCACATGACATCACTTCTGCAGTCAGCTGTAGTCGGCGGACAAAATTCTTGTGCAGTCTTTTGCACTTTTCAACAGACAGACAGCCCGGGGACAAAAGACGGCCGATCGTTCGGCCGACGATCTGCACGTGTGTACGGGGCATAAGGCATCTAGATGGTGTTCCTTTTAGCTTTACAACACTGGGACTGCTCAGGTGGTGATAATGAAGGCTGAAGCCAATGTGAGAAAACGCAATATAACTTTCTTAGAGCAGAAGATATTCACTTGTCTCATTCCATTACATATCTAAAACGATAATGATGAATAATCCTTTTTTCAAAACAAAGTATATATTCAGGACCAGTATGCAGTTTAAAATAAATGCAAAATCTGCACTCTACACCAACAGTTCTGGATGTCCAATTGACTATTTTAGGCATAAAGGAATGATTTTGTAGCTCCACCCATTTTTTGAAAATTAAGAATATTCATCTTATTTTTGAAGGGAGTGTGATGGAATGAGACATGTGAATACCTTCTATTTTAAAAAAGCTCTACTGTGCTACCGTTTGGTTCAGTTGGAGGGCTTTATGGTTAATTTAATCCCATAATCTTCATGGGTATACCTTCTTAGTTTGAGAAAGGACATGGTAAGGCTTCAATCACTCTCCTGAAAACCAAGAAAAATGTCTAAAATGATGCTTGCTGAAATCCTTGGTAATTCTCCTTAAAAACAGTATGCAAAGTTGTTGCTCTTCCACAAATTAAACTCAAAATACTAATAACAATTTACAAAGCCACCCACAACCACCAGCTACATCACTAGCCTGGTTTCAAAATACCAACCTAATTGTTCTCTTCATTCCTCTCACGACCTCCTGCTCTCTAGCTCCCTTGTCACCTCCTCCCATGCTTGCCTCCAGGACATCTCCTGAGCTGCTACCATCCTCTGGAGTTCCCTACCCCAATCTGTCCGACTATCTCCTACTCTGTCCACTTTTAGACAATCCCTAAATCCTTTCTCATCAGAGAGGCCTACCCTGCCCCCAAATAACAACTGTAATTCTACTTTCTCCATCAGTTTATTCAACAGAGTTACCAGATTTTATATCTCTTGATGCTCCCTCTTAGATTGTAAGCTCTAAGGAGCAGGGCCTTCTGATTCCACTTCCCCAAAATCAAGTACTTGTACATCATTTTGCTGAAGTGGTTGTACAGAAGTAATGCCTGCAGCTGTAGGCATCACCCAGGTACTGTTTTTCAGAACTTGCATTCGACTTCCTAGTGAAAATAACCAATGCAGCTAAGCAGCCACTCAGCTGTTGTTACATGGAGTGGGAGCGGATGACCCCCCGTCCTGCCGCCTTCCGCCGCTCTGCCCTGGTCTCTGGTCCCACCGGGAGACCCGAGCCACCAGCTGGCACGTCCACCAGTTGGCCCAGGGTCCCAGGCAAAGCTGGATTCAGCTTTGATCGGGTCTCCGATGTAGTAACCCGGAAGCTACGTCACTTCCGGTTTACTCAGCAGCCAAAGCGCCAATGTTTTAAAAATGACAGTATTCAAAAATGCAGATCTTGGAGTTTATAATACTTTTAAGGGCAGTGGAGGGGTTTGGGGTCTTTTAGACCCCAGATTCCTCCATAAAGAGTACCTGTCACAGTTTTTTTTTAAAGGGACAGTGTAAAAAATAAATAAACAAATAAAATGAATAAGAAGAAAAAAAAAAAAGAGTACCTGTCACTGCCTGTTACCATTACCCAAATTCCCTTGTGCTCACGCGTCAAAGAAAACGCATACGTAAGCCATGCCCGCAAATGTAAACCGTGTTCAAATCTCACATGCGAGGTATCACAGCAATCATTAGAGCAAGAGAAATAATTCTAGCACTAAACATCCTCTGTAACTTTAAACAGGTAACTGTTAAACATTTTTAAAGTGTCGCCTAAGGAGGTTTTTAAGTACCGTAGTTTGTCCACGAGCATGCAGGGTTTTTAAGCATGACATGTTAGGTATCTATGTACTCGGTGTAACATTATCTTTCACATTATATAACTTTACTGCTTAGGTTTTTTTTAATTCATTGAAATGCATTTCTTCCAAAAAAATTGCGTTTAAAAAACCTCTGCACAAATACAGTGTGACATAAAATATTGCAAAGACCGCCATTTTATTCTCTAGGGTCTCTGCTAAAATATATATATATATATATATATATATATATATATATATATATATATATATATATATATATATATATTTATATATATAATGTTTGGGGATTCTAAGTCATTTTCTAACAAAAAATACTGATTTTAACTTGTAAACGACAAATGTCAAAAATAGGACTCCTCCTAAAGTGGTTAAATTGTATTGTATCTGTACTTTCTGCCCTTTAGGTTGTATAGGTTACGTAAACTGTTGGAGCTATATAAATCCTGTATAATAGTAATAATTAGCCTCCACCTTGTGTCTGTCCCTGTGGATGAAACCTCTGATATTTGGTTGGACATATTTGATGGATCGTGGGAACCCTATGATAAGTCTGTGACAGTCTCAGCTTTGTCCCCCTCCATTTTCTTATTTGGGAGGAATTCCTGGAGCTCCTTGTGCTTCCTCTTTCAGTCCATTTTGGGGTCACCGTCAATTTACAGACACATTATTTTTATTCTTGCCTAATGATCTTCCTTATCTTGATAGTTGGGTATACCTACAACCTTGAAATTGAAACACATTGGACCTGCATGTAACAATTGGTCAAAGTTTTAATTGGTTATAAAGAATGAAAATGCATATTTTGAGACATGTGTGTTGATAGGTGATTCTAGAGACGTTATTGTCCAATTTTCTAATCAGCCTTGTGGTTTTATCAAGTAATTTATGGAATTTCTAATAAAACATATTTGTTTTAATTTTCTGTCTTTTTGTGGTGCCTAAGAAAAATCCAATTTATTTGGACTTTTTTTTAGGTGTATTTGATATCATGGAACAAAAGAATGACACAATTCTGAAAGAGATTATTTTACTTGGCTTTTCAACAGATCCAAAGATAAACATCCCACTTTTTGTTATTTTTTTACTAATCTACTCGATGACTTTTATTGGAAATGTTCTTATAATATACATAATTGTCACCAACCTTCAACTTCACACCCCAATGTATTTTTTTCTCTGCATTTTATCTTTTGTAGACTTGTGCAATTCATCATCGATTGTACCACGACTGTTGCATGATTTATTATCTCTTCAAAGAGCAATTTCACTTGGGGCTTGTGCTGTGCAATTATATATTGTCCTTCTTATGGGAGGTTCAGAGTGTCTACTCCTGGCCATTATGGCTTATGACCGATTCCTTGCCATCTGCCGCCCACTCCATTATCCCCTTATGATGAGGTGGAGTGTTTGCTATCAAATTACAGCGCTTTTGTGGATAGCCAGCTTCTTGATGTTTGTCTTCCCACCACTTGTATTCTCTGTACCCCTGTGTAATCCAAACCAGATCAATCATTTTATGTGTGAGATTGTGGCTATCATGAAAATGACATGCTATCATATCTACTCACATGAGATTTCTATACTTGTGATTTGTTTTATTAGTATTCTTTTACCCTTTGTGTTTATTCTAGGGTCATATATTTGTATCATATCATCTGTACTAAAGATTCACTCAACACAGAGATCTAAGGCCTTTTCCACCTGCACCTCACATATCACTGTGGTAGTTTTGTTTTATGGGTCGGCAATGATAATGAACTTTGGGGCCTTCTCATCGTACTCCAAAAGCCAAGGGAAATATATCCCTATATTTTATAATATTATTTGTCCAATGTTAAACCCCATCATTTATAGTCTGAACAATACTGACGTGAAGGAGAAATTGAAAAAGCAAAATATACTGTCCATATTTTTGATTCAAAAATAGGATAAATATATACAATATGGTCACGTCGACATCTCTAATAACTTTCCCAAACTTATGCGAAACATTCCATTTACCTCACGCCGAAATTTTCCGATATCTACAAATTTAAAAAAAAATTCCCCAATACATAACTAGGGGCACTATGCTGAACCAGCTCTCTCCATTTGAACGTATATGTTTAAAGGACCCACACACCCACAGGTCTTATCTCGACTCTCTATGTCCAATTGCTTACTAAACCAGAGGCAGGGCCTCCCCCATATGAAGCTAAATGGGAAAGCGACTTAGGGCACACACTTGACAGAGCAGAGTGGTCTGAAATTTTCATCTGCTACTAAATCCTCATCTTCCAATATTGTTGCGGTGGAGGCCTCCTACAAAGTCCTTACACGTTGGTACTTTGTCCTGCCAGAATCGCTAAGTTTGCACCTAACCAATCGGCACTCTGCTTTCACAGCTGCTCTAAGCTGGGCACACATTTCCATATATGGTGGCAATGGCCGATTGCCAACGCCTTCTGGACTGAAGTCTTCACACCTGCCTCTATGATGTTTGATGTACACCTCTTACCAGACCCAGTGACAGTGCTACTAAATTTGAAACCGGACCTTCTAACACACAAACAATTTAAACTTCTTACACAGTTCCTTACAGCCATGAAGCAGACTATAGCCAAGGCTTGGAAAACACCCACATTGAATGTTTTGGAAACCAAACATAGAATGAACCACACACTGTTACATGCCAAGATGGAAGCTTTGGACAACGACACATTGGACAAATTTGACAATCTATGGAGGCCATGGAAAACTCAGGGCCTTTCACCAGGCTTTAACGAACTGGTACTCCTCTCCTGGTAGATAATTTCTCACCGGACATACCATTTATGTCTCGCTTGGGGTTGCTCTATCCTTAGGATTCTCTTCCTCTCTTCCCTATTTTTCCTCCTACATTCCGATCGGTCTTTCCTTCCCATTCCTTTTTCCCTACACCCATATCAACTCAGCCAACAACACAATAACCTCTCCTAGTACTAGTCCACCTAAAATGCCCTCTATATGGACTTTGCAAGCACGCATAAGCGTGATACCATGCTCACCATGGTGAAGATCCATTGCTAGATTTTAATAATACTGTATTATCGGAGGCTGCGCCCAGAGGGTTCTTTCATATGAGCATAGCTAATCATCGAATCATGGCACACCTCTCAGCTATAAGGACATTAGCAACAGGGCCCTTGCTCTGCTAACATTCTAGTTACACCAATATCTGCATAATTCTCTAATTAATATTTTGAATGGTTCTGACTTATATTACCCTTATACTGAGAAATTATGAGAGGGTCGTATTGTCTACCCCCCTTCCCCTCCCCTGGCACAGTTTGTTCACATATGGGGTGCTCAGGGAGGATCGAGAGCACCTCCCATCCTACTCTCACACCTCGACAATATATAACTCTGTCCTCTTCGAATTCAAATTTTGTTTTTGTTTTGTCATATGCGTGCACTCACGCATACATATGTTTTGTGCAACAGATATGGAAACTATTGCTCACCTTCCTTCTTCCAGTTGTTCTTTCTGAAAATTCTAATAAAACATTTTGAACAAAAATAGGATACATAAAATATCCATTGTTGATCAACCAGCACATCCACAGAGTTTTTTTTTTTTTTTTTTTTAATTGGATAGAGTGCAGAAGATTTGGAACTTTTGCTGAGTTTTAAAAGCTGTATGTGACACTGTTGAAGAGATCCTTCCTGTTCTCTGTGACACCCAACAACTGCAAGAAAAAGTGAGGGGATATCATTTTCAAGGGGACACAGACAGAAAAAAAATAATTGGAAGTCAAGCTCAACATTTACTGAAGTGCCAAAGATTCACAGAGAGCTGCTTAACAGAGACATTAAATATATAAAAAGCATATATAGTACATTCCTTGCAACTAGAGATGAGTGTATTGGCCTGGGTTTGGTTCCTGGAAGGTTCTGCAAACCCAGCCTGAAATTCACAAATCTGGAAACTAGTGCTTGAATTCTATTGATATCTACGAAAGCCACATCCTATTTTTTTTTTTTAATCAATTTACAATTTGTCAAAATCAATGTATATTGTTCAAACTGAGGTTATGGTTTTACCTTTTTTTTATTTAAGAGACTGGAGTTTTAGAAGAGTATATATAAAATGTAAAAACATACATATAAGTATGCTTTTAAGGGATTGTAATAGGCTTGGGTCCTCCAAGGTAGAATTGTATGTAACAGTCTTGTATTCGCTCTTCATCAGTAAAGTCTAATAAAATTATTTTTATTGACAACTTTTGAAAAATTCCACATAGAATTAAATCATAACACAAGGGCAAAAGGGTACCTCATCTTTGCACTATAAATATATTGATAGAATCATGGATCACACACACACAGAGTAGCACACATAGGGTTTTTTACCTTCATGCATAAAAAACCTTCAGCCTTTACAACAACTTAAATGCCCTTATGATCCTTGTGATTTGTTTTATCACTATTCTCCTACCCTTTGTGTTTATCCTCAGAACGTATATTTATATCTTGTTTTCTGTGTTAAGATAATTCCCTCCTCCTCCCAAAGCACAGGGGGCATTTGCTGCACCAGACATTAAAAGATATTACAATGCAGTAATACTAGTAGTGATGGGCCATACGCCCCCTGTTCGGTTCGCACCAGAACATCTCGAACAGGGAAAAAGTTCTAGCAAACATGCAAACTCTATTAAATTCTATAGGACATGAACATGAAAAATCAAAAGCCCTCATTTTAAAGGCTTTTATGCAAGTTATTGCCATAAAAAGTGTATGGGGACCTGGGTACTGCCCTGGGAAACATGTTTTAATGTAAAAAAAAATGTTTTAAAACTATAATTTTTACAGGAGCAGTGATTTTAATAATGCTTAAAGTGAAACAATAAAAATGAAAATTCCTTCAAATATCATGCCTGGGGGGCCCACTGAATGTGCCTGTAAAGTGGCGCATTTGTGCGATGTATGTAGCCTGCTTCAGCAATAGAGATGGCCTTGCGGTTCGCCCGGGGGTCGGTTCGCGGCAAATTTTGCTTGTTTGCTACCCGCCAAATTTGCGAAGACATGGCATTGTTCGTGGCGGCCATATTAGTTTACATTGGGGAGAACTTTGACCAATGACACAGCTGTCAGGTGGAACGGGATAGCCAATTAAAAAATTTCAGCACATGGACATGCCCCTTACCCTATAAATAGACCTGAGCTGTCAGCCATTTCACATTCTGCTTTTTGCCAGCGTAGGGAGAGGTCTGCTGTGTTCATGAGGGAGAGATTGCCAGACACAAATAGCTCTGTGAAGATGCAAAAAAGTCCTTTTCAGGGCTGGTATTTCGGTATAGGTCTACTAGTATCTTTTCAGGTTAGGGGCAGGTATCCAGTCGGCGCTTTAGGGGCAGTTAGAGATCGGCAGCAGTCACACAAATCGCACTCTGTTAATGTCCACAAAAGTCCTTTTCAGGGTTGGTATTTCGGTATAGGTCCAGTCTCTTTTCAGGTTAGGGACAGGTATCCAGTCTGTGCTTTAGGGGCAGTTAGAGAGATCGGCTGCAGTCACACAAATCGCTCTATTAATGTCCACAAAAGTCATTTAAAGGGCTGCAATTTTTGGTATAGGTCCAGTCTCTTTTCAGGTTAGGGGCAGGTATCCAGTCTGTGCTTTAGGGGCAGTTAGAGATCGGCAGCAGTCACACAAATCGCTCTGTTAATGTCCACAAAAGTCATTTAAAGGGCTGCAAATTTTTTTGGTATTGCTGTTCAGTGCACTAAAAAAAGGGGGAGGGAGGGGGGTAATCCACAGTATAAAATACTTTGTAGAAAGCATATTATAGTGGATTAGTAGTAATATTGTGCACTGTGAAGCATTGTGACAGGTGTGGTGACTGAGTGTTGCTGCAGCAATACTACAAACAGTGACAAAAGCACTTATAATTAGAGTTGAGCGCACACCTGGATGTTCGGGTTCGGCGGGTTCGACCGAACTTGAAAAAAAAGTCCGGGTTCGTGACCCCGGACTTAACCCGAACTTTGTCCCGATCCCGAAGCCCATTGAAGTCAATGGAGACCCGAACTTTTGAGCACTAAAATGCCTCTAAAACAAACATGGAAAGGGCTAGAGGGCTGCAAATGGCAGCAAAATCATCTTAAGAGCATGGCAAGTGCTCTGCAAACAAATGTGGATAGGGAAATAACTTAAAATAACTTAAAAAATAAAAATAAAAAATAATCATCTTAAATGATGTAGGAGGAGGACGAGGCCTGGAGGTAGGAGGTTGAGGTGGCGGAGGATATGGCGGTGGATATGACGGTGTAGGTGGAAGTGGCGGCGGCAATGGAGGAGGAGGACGAGGTAGCCAACACTGGTTTTGGTTTTTAATAAAAAAAAATTTTAATTCGGGTACACCCCAAAAGAATAAGAAAGATCAAATCCAGCAATGGCTGGGTAAGGCCGGTATACATGTCTATTCTGCACAAGGTACAGACAAGTCCTGTGGGATCCATGCCTGGTTCATTTTAATCAACGTGAGCTTGTCCACATTGGCTCAGGTCAGGCGGCTGCGCTTGTCTGTGATAACGCCCTCAGCCGTGCTAAATACACATTCAGATAATACACTGGCTGCAGGGCAGGGCAGCACCTCCAAGGCGTAAAGGGAAAGCTCAGGCCATGTGCCCAACTTGGAGACCCAGAAGTTGAAGGGGGCAGACCCGTCATTCAGTACGTCTAGGCGTGTGCACACATACTTCTCCACCATGTTAGTAAAATGCTGCCTCCTGCTAAGACGTTCCATATCAGCTGTTGGTACAGCTGCTTGTTGTGGCGTGCTGACAAAGCTTTTCCACATTTCGGCCATGCTAACCCTGCCTTCTGAGGTGCTGCGGTGCCCTGGCAGTGTTGACGACCTCTTCCTCCTCCTCCCTTGCCTTGGCCTTGTGCTTCCACTGTGCCCCCGCTGTCAGGTGGGAATGCCACGAGCAGCGCGTCTACCAGCGTGTGCTTATACTCGCGCATCTTCCGATCACGCTCCAGTGAGGGAATTAAGGACGGTACATTGTCCTTGTAACAGGGATCCAGCAGGGTGGCCACCCAGTAATCAGCACAAGTTACTATGTGGGAAACTCGGCAGTCGTTGCGGAGACACTGCAGCATGTAATTGCTCATGTGTGCCAGGCTGCCCAGAGGCAACGAAAAGCTGTCCTCTGTGGGAGGTGTATCCGCTGTGTCCTCCGTATCCCCCCAGCCATGCACCAGTGATGGCCATGAGCTGGCCTGGGTGTCACCCTGCTGTGAACATGGTTCCATATCCTCCTCCATCTACTCCTCCTCATCCTCATTATCCTCCAGAACTGTGCCCCTGCTGGACAATTGTGTCCCTGGCGTTTGTGTGTGCAGGAACCCACCCTCGGAGCCACTTGCGAATGACTGCCCTGAAAGCCTTGGAAATTTTACCTCTTCATCCTCCTCCTCATCATCATGTGCCACATCCTCTTCCATCATCGCCCGAAGTGTTTTTTTAAGAAGGCATAGAAGTGGGATAGTTAAGCTGAGAACGGCATCATCGGCACTGGCCATGTTGGTGGAGTACTCGAAACAGCGCAACAAGGCACACAGGTCTCATATGGTGACCCAGTTATTGGTGGTGAAGTGGTACTGTTCCGCAGAGCGACTCACGTGTGCGTGCTGCAGCTGAAACTCCACTATGGCCTGCTGCTGCTCGCACAGTCTGGCCAGCATGTGCAAGGTGGAGTTCCACCTTGTGGGCACCTCACATATGAGGCGGTGAGCGGGAAGGCCAAAGTTACTGACAGGCGAGCAGCAGCAGGGTGAGAACGCCGAAAGTGCACACAGACGGCCCGCACTTTCTGCAGCAGCTCTGAAATATCGGGGTAATTTCTAAGGAACCTCTGCACCACCAAATTCAGCACATGTGCCAAGCAAGGGGTGTGTCAAACCGGCTAGACCCAGAGCTGCTATGAGATTTCGCCTGTTATCGCACACCACAAGGCCGGGCTTGAGGCTCACTGGCAGCAACCACTCATCGGTCTGCGGTTCAATGCCCCTCCACAACTCCTGCACGGTGTGTGGTTTTTCATCCAAACAGGCAAGTTTTAAAACTGCCTGCTGTCGTTTACCCCAGGCTGTGCTGAAGTTGGTGGTGAAGGTGTTACGCTGACCAGAAGAGGAAGCGGTAGAGGATGAGGAAGCGGAGTAGGAGGAGTTAGGAACAGGAGGCAAACGTAAGTGCCCTGCAATCCTCGATGGTGGAAGGACATGAGCCAAACTGCTATCCGCCTCAGGCCCAGCCACCACTGCATTTACCCAGTGTGCTGTTAGGGAGATATAACGTCCCTGACCGTGCTTATTGGTCCACGTATCCTTAGTTAGGTGGACCTTGCCACAGATGGCGTTGCACAGTGCACACCTGATTTTGTCACCCACTTGGTTGTGCAGGGAAGGGATGGTTTGCCTGGAAAAGTAGTGGCGGCTGGGCACGAAGTACTGTGGGACAGCCACTGCCATAAGGCTCTTAAAACTCTGCATCTCCACCAGCCGGAATGACAGCATTTCAAAGGCCAGGAAACCACTCGTGTCCTGACATCAGCACGTTGTCTGAAGAAGAACTGCCATGCTAGGGAACTCCTGTGAGCTGGCTTTGGTGTGCTCGGTCCCTCCGCTTTTGCACCCTGCTCCCTCTTCTGCTGTGCTGGTGGCTCTGTGCGACCACCGCCTCTTCCTCCAAACTACTCAGGTCACCTGCATGACGTTCATTCCATGTGGGGTCGAGGACCTCATCATCCACCACATCATCTTCCACGCAGTCTTCACCCCTGCAACTCTTGTCGGTCTCCACAATTCGGAATTCCGCAGCAGTTGGCACCTGTATTTCGTCATCATCCGAGACGTGCTGCGATGGTCCTCCCATGTACTCATCTTGAGACATAAGTGGTTGGGCATCGGTGCACTCAATCTCTTCCACTTCTGGGGCAGGGCTAGTTGGATGGCCCTGGGAAACCATGCTAACAGAGTCATCAAAAAGAAGAAGAGACTGCTTGGCTGATTTGCAAGGGGGTGAGGTGAATGATTGATGGTCATCGGCTGCAGGTGGCAACTCTGACCTTTCAGCAGAAGACTGGGTGGGAAACAATGTGAAGGAACTGGAGGCACTGTCAGCAACCCAATCTACTATCGCCTGTACTTGTTCTGGCCTCCAAATTTATAGAGGCGCATTAGGCCCTGCCAAATACTGCTGTAAGGTTCTGTCGCCTACTCACAGCTGAGAAAGGTGTTTCACTTGTGCGTGTAGCTGCCACAGATCGACCACATCCTCTCCTTGCAACAGGAGCTCCACCAGCAGCACCACCACCCAGCACTAACATGGTGGAGCAGTATGTGTGCACACGCCTAGATGTACTCAATGACGGCTCTGCCCCCTTCAACTTCTGGATCTCAAAATTGGGCACATGGCCTGAGCTTGCCCTTTACGCCTTGGAGGTGCTGGCCTGCCCTGCAGCCAGTGTATTATCTAAACGTGTATTTAGCACAGCTGGGGGCGTTATCACAGACAAGCGCAGCCGTCTGTCCTGAGCCAATGTGGACAAGCTCACGTTCATTAAAATGAACCAGGCATGGATCCCACAGGACTTGTCCATACCTTGTGCAGAATAGACATGTATACTGGCCTTACCCAGCCATTGCTGGATTTGACCTTTCTTACTCTTTTGGGGTGTACCCTAATTTAAAAAGAAATACAATTAAAAACAAAAACCAGTGTTGGCTACCTCGTCCTCCTTCACCGCCGCTTCCACCTACACCGCCACATCCACCGCCACCGCCACCTCAACCTCCTATTCCATATGGGCCTCGTTCTCCTCCTCCACCGCCGCCGCCGCTTCCCCCTACACCGCCATATCCTCTGTGACCTCAACCTCCTACTCCATATGAGCCTCGTTCTCCTCCTATATCATTCAAGATGATTATTTTTTATTTTTCTGTTTCTTATGTTATTTTAAGTTATTTCCCTATCCACATTTGTTTGCAGAGCACTTGCCATGCTCTTAAGATGATTTTGCTGCCATTTGCAGCTCTCTAGCCCTTTCCATGTTTGTTTTAGAGGCATTTTAGTGCTCAAAAGTTCGGGTCTCCATTGACTTCAATAGGGTTCGGGATCGGGACAAAGTTCGGGTTAAGTCCGGGGTCACGAACCCGGACTTTTTTTTCAAGTTCGGTCGAACCCGCCGAACCTGAACATCCAGGTGTTCACTCAACTCTAGTTATAATCTCTCCTTTAGGACCTCAGTGGAATGGATTTCCCATTGGATTCAGTCCACTGCCTATTGGGTCTCCCAGGTATTTTTAGGGCTGCCAAGAGACTGGTTGCTTTCATTCTGTTAGCTGCAAAAAGGGTTATACCCACATGTTGGTTATTCTCTATCCCTTCTACACATTCCCAACTGCTACAAACCATATTCCACATACGAAGAATGGAACACTTAACAGCGGTGGTACATAACTCTTTACCCATTTCTCAAAGTTTTAGGATTTGTTGAACGATTCTCAATTTAATTTAGAGTCTACTTCCCATACCCCTGAATAAATACCTCTTTTCCTTTGAATATTACTGTGTTTGATTACCTATACACACATGTCAGCTATTTCGCCCTGTACAATGGTGTTCTCTTCTCCCCTTAATAGGAGCCTGTAAAGCAGACCCAGAGGATTTACAGTGATATAAAGCCTGTGTGGGGGCGGGATTGCCCTCTTGGTACCATGGACTGGATCTGCAAGCTGTGACTCGTGTGGTAGTGGCCTGGTTGTTGCCTGTTCTACAGGGGGAGAGAGGGAATCATTGTGAATGGGTGCGGGTGCATCCCCTGCCAGCAACATCTAATCACTCGGCAGCAGCCTGGAGGCCACCTTCATCCCATCCACTCAAGATCCAGCTGGACGGTCAAGTGCTGTCCCTTGCAGTAGACTCTGCTGGGCGTGCTACAGAACCCTTACACTGCTTATCAACCTAGAAGGATGAACATTTTAGTGTGCCTAGGAGGAGAAGGTGCATCATCCAGCCCTACTGCCTGCAACTTATCAAAGTCTATGGCAGGTTGAAGCTAGACGGGACTCAACGGTGTACCCAGTGGTACTCACATTTAGAGCCCTATGTGTGGAATGCATGGAATGCAGAAGACCTATGTTCCAGGCATTCTACCCTAAATGCATAATGCCAGTACAACATAGAGTCCTGTCTAGCTTCAACCTGCCATAGACTTTGACAAGTTGCAGACAGTTGGGCTGAATGATGCACCTGTCCCTCCCAGACGGAATACAATACAGGAGGAATGCACAGCAGTTAGATGCCTCCATGTGCAAGGAACCTAAAGTAGACACAAAGGAGGTACACAGAAAGAGTAGCTAAAGCAGAGTACTTGGACCAAACTTGAATGACTTTATTGCTTCTCATGTGAACTTTGAAGATTAATTTCTCCAGAGTGTCTACAGCTATAGAAGTTTTTAATGGCTTTTTAAAACATTTATCTACTTTTTGTTAAGAGTATGTAAATAGTCAAATGTCCATAGCCTGGCCAAAGTTCTGCTTTAAAGGATCAGTTCATCATTTAAAAAAAAAAAATGCACATCTTTTTGCAGGTAAAAATAAGCATTTCTTATTTTTTAATAGGAGCCTGTAAAGCATTGCACCCACGGTCAGCAGATCATGTGTGCAATCTTAGGTTCCTGCAGACTGTTAGTGTAGCTGTCTGCCTGTACCACGTATGGATAGGCAGTTGCTGAATGACAGGAAGAATTATTAAACTATCAAGAACACTCATCAGAGCCCTGGTAGTTCGTTGGGAACTACAAGCTGTCAGCCTCAATGGATGATGGTAATTTAAGTTCTCCCATTCACAAAATTCTGTGAAAGAATGATGCAGCCAGGTGGATTGAGCCCCCATTTTTTCAAATTGTGACAGCGGGTGCTAGAGGAAGATCCTCATCCTGCCATCACAACAGCGACTCCGGGGGGGTGTTCAGTTATAGTGCAACCTACATGTAGGTGTAACATGTAACATGTTACTAAAGGTAAACTTATCCTTCATAGTATACACATTAACATTCCCTTACTGTTTTTTTTTTTAACATTGTGTAAATAAAATAAACCTTAACAATATGAGTTAAAAATAATTTGATTGGAAATCCCAGATTAGCATTAAAATATTTATTTAGAACATGTTTGTAAGTAAAAATTATCCTCCTGAGCCTTTTAAGTCATTTATTTTTTTATATAAGTTCAGAAGCTTAATCTCATGTCATATGCTGCATTACAAGCCAGGCACGTGAGTACATTATACACATTTCACGAGGCATTCAGTAATCTTTTTATTTACAAAACACTTAGACTTCAAAGCCCCAAATGATAATAATACCAATTCAACGTATGATGAAGTTGTGGGAACAATCCAGAACAGAAAACAAAAAAGTTAAAACCCTGGCTTAGAATCCAAACTCCATCAAAAAAAAAAAATAGTGTTCATCAATAAAACTGTATCTGCATTTTATATTTAATTCAGTAAGTTTATTAAATAAATACATAAATACAAACAAAACAGCATATAAGGTAAAACCAATTGGCCATGGTGTAACTATAAAATATAGAAAAGGCTGGTACCCTCAAAAGAAAAGCTTGCTAATAATAAAAAGGTTAATCAGGGGAGCAAGGGCAGCAAACCCCCTTCGTGAAAATCAATATGGATTCAATGCCCTGCAAGGCCTTTTGCATCAAAAAATTCAATCCTGTGAGGTTTTGTATTTTATATATTTTTTTCTATATTTTTAGTTATACTTTTGACAATTGTCTTTAATATTATATGCTGTTTTGCTTGTCTTTATTTCTTTATTAAACTAAACTACTTAATTAAATGTACATGTGGATTGTCGGTGGGTGGATGCAGACATATCTTTATTGACTAACAACATTTTTTTAACAGTATTTGTAGTCTAATTCAGGGTCTAAACTTTATTGTTTTGAAATTGTTTTATTAATAATTAAATATGGTCACAGTAAGTTGGACCCTATAGAGAATCCATAGACCAGTTCTTTCTGGAAAGCATGTGCACATGTGTCTCAAAGTGTGTGTACAAAATGGACTAATTGCAAGAAAGGAAATTCTTTCATTGTAATGTCTGTATAGCTAGGGTAGATGAAGACTCTACTACTTGCTTGATTAAATGTGTTTTCTTGTAATAATTTTTTATACTGTGTTAATGAAAAATGATTTGGAATATACCTGATCAAATGCTACTTACTTTATACATATGTAAGAATTATTTGTATTTTGTTATTCTTATTTTTATTCTCTAAATGTAAAGCTTTATGTTTTACTATTTACCATTTGCATTCTTTGAATTTAACAA
The DNA here is from genome assembly GCF_965119305.1 of Pelophylax lessonae. NCBI lineage: Eukaryota > Metazoa > Chordata > Amphibia > Anura > Ranidae > Pelophylax > Pelophylax lessonae. The sequence goes on from NC_138770.1 coordinate 98,485,308, forward strand.
TGTATTTACAAGGCTGTAAACAAGGTTTGCCATGTGTTAAGAATGATTTAAACAAAAAATCTGTTGCGGCAAAAATCTGAATCCTAAATTGTTATTAGAATGATTATTTCTGCTGTTATTAATAGTATTTTTTTTGTATTATCCTACAATATTATAACTGTGTAATGCCACAAGGGAAAGATTTAAAGTGTAGCTTATATTTAGTTTGACATAATGAAGTTGATGTATTAAAAAAATAGTGACTGTTTACCATGTAAAGTGTAAGTATACTTTGCAAAGTGAATGGTCCTTTAAACTGACATACACTGTATATAGTTAGTGGATTTTTGAACAGAATTTTTTTGTACATTTAATGACTGAACAAATGTTGTTTGTTAAATACTTAAAAATTTTGTTTGCATTTAACACTTTCATTTGAAATTAATGTAATTAATGTAATTTTCCAAACAAAAACCACATTCACTGTTAGAAATTTGTTTATTCGTAAAAAAATTTCCATCCTGCTCCTTTGAATTTTCTAATCGCGGTGGTCAAAAACAAATGTCGATTATACCTTACTAGCGATTAGAAAGTCAAGCTAATTTTCTAAAACAAAAAAGTTCAAATGGAATTCTACTAGTATATAGGTAAGCTTGAATACTATGGAGTTGATTTACTAAAGGCAAATAAACAGTTCAGTTTGTTTGCAAGGGAATTTTCCCCAGAGCTGAATGTGGATTAGGTAAAATATCACTTTGCAAACAATACCCCAATCAAGTTGAGTTGGGCTAAGTGAACATCCTTTATTAATTTATTAAATCAACCCTATTCTGTCTGAGCCTGATACTTCACTTTTTTGAGTTTCAGTGGGCAGAGGTCAAATGAAACTGCTGCCATGTGAGCTGCCTAAGATCACATAGTAGGGTTAATAAACCAAAGGAATAGAGATTATTCACTTAAAATGTTCGTGTTCATTTAGCTTGAATAAGATGAAGCTATGTATACTTTGAATAAAATGTATGTTCATCAAAAACTGTTTTCTTAGTATTATGTGCAAGACAACAATTTATAGCTTTTTTTTTAAATTCGCCCCTTGACCATTGCACAGGTAACTCAGTGGTAGTAGTATTAGGGGCCTCATATGCAGCCCCTGACATCACCAACTGGTGGCACATAATAGTCACTAAATGTATTGTTATTGAAAGCTGTCAGACACTGAATTTTGCAATAGTGGATGGTCGGAGATTGCAAACGTGCTTTAGAATTTTTCGGAGACAGTCATAGCCTGAAGACATACACTATATTACCAAAAGTATTGGAAACCTGCCTTTACACCCACAATAGCTTGAATGGAATTCCAGTCTTAGTCAGTAGGGTTTAATATTGAGTTGACCCACCCTTTGCAGTTGTAACAGCTTCAACTCTTCTAGGAAGGCTGTCCACAAGGTTTAGGAGTGTGTCTATGGGAATGTTTGGCCATGTTTCCAGAAGCGCATTTGTGAGGTCGGGCACTGATGTTGGAAAGAAGGTCTGGCTCACAGTCTGCACTCTAATTAACCCCAAAGGTGTTCTATCAGGTTGAGGTCAGAACTTTGTGCAGGCCAGTCAAGTTCCTTCACCCCAAACTCGCTCATCCATGTCTTTATAGACCTTGCATTGTGTACTAGTGCGCAGTCATATTGGAACAGGAAGGACCTACCCCAAACTGTTCCCACAAAGTTGGGGGCATAGAATTTATCCAAAATGTCTTGGTATGTTGACGCCTTAAGAGTTCCCTTCACTGGAACTAAGGGGCCAAGCCCAATCCCAGAAAAACAAACCCACATCATAATCGCCTCTCCAAATAATTTGGACCAGTGCACAAAGCAAGGTTCTTAAAGACATGGGTGAGTGAGCTTGGGCTGGAGGAACTTGACTGGCCTGCACAGAGTCCTGACCTCAACCCAATAGAACATCTTTGGGATGAATTAGAGCGCAGACTGCAAGCCAGACCTTCTCTCCAACATCAGTGCCTAACCTCACAAATGCCCTTATGAGACAATAGTCAAACATTCCCATAGACACACTCCTAAACCTTGTGGACAGCCTTCCTAGAAGAATTGAAGCTGTTATAGCTGCAAAGGGTGGTCCAATTTAATATTGAACCCTATGGACTAAGACTGGGATGCCATTAAAGTTCATGTGGGTGTAAAGGCAGGCGTTCCAATACTTTTGGTAATATAGTGTATTGCATGAGACTACCATACTGTTATTACTGAGCTTATACATTTCAACATTTCCACATTTGGTCTTCCTGCAGCCTTTTCAAAAACTTCTTTTGACATTTTTGCTCTTCTACTCTTAGAAAGATCCATTATAAACTATAAGAAAAGAGAGAGACAGCAAAGAAAAAAGTAAGACGCTGTAAAAACCAAACCATTAACTTCTAGAAGCAATTTTAAAGAAATATTTTCCTATACTGGTTAAAATAAGCCCCAGAATAAACCACTGTCTGCAGGAATCATAGAAGTTTGCACAGTAAGTGCCAAAGAGCCACATGTGGATGTCCAGGCTGCAGGTTGTATACTAGGGCTTTAACTAATACTGTGCAATGGGCAAGTTGATAATAAATAATAGAAACAATAATGTTTCCTTGCTCATACCCACCGCCATGCATTCCCCTGTACCATGCCCACAGCACTGCATTCTCCTGTACCATGCCCGCAGCCCTGCATTCTCCTGTACCATGCCCGCAGCCCTGCATTCTCCTGTACCATTACCATGCCCGCAGCCCTGCATTGTCCTGTACCATGCCCACAGCCCTGCATTCTCCTGTACCATGCCTGCAGCACTGCATTCTCCTGTACCATTACCATGCCCGCAGCCCTGCATTCTCCTGTACCATGCCCGCAGCCCTGCATTCTCCTGTACCATTACCATGCCCGCAGCCCTGCATTGTCCTGTACCATGCCCCCAGCCCTGCATTGTCCTGTACCATGCCCACAGCCCTGCATTCTCCTGTACCATGCCCGCAGCACTGCATTCTCCTGTACCATTACCATGCCCGCAGCCCTGCATTGTCCTGTACCATGCCCACAGCCCTGCATTCTCCTGTACCATGCCCACAGCACTGCATTCTCCTGTACCATTACCATGCCCGCAGCCCTGCATTCTCTTGTACCATGCCCGCAGCCCTGCATTCTCTTGTACCATGCCCACAGCCCTGCATTCTCCTGTACCATGCCCGCTGCCCTGCATTCTCACCCTAGACTTATACTCGAGTCAATCATTTTACCCATTTTTTTGTGGTAAAATTAGGGGTCTCGGCTTATACTCGGGTCGGCTTATACTCGAGTATATACAGTATATCATATTGCTGGCGTATGCCATATGAGACTCACATGCAATTACATTAGAAAGAACTGTATGTTTAAAATGCAAAAAAAAAAAAAAGTTAAAAAAAAAAAAATCTAGAAAGGACTGTCGTACGATATTTCTAAATGTGTGTACAGGGCTTAAAACGACTTTCTTTAAAACTAACACTATTCAAAACAGAAAAAAAAACATGTTTGTATTACTTTTTAATTTAAGTACTGACAAAGTTATTGTCAAATAAACAGGCTCATTGCCGGAATGTAAAAAATAAAATATTTATATTATATTGCTCGTAGAGGGTACAAGGGTTGAAGTGCTTAACTTTTTTTATGCTTTTTGTTATATTTTTCTGTAAACATTTTGTAAATATTCATTAGGAGCTGTAAACTTTAATTTGTATTTTTACGTAATGCATCTCATATTTTCAAGGTACTTGCCTGATGGACCTTATCAACAAGACCCTGGCCACTGAATTCATATTGGTGGGATTTACAGATGATCCCAAGATAAATGCTGGACTTTTTGTTCTCTTTTTAACAATTTATTTGATCACACTAGTTGGAAATGCCTTTATGCTATGCATAATAATCATCAGTCCTCATTTACATGTCCCTATGTACTTTTTTCTCTGCAACTTAGCATTTATTGATTTCTTTTACTCCACAAACTCTATGCCAAGGATTTTGGTGGACCTGCTTTCAAGTAGAAGAGTTATCACTTTACTTGGTTGTGGGGTTCAAGTTCATGTTGGCATGTTTCTGGGAAATTCAGAAAGTGCTTTACTCATGGTCATGGCTTACGACAGATACAACGCCATCTGTAATCCACTGTACTACCCAGTTCTTATGAGGTGGAGCATTTGCTATGGACTAATCTTCTTTGTTTGGACTTACAGTTTTGCGATCTCTGTGGTTCCAGGACTCCTACAGCCGATGAGGGTGTGTTACCCTAACATAATCAACCATATTTCCTGTGAAGTTCTTGCAGTAATAAAGTTGTCCTGTGACAACACAGAGAAAAACGAACTGGTCATATTTTCTATAAGTTTTTTTTCTCTTCTAGTCCCATTTGCATGTATTATAGTGTCCTATATTTGCATTATACACTCCATAGTGAAGCTTCATTCTGTGGGAAAGTCAAAGGCTTTCTCCACGTGCACCTCCCATGTGATCGTTGTGGTTTTGTTCTATGGGACAGCAATGATCATGTATTTTGGTCCTTCATCTCGTTATTCGTCCAACAAGGGCAAATACATCTCTGTTTTTTATGGGGTTGTCATACCGATGCTAAATCCCTTGATCTATAGTCTCAAGAACCAAGAAGTAAAAAAAGTGTTGTGGCTGACGGGTCCTGGCCATTGTGCAATTATGCACTAATTGTATTTAAAAATTGTAATGCAGGTTCTTAAAGATATTTAAAATATGGAATCATTCAAAATACATTAAATATATTTTTACCTATTTTTAGTATATTTACCTTAACCACTTTCTGACCGCCTAATGTACATTTACTGTGGCAGGTCGGCTCACGTCAAAATCACATACCTGTACCTCATTTTGTGCAATAGCTACAAGGGGGTGCGTGCACGGACAGAGGGGGAGTCAATCAGCTGGTCGGGTGGCCACCCGCAATCGTTCCCGAGTAAACAAGGCAGATCGCTGTTCTGACAGGGGAGAAGATAGAGATCTTGTGTTTCTGCTAAGCAGAAAAACGGATCTCTGTCTTCCCCCAATCAGAGCAACCCCCACACAGTTAGCAAGCACCCCCTAGGGATACATTTAACCCCCTGATGTTAACCCCTTCATTAGTTCATCAGTGTCATTAGTACAGTAACAGTGCATATTTTTAGCACTGATCCCTGTAATAATGTCCCTGGTCCCCAAAATAGTGTCAAAAGTGACAGTCAGGTGTCCGATTTGTTTGCCGCAATGTTGCAGTCCCGCTAAAAATCGCTGATCGCCACCATTACTAGTTAAAAAAACAAATAAAAATGCCTTACAGTGAGGCATAGAATCTTTCCATGACCAAATTTATGTCTTTGGGGGACGAGACCAGGGAGCCTGCGTGATCCCTCAATGACTTAATTGGTATGACTGTGTGCGGACCTTTGCAGAGACGTGCAAGGAGTTTGCCCGACTTGTTTCCAAATTTATGAAACTGTAAATCGTGTACCGACTTATGGAATTGTTCCTGAGCCAGTGCCCATTTATCAAAATCTTGCTTAGCTTCCTTCCACTGTGTTACGTGTAGGGGTATATGTTGCTGCTGGAGACGAGCGTGCGCAGCCTGGAGCGCCGCACTGGCCTTAAGATAGCCAGCCGTCGCTTTCCTTTTGTATGACGAAGCGAAGGCGATGATACGCCCTCTGAGGACAGCCTTGCCCGTCTCCCACAGCAACACCGGGTCGTCAGCGTGTTGGGCATTATCCGAGAGGAAGGCCTGCCATGTATCCTCCAGTACGCTACGTAGTTCAGCATTATTTGCCAAGTATGAGGGGAAGCGCCAAAGTTTATAGGAAGGCTGTGGGGTGGAGATCGAAAGGGTTATCGAGAGGGGGGAGTGATCGGAGATCACCATATCGTGGAATTCAGGGGAGTGCATTATGCGCAGACTCGGGTGATTGCCTAGAAAGTAGTCGATGCAAGAAAAGGAGTTGTGTGGTGAGGAGTAGAAGGAATAAGATCTATCAATGGGGTATGTCAGTCGCCAGAGGTCTTGAAGCTGGAGACTGTCAGCAAAGTTAGCAAGGAGGGAAGGGGCGACATCCGTCGGGTGGTGTGATTTGGGAATGGGAGTCGACCTATCCATGAGGGGGTCCATCACTGCATTTAGGTCACCCCCCAGTAGAAGAGGTAAGTGGACATGAGGGGCCAGGAGGCCTGTCAACTGCTGGAAAAAGGATACGGACGGGGGGGTGGGGGCATAGACATTAGCTAAGATCACTAATCCAGAGTGTAGAGTCAGTTGGAGGATCAGCAGTCGACCCTCGTCATCTGAATGTAACTGTGAAATGTCGATGGTGACCCGCTTGTGGACTAGGATCAGTACACCAGCTTTACCCTTGGGGGATGGAGAACCGTATACCCGACCCACCCATAACTTTTTCATACGATCTATGTCAGACTGGGACAGGTGTGACTCTTGGAGGAGAGCTATGTCGGTGTTTAATCTGCGCAAGTGCCGCAGTATGGCCATGCGTTTATTGGGAGAGCGCAAACCCTTCACATTCCACGAGGTTATGCGCAAGTCAAGGTGGGCGCAGCAGGAGGATTAGGAGCTTGCACAAAGGTAGTGAAGTAGGAAGTGAAGCGTGGGTCACTCGGACTGGGAGTACAGGGAAAGTGCAGGGAGGCACAGGGACGGCATGAAGGAAGGGGATAACCAGGGGAGACGGGCCGTACCGTTCCCACTCTAGCCAGGCTAGTGGGGGAAGGGACGAGACATACAAAAAAACAAATAAAGCAGTGTAACGTATCATAAGGAATGCGGACTTCGCTTTTTTCCGTATGGAAACATACCTCCGACAGCGTTACCGAGTAGTGGCTGGGCCCGCTCGCTCTGAGGTGAGATGAGACGTGCTGCAGAGAATAATGCAGATCATTCGCCAGGCATGGCATCCCGCTGGGGGTGACGGGGAGGCATCAGTACATCGGTAAGGCTGTGGGTAGGGGGATAACAGGTAAAGCATTATAAACAATTTCTACCGTAACATTGGCAAGTAAGCAGAGGTCATCATATATGCACTCAAGTGAGGCGCATCAGAGGGCTAAAAGGAGAGTCAGAAAGCCAGTCAAACAGTGGATCCAGGAGTATAGATTGGCTTGGTGTAAGCAGTAGGACAGCTCACTGCTACAGAGACAGGCTAACATTGCTTAGCAAGTAGAAACAAAAGGGAAAGTCAGCGGCGTCTGTCTCTGTGTGAGGAGTTGGAGGAGAAGCGACCCCTCTTAGGAGGTACCTTGCGGGGACTGCGAAGATCTCTATGAGGGGGCGAAGCAGACGATACCGCAGGGGGTAATGTATCCATCGAAAGATGAAGGTGGGTTTGTATGTATTCCGTGGCATCTTCCGGAAGGGAGAAGGCTTTTGTTTCGCCAAACTGATCCGTGAACCTAAGTGTGGCTGGATATGCTAGGGTAAACTTTAGGCCTTTTTGGAACAAGGCATTACAAGCTGGTTGAAATGCTTTGCGACGACGTGCCACTTCTTGTGAATAGTCTGCGAATAATAACAACTTATTGCCATCCAGGACCAATGACTTGGCATTCTTGAAGGAGCGGAGTATGGATAGCCTGTCAGCATAGTTCAAGTAGCGGACAATGACAGGTCGTGGGGTCTTACGATCATTGGAGGGCGCTCCCAAGCGGTGTGCTCGTTCAACAGTGCATGGGGCTGGAAGACCAAGAGCTTGGGGGATACGATTGGAGCAAATGTCAGGAAGGTGACCCGCATTAAATGATTCCGGCAGACCAATGACACGTAAATTGTTCCTACGAGACCTGTTCTCAAGGTCATCGATTTTCTCCAGTAAGTACTGCTGGGTTTGTGCAGTCTTAGTTTCGTTGGCAAAAGTGGATTGGATCTCCTCTTCCAGGTCGGAGACTCTGGATTCCACCTCCGTCAGTCGTTTGGCTTGGTCACCCAGCTCCTTCCTCAGCTGGGTGATCCCCGCAGTCACCGCCCGTTCCACCGCCTCAGTGATGGTGGGGGTGAGTATGGCAGCCACCGCTCGTGCCATGAGCTGGTACTGAGGGTCAGCAGCTAGTTGCGGCGGGAGAGCTGAGTGCTGTGGATCCGCGCCATCCACTACAGGTGCGGCGGCCATATTGCCTGAGGGCTGGGGAGCGGCCTGGAGCTGCGGATCAGGAGGCAGCACGGCCGGATTGCCGGAGGCTCCGTGGACAACGAACCGGTCCATCGATGCAGGGTGATGCAAGGAGACTCACCGGCACTAGATGGGGCGATGAGGGCCGTCAGCGAGCGGTGTAAGCGGGTTTTGTAAGCGGGGTTCGTCGGAGCCGCTGCGCTCACTCCCTCTCCATACGGCGCCGGAACCGGAAGTCATAAAAATGCCTTAAAAATACCAAATAGTTTGTAGACAGAATAACTTTTGTGCAAACCAATCAATATACGCTTATTGTGATTTTTTTTACCAAAAATATGCTACATAGTTAGTGAGGTTGAAAAAAGACATCAGTCCATCCAGTTCAACCTATGATGTGTGTGTGTGTTTGCTTTTAACCGTACATTGTATACCCAGATATGTTGTGGTCTTAAGGGTGCCCATCTAATAGTTTTTTGAAACTATCGATGCTCCCTGCTGATACCACTTCTTGTGGAAGAGAATTTCACATCCTTACCGCTCTGACAGTAAAGAACCCTTCACGCAGTTTAAAGTTAAACTGCTTTTATTCTAGTTTTAGCAAGTGGCCGTGTCTTATTGGATTCCCTTTATCTGAAAAGCTTGTTCCCTATGCTAGGTTCACCAGTTTGGTATTTGTACATTGATATCATATCCCCTATCAAGCGTCTGTTCTCCAGAGAGAATAAGTTCAATGCTTGTAGTCTTTCCTCATAGATGATGTTCTCCATTCCCCTAATTATCTTTGTTGCCCTTCTCTGGACTCTCTCTAGTTCCAGCACATCCTTTCTGAGGACCGGTGCCCAGAACTGGACGGCATACTCAAGATGTGGCCAGACCAGAGTCTTGTAGAGTGGGAGAATATTCGTTTTATCTCTGGAGTGAATCCCCTTTTTTATACATTCCTGTATTCTGTTGGCTTTGCTTGCAGCAGCTTGGCATTGCATGCCATTGCTAAGCCTGTTGTCTACTAGGACCCCCAGGTCCTTTTTCTATCTTAGATTCACCCAAAGGTTCTCCCCCAGCGAGTATAATGCTTTCGTGTTTCTGACACCATCTTTTTTTTCAACATTAAACCTCATCTGCCATGTAGTTGCCCACCCCGTTATTTTGTTGAGGTCTGCTTGTAAGGTTACCATGTCCTGTATAGAAGATATTGGCCTGCTTAGCTTAGTATCGTCCACAAATACCAAGATTGTGCTGGTTATCCCATCCTCTAGGTCGTTTATGAATAAATTAAACAGGATTGGTCCCAGGACAGATCCTTGGGGGACCCCACTTTCCACACCCGACCAATCGAAATACTCCCTATTTATCACCACCCTCTGGACTCACCCCTGGAGCCAGTTTTCAATCCAGGTACTCACTCTATGGTCCATACCTACGTACCTTAGTTTGTACAGTAAGCGTTTGTGGGGAACTGTATCAAATGCCTTTGTAAAGTCCAGATACACCACATCCACAGGCCTTCCTTTATCTAGATGGCAGTTTACTTCTTCATAGAAGATTAATAGTTTGGTCTGGCAAGAACGATTCTTCATGAATCCATGCTGATGATTACTACTGATTATATTGATTTCGTTAGTAAAGTCTTGTTTATAGTCCCTTATCATCCCCTCCAATATCTTGCAGACTACTGATGTTAGGCTAACCGGCCTAAAATTCCCCAGGATATATCTCAACCCTTCTTAAAAATTGGTACCACGTTGGCTTTTTTCCAACCAGCATGCACCATTCCCGTCAGTAGACAATCAATAAAAATTAGGAACAATGGTCTGGCTATCACCTGGCTGAGTTTTTTTAAGGACCCTTGGGGTAAGTCATCTGGTCCCGATGACTTATTTTTGTTAAGTTTTCAAGTCTAGTTCTGAGTCTGTCTTTTGTTAACCATGAGGGTGCTTCCTATGATGTGTTATTAACCACTTTACCACTGGAGGATTTTGCTGTCTTACGTCTGGGCCACTTTTTCGCGATTCGGCACTGTGCGAATTTAACTGACAATTGCGTGGTCGTGCGACGCCGTACCCAAACAAAATGTACGTCCTTTTTTTCCCACAAACAGAGCTTTCTTTTGTTGGTATTTGATCACCTGTGCGATTTTTACTTTTTGCGCTATAAACAAAAAAGAGCGTTTATTTTGAAAAAATAACAATATTTTTAACATTTTTTTATATGAAATTCCCCCCCCCAAAAAAATGTAAAAATCAAATTTTTTTTTAATTTTTGGCCAATTTGCTTTATGCTACCTATGTTTGGTAAAACAATCACAATAAGCGTATTTTGATTGGTTTGCGCAAAAGTTATTGCGTTTACTAACAAAGGGAAAGATTTCTGTCATTTTTGGTGTTTTTTTTTAATGCGTAATGGCGGCGATCTGCGACTTTTTTTTGCGGGACTGCGACATTGCGGCGGACAGATTGGACCCTTGACTGACATTTTTGACACTTTTGGGGGTACCAGTGACATTACTGCAATAATCAGTGCTATATATATGCACTGTTACTGTAAAAATGACACTGGCAGGGAAGGGGTTAATTTTATTGGAGAGGGAGGGGTTAATGTATACCTGGTGCTTACTAACGTGTGTGGGGGAAGGTGACTGTGTGACACAGGGACAGATCGAGGGTTCAACTATGCTGAACCCTGCAATCTGACCCTGCCTGTCACTTAGGAGATCCGCCCGCTTGTGTTTACACAAGCAGGCGGATCTCCACACTCGATTCCCCGACGATCAGGGAAGAGCAGTGGCGATCGCAGCTGCTCCTCCCCTGGCCCGACTCCCACTGTGACTGAATACAGCGGGAGTGAGCCTCCGGCGGCGCGCCCGCGCCGCCGAGAAAGGGGAGTGTCTGGCGACGTAGGTCTACGTCGCCAGACGATAACGAACCGCTTTGCCGCAGTAGGCTCAACATGAGCAGACGGCAAGTGGTTAATTTTGAGATTACAAGCTGGGTTAATGTAGCCCTCCAATTCTTTTGTGAAGACTGAGAAGAATAATTTATTTAGCACCTTCGCCTTCTCTCTGTTCTTTGTAGCCAGATTCCCTTTGTCGTTTTTTATGGGGCCAATATGTTGTGGCCTCTTTCTTACAATTTCTATACTTATAGAATTTCCTGGGGTTTTTTTTTTTACTCTCTTCCGCTATGTGCCTTCCATGTTCTATTTTAGCTGCCTTGATTGTGCTCTTACATTTCTTATTGCACTCTTTGTAATGTTGGAATGCTGCCTTGTATTTTTTGAAGGCCTTTTTTTTTTTAGTTTTAAGATGCATTTTTATGTTGGAGTTTAGCCACCCAGGGTTTATTTTAGCTCTTTTAAACTTATTCCCCTTTGGAAGGCACTGGCCAATCCATTTATTTAGTATGTTCTTGAAGCACACCCATTTTCCCTCCGTGTTCTTTGTTCCTAGGGTTCTATCCCATTTTATATTGCCTAGCAAAGAGCATAGTTTAGGGACGTTGGCTCTTTTGAAATTCAGTGTCCTTGTATTACCCTTGTGTTTCCTATTTCTATGATTTATACTGAAACTAATTAACCTGTGGTCACTGTTTCCTAAGTTGTCCCGTATTTCTACGTTGTTAGTAATCAGTAGGTTTAGTAACCCATTGTTTCTTGTCGTTGCGTTCACCATTTGACCCATGAAATTGTTCTTCCAAAACATTTAGGAAATGGCGAGCCTTAGACAAATGTGCGGTTGCTTCTGCCATGTCTATATCTGGATAATTAAAATCCCCCCATTAAAATTGACATTTCCCATCCTTGCTGCCATTCCAAGCTGTGATAGAAGGTCCAACTCCCCCTCCCCCCTCTGGTTAGGAGGCCTATAGCATACTCCCAATATTACTTTCCCATAGTAACTTCCCTTTGAAGCTCTACCCATAGGGATTCTACCTCCTCCTTAGCTTCATTTGTGATATCGTCCCTCATATTTACCTGCACATTGTTCCTAATCTACAGGAATACCCCTCCCCCTTTTTTACCTTCTCTATCTCTGCTATATAGGGAATACTCCTGAATGGTCACCAGTCAATCATAAGAGCTGTGTAGCAGAATACATATTGGCCTAAACTGATAAAGAAATCTGATATTTTACAATTTTTTTTATTGGATGTGTTTTATAGCAGAAAGTAAAAAATATATATATATTTTTTTTTTCAAAATTGTCGCTCTTTTTTTGTTTATAGCGCAAAAAATAAAAACTGCATAGATGATCAAATACCACCAAAAGAAAGTTCTGTTTATGGGGGAAAAAAAGCACATCAATTTTATTTGGGTCCAGCGTCACACAACCATGCAATTGTCAGTTAAAGTAATGCAGTGTTGTATCGCAAAAAATGGCCTGGTCATTAAGGGGGTAAACTTTCTGGGGCTGCAATGGTAAATATTTATAATGTTTAAACTTCTGTAAGGCCCAGGAGGGAAGGCATAAAGAATTATAGTGGGTGCTACAGAACACAGCACACTGGGAGCTCAAGCAGTATTTTTGTTTATGTGTAAATGTGTATTTCTAGAGCATTTGGGCTTCTTTTAAACTAGAAGTATTACTAGATCAGACAGTAAAGCACCAGCTGTGCTACTGCTGCCTCCTGAACATTATTTTTTTTTTTACTTTTATATTTAATTTATCTTTCAGTCTTTTTATTGATGACATCAAAAAGACATTACAAAAACTGATCCAAAAATACAACAAAGATGATGAACATATAAGTAACAGAGTTCAATCTTGTTTGCGTTCTCAAATGAAATGACATAAACCTGTTGTAGGGGCATGGCTTGGATGGCACGGCACATTGCTGCCCATTAGAGGAGCTCCGTGAACCCGACGGCTCAACAGATGCATACGGTCTCCCCCTGGCACAGATATGGGCAGGATTCTTCGTCATAGTTCACAGATCCGACAGCATCATCTTCCACCCGCTTCCTTCAGTAAAAACACCTCGTCCCTATTTAAAGCTCAGGCAGCGGCACTAACGAGCGCCCTGGCAGACAAGATGGCACAGCCCGCCATGAGACAGACTACAGCGAAGAGTCCCTCTCAGCCTCTGAAGACCTGGAAAGGGACGACCGCACCTCAGATCACCCACTCACCTTCTCCGACATGACGGCTATCGCTGTTGACATAAAAAATACTTTTGCCACAGCTATTACTGACTTAAAGGCCAACATCCTGGTCTTAAATGAAAAGCTAGCAATGGCAGAAAGAGAAGGTCAGCACAGAGACAAAAACATAAGACGCTTAGAACACAGAATCGCAGAACGCTCACCTGATTGAAATGAATAGACAAATTGAGGATCTGGAAAACCGTGGCAGGCATAAAAATATCAGGGTGAGAGGAGTCCCAGAGTCAGTATCCCCAGATGAGACTAAGCAAGCGCTGCAAAAAATATTCAACAGCCTCCTAGATAGACTGGAGGATGCCTCCATAGAGTTTGTTAGAGCTCACAGAGCCCTGAGACCCAAGGGCCCTGACAATTAACCTCCAAGAGACAACATCTGCTGCCTGCAAAACTTTGTTCTGAAAGAGGACATATTGTCAAAAGCCAGGCTGAATGAACACATTTTATGATGATGACCCCATATTTCTTTACCAAGACCTATCTCCTATTACTTTGAGAAACAGAAGAGCTCTGCGCCCTCTACTGAAAGCTTTGAAACTCAAAGGCCACACTTACAGGTGGAAATTTCCTTTTGCTCTGAGTGTCACTCATAACGGCAAGCCCCACCTCCTCCATACACCAGCAGATTTACCGTCATTCTGTAATGCTTTACAGATACCAAAGGTCGAGGTCCCAGATTGGTACGCGGAATTCCGAAACCCATAAGTACACGACAGTCCCGCTCCATCTCCACATTCCTCACCACTCAAGCCGAGCAGCAAAAAACTGAAGATGCATAAGAACCCCACTGGCACCCCAGGATGCCCGTCAGCTCATCCCAAAACTCCCAGAACACCAGGATCTAGGGATATCTTTTGAATGGCAAATACTTTATAGCAGTCATTTAATGGGCTCATCTGAGATCTAAACTCACCTACCACCCTTGGATAGAGACAAGATCGAACGGATTACTTTCCTGCACACCGATGTAGGTTATACACCCTATGACACTGAGACTGATTTTCAAACTAACAGTCTAACTTGTGGCCTCATATGCTGATTCCCATTTGAGATCACTCTTTAGGACTGACTGTTTTCTCTACAGAGGCTAGCTACCACATTGATCTGGATTGAGCACAGCATACGTGGGACTTGCCATGCTAAAATATGTGCCCCCCTTCTTTTTTTTTATCGGGTCACTAGTCCCGATCCACAATGGCCACGATTATGGCTCTACGACGGTACCACCGTCCCACCCCCCATTTTTTTTGGGTCCTCCTGCGCCACATTGGGGGAGACCTATCTTCAAAAGGCTTTCAGTTAGCTTACAATATATGGGCCTAGGGTTCTGATCCTCGACCGTTCTCTTTCTCTCCTTAGGTTTATTCACTATTGTTGTGGGGCTTGTTTCCACAGTTCCTCCCACTTTCCCCCACAGATAGTAGTTGTACCTCTGTGTTTATATCAGATTTTTATAACTTCAATATTTGAACTACTTTTTTTTTTTTTGCCATTGGTGCTAGGCATCGTCAGGCATTGATACCATTTCCTTGCAGTAGTTCACGAATAGTGCACCTAATTTCCTTTTTATCTTACTCATTGATTCTGTGACACTTAACTTTGTTTGTTTTTGTCTCCTTTATCTATAAACTTCTCTCTACTCTTCTCTCCTCTCCTTCTCCTTTTCTAACCTCTCACCTTTTTGAGCTCCAGCGGGTAACAACTGCATCTTCTTGACTGCGCTACACTGCAAAGTCGACAGGAAGACCCTTGAACGGAACCACAGCAACCTCCATCAAAAGACAACCTCAACCTAATTTAAACATCCCGCAGTAAGTACAGACTTGGCTTTCATTCACCTTATACACAGCCGCATACAAACATGACGTTCTCTGCACTTGGGAGGGGTCCCATGTTGATCTCTTACAACTGCAGAGGCCTTAACACCCCTGAAAAAAGGTCATCACTGTTACGTGGTCTACAACAAACTAAATCACAGCTAGTCTTTCTCCAAGAGACACACTTCCATACACGATATATACCTAAATTACCAACACTTTCTACACCAAGGCTTTCCATGCCCGCACTGCTCAAAAAGTCTAAAGGGGTGTCCAGCTTGGTAAGTAAAGAAGCACCGTTTGACTTTCAACAACAACTAGTTGATCCTGAGGGACGATATTTATTCCTCAGGGGAACTCTGGCAGGCAGACCCATTTTGCTTGCCAATGTATACTTCCAAAACTCTGCACAAATTACATTCTGCAAACATAGTTGAAGAGCTGAAATGGTTCGCTGAAGGCTGCATTATCTTAGTCGGCAATTTCAAACATGCCTCTGAATCCCTTGATGGACAGCTCCAAGGGACACTCTAGCGTTAAATATAGAGCTTTTAAGAAGATTAAGGAGCTTTAATGCTCACTTACTTTAGTTGATACATGGAGAACCCTACACCCATGGTCAGGGATTACACTTGCTACTCAGCCGTTCACGACAAATACTCTCGGATAGACTACATATTCATAACCCAATGTTATCTGACCAATGTCACAGCGGCATGTATAGGGAATCAGACTCTCTCAGACCATTCCCCTACATCCATGACGCTTGACGGTTCCACACACCGAACAAAGACATTTTTCAATTGGTGTTTAAATCCCTCCTTACCGATGGACCCCATTGTACATAGCCACATTGCAGATGAAATAGCTTAGCACGCTTCTTTAACTCCAACGAGACGGGAGTCGTTTCCCCAATTACAATCTGGGAAGCCCACAAATGCTTCAAGATGGGGATCAAGACGTAAAAAACCATGGGAAGTGGAAATTAATAAACCCGTAGGGTTAATCACCTCTCTATAAATGCTACATAAACAATCCCTAGCCAACAATGTACTCATTGAGCTCCTAGAAACCCGAAAAATCCCTTCAACACATTTTGGATGTCAGAGCTAAACAGCTGCTATTCTACCGCAAGGGTATTTATCACGAACATGGTGACAAGACTGGGAAATTTCTAGCTAGAGCCCTGAAAGAGTCACAATTAGCTTCAAACATTGCATTAAAAATCAATCTCATAGCAAGCCAGTTTCAAAAATACTACTCCAGCCTTTATAACCTCCCCGCCCAACACAAACCAGCCACACTACATGGTAGCAGGAATTCCATTATACAGGAATTCCTACATCAGAGCGAACTCCCACACCTACCACACCTAGCCACAACAGATAATACATTATTAGAAAGCCCCATAACAGAAGAAGATCTAGAAGAGGGCGCCAAATCTCTAAAATATAATAAGAGCCCGGGACCAGATGGATTGACCGGTCACTATTATAAAACTTTCCTACAACAGCTGAAAACAACACTCCTTAAAACTTTCAATTCACTTAACCACACACAAGATATCCCAGACTCCTTCATCCAGGCTCACATTACGGTAATCCCTAAGCTGAACAAGGACACCTCTGAATGTTCAAGTTACAGACCTATCTTGAGTCTCAATTTAGACTTAAAACTCCTGGCAAAGATCTTGGCCAATAGTCTCAGACCACTCCTTTCAAAAGTAATAGGACCAGAACAAGTGGGCTTTATGCCCGGACGAGAAGCAAGAGACAATGTGATTAAAACAGGGAGCATGGTACATAAACTACACACAGACAAAGTCGAGGGGTCTTCTCCTCTCCACGGACACGGAGAAGGCCTTCAACAGAGTGGCTTGGGACTATATGTTCGCTACTTGCAGACAAATGGGCCTGGGTGATCGCATGCTGAATTGGATCTCTTCCCTTTACCATAACCCCACTGCGAAAATAAAAATAAATGGCACTCTATCTGACCCTGTTTTCATAAGTAATGGCACACATCAAGGCTGCCCATTATCTCCACTGTTATTCATCATATCCTTGGAACCATTTATACGCCATGTCAACTTAGACCCTTCCATCAGAGGTCTGACGATTGCAGATAGGGATATAAATCCGCAGTATTTGCGGATGATTTGCTCTTCTTTATCACCCAGCCGCGCACCACAATACCGAACCTCTTAGCTGCCTCCAATATGAAAATAAATTATCATAAATCAGAAGTCCTGAATTTAACCTTTACATCTAAAGACATATCTGACATCCAACAATTCTGCCCATTTAAATGGGAAACCAAAGCTATAAAATACCTGGCCAGTGCATTCCAAAAGGGAATACATTTAAAAGAGCAAAAGCAAACCCTGGGCGGCTAAACTCCAACATAAAAAGGCATATTAATACTAAAGAAAGGGCATTCAAAAAATACAAGGCTGAGGGGTCATTGGCAGCATTCCAACATTACAAAGAGTGCAATAAGAAATGTAAAGGCAAAATCAAGGCGGCTAAAATAGAGCATGAGAGACATATAGTGGAAGAGAGTAAAAAAAAAAACCCAAGAAATTCTTTAAGCATATAAATAGTAAGAAAGCGAGGCCAGAACACATTGGCCCCATAAAAGACGATGAAGGGAATCTGGCCACAGAGGACAGGCAAAAGTGCTAAATAATTTAGTCTCTTCAGTCTTCACAAAAGAATTGGGGGGCTACATTAACCCAGCTTGTAATGCTAAATTAAATATTACACCACAGGAAGTACCCCCAGGAGATAGACTTAGAACTAAACTAGAGAAACTTAACATAAATAAATCACCGGGACAGGGTGGCTTGCATCCGAGGGTTCTTAAGGAACTCAGCCAGAAGATAGCCAGATCATTATTCTTGATCTTTACGGATAGTCTATAGACGGGAATGGTGCCAGCTGATTTGAAAAAAGCCAACGTGGTACCAATATTTAAAAAAGGGCCGAGATATATCCCGAGTAACTATAGGCCGGTCAGCCTAACATCTGTAGTCTGCAAGATTTTGGAGGGGATGTTAAGGGACTATATACAAGACTTTTGTAATAAAAACGGTATTCTTAGTAGTAATCAGCATGGTTTCATGAAAAATAGTTCTTGCCCGACCTAACTATTAACCTTCTACGATGAAGTGAGTTGCCATCTAGATAAAGGAAGGTCTGTGGATGTGGTGTATCTGGACTTTGCAAAGGCATTTGACACAGTTCCCCACAAACGCTTACTGTACAAACTAAGGTACGTAGGCATGGACCATAGGGGGAGTACCTGGATAGAGAACTGGCTCCAGGGGAGAGTCCAGAGGGTGGTTATAAATGGTGAGTATTCGGATTGGGCGGGTGTGAAAAGCGGGGTCCCCCAAGGTTCTGTCCTAGGGCCAATCCTGTTTAATTTATTCATAAATGATCTAGAGGAGGGGTTATCCAGCACAATCTCAGCATTTACAGATGATACTAAGCTAAGCAGGGCAATAACTTATATGCAGGACGTGGTAACCTTACAAGCAGACCTGAACAAAAAAATGTGGTGGGCAACTACATGGCAGATAAGGTTTAATGTTGAAAAATGTAAGGTGATGCACTTGGGGCGTCAGAAATATGAATGCAAGGTACTCACTTGGAGGGGGAACCTCTGGGTGAATCTAAGAGGGAAAAGGACCTGGGGGTCCTAGTGGACAACAGGCTTGGCAGTGGCATGCAATGCCAAGCCGCTGCAAGCAAAACCAACAGAATACTGGCATGTATAAAAAAGAGGATTCACTCCAGAAATAAAGAGATTATTCTCCCACTCTACAAGACTCTGGTCCGGCCACATCTGGAGTATTCCAGTTCTGGACACCGGTCCTCAGGAAAGATGTGCTGGATGTGCTGGAACTGAAGACAGTCCAGAGAAGGGCAATAAAAACAATTAGTGGAATGGAAGATCTCAGCTATGAGGAAAGACTACAAGCACTGAACTTATTTTTTCTGGAGAAGAGACGCTTGAGAGGGGATATGATATCAATGAATAAATATTGTACTGGTGACCCGAGCATAAGGAACAAACTTTTCAGAGAAAGGGAGTACATTATGACACGTGGCCACTCACTAAACTGGAGGAAAAACGGTTTAACCTTAAAATATGTAGGGGGTTCTATACTGTCAGAGCAGTGGGGATGTGGAATTCTCTTCCACAAGCAGTGGTATCAGCGGGGAGCACCGATAGTTTCAAAAAACTATTAGATGGGCACCTTAAAGACCACAACATACAGGGGTATACAATGTACGGTTAACATCAAACACACACACACATCATAGGTTGAACTGGATTTTTTCGACCTCACTAACTATGTAATTATGTAACCTGGAAATAATGATCACACAACACCCAAATCAACTCTATGAAAAATAGTCAGCCAAAAACTTTTCTTGGTTTGGTCGGGCGTCTATTATAAAAATGTCTATCCTCCCAAGACTACTTTACCTCATGCAACCCTTGCCAATTTCCATCCCCTCCACTTTTTCCAAACCTCTAAAATCTATCCAGATAAGATTTGCCTGGAATCATAAGTAACCCCGTATCCACTTTGACCTCATGACCAAAACGAAATCTAAAGGGGTATGGGACTCCCCAATTTTAGACAATAATATCAGGTGATACAGATTGCAAGAATGTTAGATTGGAACTGCCACACTGAAACTAAGGATTGGATAAACGTGGAAAGATCGTTCTCTTCCTCTACACTTGAAACCACGCCATTGATCCCTCTGCCAAATTGCCCAAGGCCACTTTTACGACACCCTCGATAGGGCCCACACTCCAAACCTTAACATCACATCATGCAAAAAGAAAATCTCTCTTCCGTACCAGGCCCCCTTAATCCCTTAGGAAACAACCCAGATTTTTTGCCAGGCGTCGATAACCTGTACTTCCGCAAGGTTCCAGACACTCCACTCCTAGCCATACTCTGCTTTTAGAAGGGCTCATTCAAGACTAGAGCCACACTAACTGGTATGCAACACTGTAAAACTTGGCCATACTGGACCTACCTACAAACCCGCAGCTATCTTACCGCAAGCAAGACTAAACATTTGTTCAATAGACAGTTGACTGCGTTACAGAAACTGTGTCTGAAGGGAAAAATAATAGACAGAGCCATCTCACTATCATATACTTGGCTACAACAATCAACTGACCAATGACCCTACAGATTCAGGGAGAGATGGGCTTTGGCACTGGACGTAAACATTTCTGATACACAATGGACAAAGGCATGCATACTGGCACACAAATGCTCTCTGAACAGTAGAATTCAGGAAACCGCCTATAAAGTCCCTACGCAGTGATATGCCACACCAGATAAGCTTAAACGATGGTTCCCCTACACTTCTGATACTTGTTGGAGGTGCGGCCAGACCCAAGGTACAATGCTCCACATTTGGTGGAACTGCCCGCCTATCGCTACATACTGGGATCAAATTAAAACTCTAATCTCCAAAATTATGGATGCCGAACTCCATCTGCCACCTGAACATTGCCTATTACACATCAAACCTAAACCACTGAGAAAATGCAAACACTCTCTACTCAAACACCTCTTGAACACAGCTAAAGCTCTTATACCAATATACTGGAAGTCCACCTCTGTACCCTCAGTTAAGGACTGGTTGAGGAAAATAAACAAAACCTTTGAAATAGAGAAAGCGAGTGCCATAGCGCACAATATGATTGCCCACTACCACGATTGTTGGACCCTTTGGTTCCTGTTCAGCTCCTCTGTCGAGTTCTCTGACATTATGGTGAACTGATCATACTTTCTTTCTATGAACTTCAATTACCCATACCTGTACATAGGAGCATGTAACTCTATCTCATACTCTATCTTCCCAACTAATCTTACTTCTCCTCCTGTCCCTCTTTCTTTCACTATGCTTCTATCTCTTCTATTGGTTCAAATCACTTTGTCAATGAATACAGTACTTGGAGATTTGAATATTGTACTATTGGCACGCTTAGCTACTTTTTCTTCCATTGCTTACTTATAACGGATACATTGAGATGGTATATCATCACACGTTTTTATGAGTGCACTGATTACTACAGTATTTGTTATTTATGTAATATAACTACGGATTTTCCAGTTAATACTGACACCTTACTTTTCTTGCTCTGTTATTTAATGTAAAAGGTTGTCATGCACAAGAAATTGTTTTTATTGTCACTTGCTATGACTTGTTACTAATAATCCTATATTGATACAAAAAATAAATAAATAAATAAACCTGTTGTAATGAATGGGGTCAGGGTAACAGAGGTTACTAGATAGCTGTAAGAATGCTTTAGGAAAAGGTATAATATGCAGGAGATCTGTGGTCACCTGCTAAAGGTTATATCAAGGTTTTGAGGTTGAGAATTGGGTCCATGCACCAGTACATGGTTGCAATACTTATGGGTCCCCATTCCTTTCATTCCTCAGAATTTACTTTTATATTTAAATTGCAGAATGGTAATTTTACATTGTGGGACCATGCCGCAACTGTGGGCCGAGTGTGGTATGGCCCTGCTAACCTCAATTGGTGGATTTGACAGGTGTGCCACCTGTCAAACTTTGCAACCTGAGTTAAAATTGCCTTGGCTGCATAGTTAATCATTGCAGCCATGGCATTTGTACAGCCTTGTCCAGTTGCAATGTTAGAATTTGGGTAGGGGGTGAACGGGCCCCTGAAGACCAGTTGAAGCTTCCATATTCCATATAGTCAGGCTTCAAACGTAGTAATAACTATGTCACCCCCATCCCCTAACTTCCATTTTTTTACTTACTTTGTGCTGCAGCATAGGTTAAAAGAGAGTTGGACCACTACTCAACCATATCCCCAGCAGCCCCACACACACCCTGCCAGTGCTCTAATCAACAGTTCTGTTCAGGGAGCATGAGGACTGCTGACTGAAGCACTGACCAAGGGGCATGTCAGATCACATGAGCCTTAAACCCCTGGGAACTGCAAGTGCAAATAATCTACAAATGCAATATACAGGAAAATATTGTGCCAATTGGGAGAGAAGCTGTCTAAACCATCACAACTGCTCCAATATAACCAGAAAAGCTAGACAGCAAAACAGGAAAAACAAACTACACTTGTATAGTTCTGTAAAAGAAAAACATGTATTATTAGGCAAAGTAAAATAATGTACTCACAAGTATAGGCGGAATTCAGTCTATAAACATTCTTTAAAGGTGTTCTTGAACAAAATAGTTCGGCAGTCCAATCTAGAAGAGTGAGGTAGTGGTGTTATGTTCATTCAAGAATATCTCTGAAGAAACCTTTTTAAAGTGTATTTTTTAATCTCGGATATGATAAAGAAATAAAAATATATCCAAAACGTATCTATATGCCTTTAAAATAAACCAGTGCTGACAACAAAATGTGAGACTGCGAGGTTCTGACACCCTTCTACCTTTTTAATTGCCTGGCTATTATGTTGAACCTCTAAATTTGGTATGTTGTTAGCACTGACAAAAAAAAAAAACACTCAACAAGTAGAGTCAGAACTGCTCATTTACATGCTTGTCCTGAGTTGGCGATATAGGAAGCACTGAAGCCAATGGATAAGCAAGATAGCCAGACAATCAGAATTTAAAAAAGAAGACTTCGCCATTGGGGTCACAGAGCTTGGTAGAGTTTCTGCTTTCATAGGTGCTACAGCCAAGAACAGATGATGAAGCGATGTACGCCCTCAGACAGATGGTCAAGGCAACAACAGAGAGAATCAGCAGACTGATGTCAATGGTCCATAGAGACAAACAAAGTCCAGGTAAAAGACAGGTAAATGAAACAATGACAAACAATAATAGAGGTAACAGGCTGATGATCCAGATAAGAACTGTTGTAGAAGAACCCAAAACACTGCCTTGTGTGGTGAAGATGTAATCCAAGTCCATTAAACATATATGTGTGGCACTTTAACAGCAAAGAGGAAAGGGTTTAATTGTTTATAGTGCAGTATACTGCACCTTTATACCATTTTTCTCATCTATGCAAAAAACTGATTAACTTAGGATTAGGGTTGAGCGGACACCTAGATGTCCGTGTTCGACGGGTTCGGCCGAACTTTAAAAAAAAGTCCGGGTCCGTGTCTCGGACTTTTACCGAACTTTTCCCGGACACCGAACCCCATTGAAGTCAATGGGGACCCGAACTTTAAGGCACTAAAATGGCTCTAAAACACCAAAGGAAAGGGCTAGAGTGCTGCAAATGGCAGCAAAACGTAATTAAGAGCATGGCAAGTGCTCTGCAAACAAATGTGGATAGGGAAATAACTTAAAACAACAAAAAAAAACAGAAAAATAAAACAATGTTCTTCTTCATCTCTGAAGGACGAGGCCCATATGGAGTAGTAGGGAGGTTGAGGTGGTGGTGGATGTGGCGGTGACATAGGCATGCGCACAGGGTGTGCCGGGTGTGCCTGGGCACACCCTAATCACCTAGGGCACATAGCATTGCCAGTGAGGAGATGGGAAAGATCTCCCTCGGACCTGCTCTGCTCTATTTCTCTTTGCCTACAGGTACATGGCCCCGATACATTACTCTCCCTGCTGGCAAACACATGCATGTGTATTTCAACTTTGGGGTGCACACCTTAATGCAATAGGCTGCGCACACCTATGGGTGGTGTAGGTGGAAGCGGCGGTGGAGGAGGACCAGGGCCGGATTAAGAGCATCATGGGCTTGGTGCTGAGGATTTTGAAGGGCCTTAAGGGCCGTGCCTTGCCATGCACCCAGAGGAGGAAGGGTGCAGCCATGCATGCCTAATTCAACATGGGATGCTGTCTCTGAAGCCCATAAACACATCCATGCATCGGCAACTGTCCCTCCTTGTCCGGCCTTTGCGCTGTGTGGGGAGGTTCTGAGGGTGCTGCCTGGGGAAGCGAGCATAGAAGCCAGACTTCTGTGTTTACAAGTGACAGAAGAGCGGTAACAGTGAATATGGCCAACCCAGGGCCTATATAAAAGGTAGGGGCCTGGAGCTGCAGCTCCAATAGCCCCTACGTTAATCTGGCCCTGAGGAGGAGGACGAGGTAGCCAACACTGCTTCTTTTCACAAATTTTAAATGAGGGTACACCCCAAAAGAGTGAGAAAGAGCAAAAATGGAACAATGGGTGGGTAAGGTCTGTATCCATTGCTATTCTGCACAAGGTACGGAAAAGTCCCGTGGGATCCATGCCTGGTTCATTTTAATGAACGTGAGCTTGTCCACATTGTCTCTGGACAGGCGGCTGCGCTTGTCTGTTATAACGCCCCCAGCCGTGCTAAATACCCGTTCAGATAATACACTGGCTGCAGGGCACGCCAGCACCTCCAAGGCGTAAAGGGCAAGCTCAGGCCATGTGCCCAATTTGGAGACCCAGAAGTTGAAGGGGGCAGACCCGTCATTCACTACATGTAGGCGTGTGCACACATACTGCTCCACCATGTTGGTAAAATGCTGCCTCCTGCTAAGACGTTCCATCTGAGCTGCTGGTGCTGCTGTTTGTTGTGGCGTGCTGACAAAGCTTTTCCACATTTCGGCCATGCTAACCCTGCCTTCTGAGGTGCTGGCGGTGCCCTGGTTGCGTTGGCGACCTCCTCCTCCTCTGCCTTGTGCTTCCACTGCGGCCCCGCTGTCAGATGGGAATGCCAGCAGCATGGCGTCTACCAGCGTGCGCTTGTACTCGCGCATCTTGCGATCGCGCTCCAGTGAGTGAATTAAGGACGGTACGTTGTCCTTGTAACGGGGATCCAGCAGCGTGGCCACCCAGTAATCAGCACAAGTTAGAATGTGGGCAACTCGGCGGTCGTTGTGGAGACACTGCAGCATGTAATCGCTCATGTGTGCCAGGCTGCCCAGAGGCAACGAAAGGCTGTCCTCTGTGGGAGGTGTATCGTCCGTGTCCTCTGTATCCCCCCAGCCACCAGTGATGGCCATGAGCTGGCCTGGGTGCCACCCTGCTGTGAACATGGTTCCATCTCCTCCTCCAGCTCCTCCTCCTCCTCATCCTCCTCATCCTCCAGAACTGTGCCCCTGCTGGACAATTGTGTCCCTGGCATTTGTGTGTGCAGGAACCCACCCTCGGAGCCCCTTGCGAATGACTGCCCTGAAAGCCTTGGAAATGTTACCTCTTCATCCTCCTCCTCCTCCTCATCCTGTGCCACATCCTCTTCCATCATCGCCCGAATTGTTTTTTCAAGGAGGCATAGAAGTGGGATAGTTAAGCTGAGAACGGCGTCATTGCCACTGGCCATGTTGGTGGAGTACTCAAAACAGCGCAACAAGGCACACAGGTCTCGCATGGAGGCCCAGTTATTGGTGGTGAAGTGGTGCTGTTCCGCAGAGCGACTCACGCGTGCGTGCTGCAGCTGAAACTCCACTATGGCCTGCTGCTGCTCGCACAGTCTTTCCAGCATGTGCAAGGTGGAGTTCCACCTTGTGGGCACGTCACATATGAGGCGGTGAGCGGGAAGGCCGAAGTTACGCTGCAGCGCTGCCAGGCGAGCAGCAGCAGGGTGAGAACGCCGAAAGTGCGCACAAACGGCCCGCACTTTCTGCAGCAGCTCTGACATATCGGGGTAGTTTTTAAGGAACCTCTGCACCACCAAATTCAGCACATGCGCCAGGCAAGGGATGTGCGTCAAACCGGCTAGGCCCAGAGCTGCTATGAGATTTCTCCCGTTATCGCACACCACCAGGCCGGGCTTGAGGCTCGCTGGCAGCAACCACTCATTTGTCTGCTGTTCCATGCTCCTCCACAACTCCTGCGCGGTGTGTGGTTTGTCCCCCAAACAGGCAAGTTGTAAAACTGCCTGCTGTCGTTTACCCCTGGCCGTGCTGAAGTTGGTGGTGAAGGTGTTACGCTGTCCGGATGAGGAGGCGTTAGAGGATGAGGAAGCGGAGTAGGAGGAGTTAGGAACAGAAGGCAAACTGAAGCGCCCTGCAATCCTCGGTGGTGGAAGGACATGCGCCAAATTGCTATCCGCCTCAGGCCCATCCGCCACTGCATTTACCCAGTGTGCCGTTAGGGAGATATAACGCCCCTGACCGTGCTTACTGGTCCACGTATCGGTAGTTAGGTGGACCTTGGCACAGATGGCGTTGCGCAGTGCACACCTGATTTTTTCCCCCACTTGGTTGTGCAGGGAAGGGATGGCTTGCCTGGAAAAGTAGTGGCGGCTGGGCACGACGTACTGTGGGACAGCCACCGACATAAGGTTTTTAAAACTGTGCGTCTCCACCAGACGGAATGACAGCATTTCAAAGGCCAATAATTTTGAAATGCTGGCATTCAGGGCCAGGGATCGCGGGTGGGTAGGGGGGTACTTCCTCTTCCTCTCAAGTGTTTGGGAGATGGAAAGCTGAACGCTTCCACGGGACATTGTGGAGATGGTTGTTGGTGACCCAGGTGGTGGTGTTGCTGACAGATCGTCTGTTTGCGGGGTGGCAGGTGCCGGTATCACTACAGATGTGGCTGGAGCGGCCGAGACTGCAGCAGAAGAGGAAGCAGGATGAGCCAGAGACGTTTCTTGGTTTTGAAGGTGTGTACTCCACTGCAGCTTGTGCTTTGCACTTAGATGCCTGATCATGCAGGTTGTGCTCAGGTTGAGAAGGTTTATGCCTCGCTTCAAGCTCTGATTGCACAGGGTGCAAACCACTCGTGTCCTGTCATCAGCACATTTTCTAAAGAACTTCCACGCTAGAGAACTCCTTTGAGCTGACTTTGGTGCGCTCGTTCCCTTGCTGCGTTGGGCAGTAGCAGGCGTAGTGTCTAGGGCACGGCCGCTCCGCTTCTGCACCCTGCTCCCTCTTCTGCTGTGCTGGTGGCTCTGTGCGACCACCGCCTCTTCCTCCAAACTACTCAGGTCACCTGCATGACGTTCATTCCATGTGGGGTCGAGGACCTCATCGTCCTCCACATCATCTTCCACCCAGTCTTCACCCCTGCCCTCCTTGTCGGTCTCCACAATGCTGAACGCCACAGCAGTTGGCACCTGCGTTTCGTCATCATCGGAGACGTGCTGCGATGATCCTTGCATGTACTCATCTTGAGAAATAAGTGGTTGGGCATCGCTGCACTCAATCTCTTCCACTTCTGGGGCAGGGCTAGGTGGATGGCCCTGGGAAACCCTGCTGACAGAGTCATCAAAAAGAAGAAGAGACTGCTGTATGGCTTGGGGCTCAGACTGCTTGCCTGATTTGCAAGGGGGTGAGGTGAAAGACGGTTGGACATCGGCTGCAGGTGCCAACTGTGACCTTTCTGCAGTAGACTGGGTGGGAGACAATGTGAAGGAACTGGAGGCACCGTCAGCAGCAAACCAATCTACTATCGCCTCCACTTGTTCTGGCCTCATCACTTCTAGGGGCGTATGATGCCCTACAACATACTGATGCAGGTTCTGTCGCCTACTCACACTTGAGGAAGGTGTTTCACTTGTGCGTGTAGCTGGCACAGATCGACCACGTCCTCTCCTTGCAACAGGAGCTCTACCAGCAGCACCACGACCCAGGCCACGGCCCTTATTTGATGGTCTCCTCATATTTCTGTTATTTAAGATCTTGCCCTAGAAAGGTTTTTATTGAATAGCGGAATAGGAAATATGATCCAAAAAAGTGTATGTATCTCGCACGTACAAAACCACACTAGGCCCCAATTACTATTGTTTCTACCCCTAAAAGGATGGATGAGGAGTAGGAGGAGTATGGAACAGACAGCACCCTCAAATCTTCAGAAGTATGAGATGAACCTCAAAAACTTGGAAAGGTGGATCTCACACGTACCGACACAGACTATCCCGCAATTCAATTGATCCTCAAAGGTTTTTATTGAATAGCGGAATAGGAAATATGATCAAAAAAAGTGTATGTATCTCGCACGTACACCACCACACTAGGCCCCAATTACTATTGTTTGTACCCCTAAAAGGATGGTTGAGCAGTAGGAGGAGGAGTATGGAACAGGCAGCACCCTCAAATCTTCAGAAGTATGAGATGAACCCCAAAAACTTGGAAAGGTGGATCTCACACGTACCGACACAGACTATCACGCAATTTAATTGATCCCCAAAGGTTTTAATTGAATAGCGGAATAGAAAATATGATCAAAAAGAAAGTGTATGTATCTCACACGTACACCACCACACTAGGCCCCAATTACTATTGTTTGTACCCCTAAAAGGATCGTTGAGCAGTAGGAGGAGGAGTATGAAACAGGCAGCACCCTCAAATCTTCAGAAGTATGAGATTGTGTTCACTGTACCCCACAAAGATTGTGTTCACTGCACCCCACAAAGATTGTGTTCACTGCACCTCAAAAAGGATTTTGTTCACTGCACCCCACAAAGATTGTGTTCACTGCACCCTAAAAGGATTTTTTTTCACTGCACCCCAAAAAGATTGTGTTCACTGTACCCCCCAAAGATTGTGTTCACTGCACCCCACAAAGATTCTGTTCCCTGTACCCCACAAAGATTGTGTTCACTGCACCCCACAAAGGATTTTGTTCACTGCACCCCAAAAAGATTGTGTTCACTGCACTCCAAAAAGGATGTTGTTCACTGCACCCCAAAAAGGATTTTGTTCACTGCACCCCAAAAAGATTGTGTTCACTGTACCCCCCCAAAGATTGTGTTCACTGCACCCCACAAAGGATTTTGTTCACTGCACCCCAAAAAGATTGTGTTCACTGTACCCCCCAAAGATTGTGTTCACTGCACCCCACAAAGATTCTGTTCACTGTACCCCACAAAGATTGTGTTCACTGCACCCCACAAAGGATTTTGTTCACTGCACCCCAAAAAGATTGTGTTCACTGCACCCCAAAAAGGATGTTGTTCACTGCACCCCAAAAAGGATTTTGTTCACTGCACAACAAAAAGATTGTGTTCACTGCACCCCACAAAGATTGTGTTCACTGCACCCCACAAAGGATTTTGTTCACTGCACCCCAAAAAGATTGTGTTCACTGTACCCCCCAAAGATTGTGTTCACTGCACCCCACAAAGGATTCTGTTCACTGCACCCCAAAAAGATTGTGTTCACTGTACCCCCCAAAGATTGTGTTCACTGCACCCCACAAAGATTCTGTTCACTGTACCCCACAAATATTGTGTTCACTGCACCCCACAAAGGATTTTGTTCACTGCACCCCAAAAAGATTGTGTTCACTGCACCCCAAAAAGGATTTTGTTCACTGCACCCCAAAAAGGATGTTGTTCACTGCACCCCAAAAAGGATTTTGTTCACTGCACCCCAAAAAGATTGTGTTCACTGCACCCCACAAAGATTGTGTTCACTGCACCCCACAAAGGATTTTGTTCACTGCACCCCAAAAAAATTGTGTTTACTGCACCCCAAAAAGGATTTTGTTCACTGCACCCCAAAAAGGATGTTGTTCACTGCACCCCAAAAAGGATTTTGTTCACTCCACCCCAAAAAGATTGTGTTCACTGCACCCCACAAAGATTGTGTTCACTGCACCCCAAAAAGGATTTTGTTCACTGCACCCCAAAAAGATTGTGTTCACTGTACCCCCCAAAGATTGTGTTCACTGCACCCCACAAAGATTCTGTTCACTGTACCCCACAAAGATTGTGTTCACTGCACCCCACAAAGGATTTTGTTCACTGCACCCCAAAAAGATTGTGTTCACTGCACCCCAAAAAGGATTTTGTTCACTGCACCCCAAAAAGGATGTTGTTCACTGCACCCCAAAAAGGATTTTGTTCACTGCACCCCAAAAAGATTGTGTTCACTGCACCCCACAAAGATTGTGTTCACTGCACCCCAAAAAGGATTTTGTTCACTGCACCCCAAAAAGATTGTGTTCACTGCACCCCAAAAAGGATTTTGTTCACTGCACCCCAAAAAGGATGTTGTTCACTGCACCCCAAAAAGGATTTTGTTCACTCCACCCCAAAAAGATTGTGTTCACTGCACCCCACAAAGATTGTGTTCACTGCACCCCAAAAAGGATTTTGTTCACTGCACCCCAAAAAGATTGTGTTCACTGCACCCCACAAAGATTGTGTTCACTGCACCCCAAAAAGGATGTTGTTCACTGCACCCCAAAAAGATTGTGTTCACTGCACCCCACAAAGGATTTTGTTCACTGCACCCCAAAAAGATTGTGTTCACTGCACCCCAAAAAGGATGTTGTTCACTGCACCCCAAAAAGGATTTTGTTCACTGCACCCCAAAAAGATTTTGTTCACTGCACCCCAAAAAGGACGTTGTTCACTGCACCCCAAAAAGATTGTGTTCACTGCAGCCCAAAAAGATTGTGTTCACTGCAGCTCACACACAGATCACTGACACCTGCCTATCTCCTATCCCACACCACACAGCAATATCGATTGTAGTTTGTAGAACACAGTTTCCCTAAAATTCAGCAGCAGCCTCTCCCTAACAGGATTGAGAAGAGATCGTAGATCGGGACTAAGTGCAGACCCCACACAGCAATATCGATTGTAGTTTGTAGAACACTCTGACCCTAAAATTCAGCAGCAGCCTCTCCCTAACAGGATTGAGAAGAGATCGTAGATCAGGATTGAGTGCAGACCCCACCCCCCACACAGCAATATCGATTGTAGTTTGTAGAAGACACTGACCCTATAATTCAGCAGACTCTATCCCTAAAATGCCTACAACTCGCCCTGCCTAAACACTCCGACCTGTCCCTCAATTCTATCCGGACACAAATGTTTTTTTCCTGCCCGTCTTTCCCTAATCAGCAGCCAGCACGTTGATGTGTGCTCTGTCCCTGATCTAAGCAGCAGAATGAAGACGCTGCGGCTGCCTGGAACTTATAAAGACTTGGTCACATGCTTCAGACGGCCAATCACAGCTACTGAGACATTTGCAGGCATGGCTGGGATGGCTTAAGGCACACCAGTTAAACGATTGTTGATTGGCTGTTGAAAGCCCGCCATGAAAAGAGCGCCAAAGCATGCAAAACCCGGAAATAAAACGACCGAACATGGATTTTTACCCGAACATACAGTAAAGTGTCCGTGTCCGTGTTCGGGTACAAAAAATCCAATTATTCGGTACGAACACGAATAATACAGTCCGTGTTCGCTCAACACTACTTAGGATATACCATTCAACCACTTTAAGACCAGGCCATTTGTGAAACTTCTTGTTTGCATTTAAAAATTCAGTATTTTTTGCAAGAACTCCCAAACATTATATATACTGTATGTTACATGGTATGTGAACAGCGGGTTTTTCAAAAACAATTTTTAGGGAAAAAATACACTTTAATGAATTTTAATGCACAAAAACCCTATATAAAACCCAATTGTTTGGTAAAAAAAAAAGATTATGTTGCGCTGAGTAAATAGGTACATAATATATCATGATTTAAAATTGTGAAGGCTCGTGGAATGGCGACAAACTGTGGTATTTTAAAATCTCCATAGACAATGCTTTTTTTCAGAGCTTATCGTTTACCAGTTTAGAGTTACACAGGAGGTCTGGTGCTAGAATTATTGCTCTCGCTATATCGTTTGTGACAATACCTAACACGTGTGGTGCAAACATTGTTTCCATATGCATCCACAACCTACTTATGCGTTCAACTTTGCATGCAAGCACAGTGGGATGGGCCCTTTAAAACATTTTTTTTTTTATTATTTATCTTAATAACTTTTTACATTTTTACACTGTCCCCTATTCATTTTTATTACTTGTATTGCTATCACAAGGAATGCAAACATCTCTTGTAATAGCAATAAGCAGTTACAGGTTTTCTTTATTGAGACATCCCAGATCTCTCCTTTCCCCGGAAAGCATCTGATCAAAACAAGATCGGTTTGAACAGATCCTTTTCCTAAGCCAAAAATGGCTTTTTTACATTCTTCAGAAACGGGAAGTGACAAACTACTCATTGCTTCTGGTATCTAATGCCATAGAGATGATTGGAACCCTTTTGGTCCCTGATCAGCTCTATGGTAAGCCGGCTGAACTGCCAATTTCAGTCCGGACTCCCCGTGGGATGGGAGAGCCTAGAATAGGAGCAGAGAGCGGCAAAAAGGGTGGGGGGACCCCTCCCACCACTTGGTGGGGGGACCCCTCCCACCACTTGTAAAAGCAATTCACTGGCTATTTAGCCGCTAGGACTGCTTTTACAAAAAAGGGAATTGGCAGCTGAAAAAAATGATACTGGTATTTTACCGAAAACTGCCGACCTAAATGTACGTAAGGCAGTCTTGAAGTCTGCTAAACTTATGTAACCTTTTTGGCCTTCAAACTTCCGTGGGTATACAGAAGACAATCTTTTCTCACCCATAATAAGCTGAATTGGTATGGGATAGTCTATGCTCGATACCATAAAAAATTGGTAACTCTTACACATTCACACATTTTTGCTTATAAACCCTCTATATAGTTTGAGGAACTGAGGGAATGCGAATATAACCATTATCAGGCACATAACCTGAATAAAGTCATATAAAAGACATAGCCCTGGTCCACAGCACCTCTTAAAGAAGTTGTAAGGGCAGGAAGGTTTTTTATCTTAATGCATTCTATGCATTAAGATAAAAAGCCTTCTGTGTGTTGCAGGCTCCCCAGCACCCCTAATACTTACCTGTGCCCCCTCTCTGTCCAGCGATGTCCACGAGTCCCTTGGCCGTCCTAGGACTCTCCCTTATGATTGGCTGAGATACAGCCATGGCGCTATTGGCTCCTGTGAATGTCAATCAAAGTCAGTGAGCCAATCAGGAAAGAGAGGGGACAGGGTTGAACTGCAGCTCCATGTCTGACTGAACACACGGAGCTGCAGCTCGGCTCGGGTGCCCCCACAGCAAGTTGCTTGCTGTTGGGGGCAGTCGATAGGAGGGAGACGAGCCAGGAGCAGGAACGAGGGACCTGAGAAGAGGAGGATCTGGACTGCTCTGTGCAAAACCAACTGCACAGAGGAGGTGAGTATAACATGTTTGTTATTTGAAAAACAAAAAACAAAACGAGACTTTAAGAGCCGGTTCACACTGAGGCGATCCGACTTGCCGGGGCGACCTGTGAAGTCGCGGTGCACAGCGCGCACCGCGACCTCAGAGCGACATGCACAGACTTCATATCATTGAAGTCAATGCAGGTCGCTCCAGGTCGCCCCAAAGTAGTACAGGACCCTTTTTCTAAGTCGGAGCAACTTGTGTCGCTCCTATTTGAACGGGTCCTGTGCTAATCTATGGCAGGCGACCCACGGCGATTGTCAGGCGACCAAGTTGCCCCAGTGTGAACCGGCTCTAAGACATACTCCTCTTGTAATCCACGGACAATCTGGGTGCCAGTTCTTGCAGCCAGTCTCCTCTCACTATCAACAAATATAGAAAGAAAGATGAAAGTCCCACTCCATGACTGCATATATGGTATCTCCACCTAAAAATCATGCTTTCTTGATGCATTTCACCACTACTTTAAACCAAAATCACTGCACCAAGGATATGATTGTAATAACTGCTGCAATACCATAAAATTACCAGTGTTCTCAGCACAGGTCTTTAAACCACATTTAAATAGTGTATGGGCGCTAGATATCATTATGTATCTCAATTTAAATGTGTCTTAAACTGTATGAACCAACAGTTTCTAAATACCAAAAAATCATATAATGCACAACAAAATATTAAACACAAAAGTGTCCATATAACAGTCCAACATATGTCCAAGTCTCCAACTGTTTTGATAGTGATCTATCCAAAGTTCTCAAAATCAAGTTCATATGCGCTTGTGTGAGAATGACAGGTTCAGTGTATCCCCTCTCCTCAATGTCCTCTTATAACCACTTAATAACTCAGGGATAAAAGGTCAGAAACTACAGTCAGGTCCGAAAATATTGGGACATCGACATAATTCTAATCTTTTTGGCTCTATACACCACCACAATGGATTTGAAATGAAACAAACAAGATGTGCTTTAACTGCAGACTTTCAGCTTTAATTTTAGGGTATTTACATCCAAATCAGGTGAAAGGTGTAGGAATTACAACAGTTTGTATATGAGCCTCCCATATTTTTCAGGGACCAAAAGTAATGAGACAATTGGCTGCTAAGCTGTTCCATGGCCAGGTGTGTGTTATTCCCTCATTATCCCATTTACAAGGAGCAGATAAAATGTCCAGAGTTCATTTCAAGTGTGCTATTTGCATTTGGAATCTGTTGCTGTCAACTCTCAATATGAGATCCAAAGAGCTGTCACTATCAGTGAAGCAAGCCATCATTAGGCTGAAAAAACAAAACAAACCCATCAGAGAGATAGCAAAAACATTAGGTGTGGCCAAATCAACTGTTTGGAACATCCTTAAAAAGAAAGAACGCACCGGTGAGCTCAGCAACACCAAAAGACCCGGAAGACCACGGAAAACAACTATGGTGGATGACCGAATAATTATTTCCCTGGTGAAGAAAACACCCTTCACAACAGTTGGCCAGATCAAGAACACTCTCCAGGAGGTAGGTGTATGTGTGTCAAAGTCAACAATCAAGAGAAGACTTCACCAGCCTGAATATAGAGGGTTTACCACAAGATGTAAACCATTGATGAGCCTCAAAAACAGGAAGGCCAGAGTAGAGTTTGCCAAACAACATCTAAAAAAGCCTTCAAAGTTCTGGAACAACATCCTATGGACAGATGAGACCAAGATCAACTTGTACCAGAGTGATGGGAAGAGAAGAGTATGGAGAAGGGAAGGAACTGCTTATGATCCAAAGCATACCAACTCATCAGTGACGCATGGTGGTGGTAGTGTCATGGCATGGGCATGAATGACTGCCAATGTAACTGGTTCTCTTGTATTTATTGATGATGTGACTGCTGAAAAAAGCAGCAGGATGAATTCTGAAGTGCTTCGGGCAATATTATCTGCTCATTTTCAGCCAAATGCTTCAGAACTTATCGGTCCCTTCACAGTGCAGATGGACAATGACCAGAAGCAAACTGCGAAAGTAACCAAAGAGTTTAAGGGAAAGAAGTGGAATGTTATGCAGTTGTCAAGTCAATCACCTGACCTGATTCCGATTGAGCATGCATTTCACTTGCTGAAGACAAAACTGAAGGGAAAATGCCCCAAGAACAAGCAGGAACTGAAGACAGTTGCAGTAGAGGCCTGGCAGAGCATCACCAGGGATGAAACCCAGCGTCTGGTGATGTCTATGTGTTCTAGACTTCCAGCTGTAATTGACTGCAAAGGATTTTCAACCAAGTATTAAAAAGTGAAAGTTTGATTTATGATTGTTAATCTGTCCCATTACTTAGGTCCCTTAAAAAGCAGGAGGCACATATACAAACTGTTGTAATTCCTACACCATTCACCCGATTTGGATGTAAATACCCTAAAATTAAAGCTGAAAGTCTGCAGTTAAAGCGCATCTTGTTTGTTTCATTTCAAATCCATTGGGGTGGAGTATAGAGCCAAAAAGATTAGAATTGTGTCAATGTCCCAATATTTATGAATACTACATTCTTAGCTGTCAGGTAAACCCATGTGGGCTAATTTTTGGGGCCAATACTGGCCGACACTTACTTCTTTATCCTGTGAATGTCTAATGTACTTCCAGCCACCAAATACTACATTCTTAGTTGTCAGGTAAACCCACGTGGTCTAATTTTTGGGGCCTATACTGGCCTACACTTACTTCTGTACCAACATCAAGATAACTGGCACTCCGATTACATAGAAAATAAACAGTGGATAGAAGTCCCCCAAAGGGGAAAATCTGCTAGAGGACTAGGTAATGGGAGAAGAGGAAGGGGTAAAACAGGAGCAACTACCTATTCACAAGGTGGTGGTTACCCCAATCCCAATTTTATACATAATAACTACTACCAACCCCTTGCAGAATATGGAACTTTCAATGGCCAAACATCAAGAGGTGGGCCGTTTTTAGGGAGAGGGAGGGGACGGGGAAGACACCGACCCTACCCGAACCCGCACCAAGGGGGAATGGGAAGATCGGGGGAAAATCTCACACAAGACGAGGAGTCCGAGCTGGAAGAAGGGTCCAATACAAGAAAAAGGAGAAGGGAACATCGAATCAGGGCATTTTCAATTTGAGCCAAGTTGAATTGACTCAGAAAGAATTATATATTTTGGACCAGGGTTTAACATGTGCACCAAAATGTGCTGTAAATAAATTTAATGTATATATTGATACTCATAAATAGAAAATTACATTCGAAAAAATACTTTCTGAATAATCCAATCACCTCTGTGAGTAATGTAAATGGAGGGGGCATGTTAAATAGTGGTCTAAAACAGTGGTTCTCAACTCCGGTCCTCGGGACCCACCAACAGGCCAGGTTTGCAAGATAACTAAATTACATCACAGGTGATCTCATTTGCTGCTCAGTGATTGCAGTATTCTAGTCTGCATCCCCCAAGGTAATACTTAAAATCTGGCCTGTTAGTGGGTCCCGAGGACCGGAATTGAGAACCACTGGTCTAAAAAATAAATCTATCATGAACCCCCAAGTAAATAATAACCATTATGTGGAGGTGTTTAAGAATTCGGTATTGGATGATCTACAAGAATTGATACCTAATAAAAAGGTTCAGAATAGTAGTAGACACATTATGGAAGGCCTTGAATCTCTGGAGAAGAGGAAAGAAATTATTATCAGGCCAGCAGATAAGGGGGGAGGAGTGGTCGTATTGGATAAGAGTTTTTACCATCAACAACTGATCACTATGTTGAATGATGGGAATACCTATACCAAGTTATCCACTGACCCGACCTCCAGGTTTGATGAGGAACTAAAAGGCCTGGTCGACCATGGCTATAGAACACATGCCCTAACCAAAAAGGAGAAGAGGTACTTGACCCCGAGTGTGTGTCGAATTCCCACAATATATATGCTCCCGAAAATACACAAGGACGTGAAGTGTCCTCCAGCACGTCCGATAGTGAACGGTATTGGTTCCGTGACCGCTAGGCTAGGCCAATATCTTGATAAATTCCTCCAACCGAGTGTGATTACCACTAGCACCTTAGCTTTTTGTTTGCAGCTCACAGTGGGGAAGAAATTCCTCAAAGATTTTTATCCTTTGTGCTTTTTCACGTGGCTATTCAGCCCTTTTAGTTATTTATTCCTTTGCGCAGTTTCTTTGGTTTCACCATTTTTTATATTACCACTAAGGCCTTTTTGAAGCATACTAAAGATCTATTGATATCGCTGGGTGATGTGTTGTTGGGTGAGGACTCGTCGGCCTTCTTAGTGACGGCCGACGTGTCCTCACTCTACACCATCATCCAGCATGTTGATGCCCTCTTGGCCCTTAATTGGGCACTTAGCAAAAGGGATGAAATTCCGTTTGAACAAAAGAGATTTATTCATAAATCGCTAGACTTTTGTCTTTCCCACAATTATTTTTGGTTTAATGATTGTTTCTATAGCCAGAAGACAGGGGTGGCCATGGGAGCCACATTTGCCCCGAGTCTGGCAAACATTTTCATGGCCGAATGGGAAGACAAATTTGTTTTTAACCAGCCGCAAAAAGAATTACGTTTTTTTTAAAGATTTATCGATGACATTTTGTTCATCTGGGAAGGCTCTGAAGAATCCCTCTTGTCTTTTATGTCCCATTTGAATTCTAATTCCAACAATAATAAGTTGGAATTCCAGTGGGACAGAACCAACATACAGTTTTTAGACGTTACTATTTTTAGACATTTTAATGGCTTTGCCACAAAGGTTTATTTTAAACAAACAGATCGGAATAGTTACCTATCTATCATGAGTGGCCATCACCCTACGTGGTTAAAAAATATACCAATGGGTCAATTCATGAGGGTCAAGCGGAATTGTACATTTGACCAGGATTATTTGACACAATCTGCAGTAATCAAAGATAGGTTCTTACAAAAAGGTTACGAAGAAGATTGTCTGGACCAAGAGATCAAGGAAATTCTTGATCTGCCAAGGTCAGAGGTTTTAAAAACTAAAAATAGATCCGCAGACAATACGAAGGAATGGAGCTTTCTATCCGACTTCTCAAGTGATTATAAGAATGTTGAGGCAATATTCAGAAAACACTGGCCTATGCTACAGAAAGATCGGGTATTGGGCCCAGTGCTACCGGCTAATCCTTCCTTTATATATCGTAAAGCCCCTAATTTTGGGGACAGGGTGGTCAGGAAGGTCTTGGATCCCCCAAATGTAACCTTCTTTCCAAACAGAAAAGGTTTCCACATATGTGGGCGATGTAGGGCATGTTCTTTTACAAGGTCCAATCTAAAGAAAAGAGATGAGTTTGGGGTCCCTGCAATAGGGAAACATTTTAAAATTCAAAATTTGATGACTTGTGACACCACACATGTGGTATATGCTCTGATGTGCCCCTGTAACCTTATTTATATCGGTAGAACCAAACGGACCGTCAGGAAACGGGTGGGAGAACATATCTCTAATATTCTGAACGGTTTTAAATACCATAGTGTTTCCGAGCATTTTAGGAGATACCATAATCAGGACCCTAGTGGTCTTCATTTTTGGGGTATAGAAAGGGTTACCCCTTCTTGGAGGGGGGCAAACTGGGTAAGAGAATTATCCAAATGCGAGACCAAATGGATATTTCTCACCCAGGCCCTGGTCCCCAAAGGATTAAATATTGATTTGGACCTCAACTGTTTCATCAGTGACTTGTGAGGAACACAACTTTTTAGAGAGGCCTTTGTGATTTTATTATTTATTTGAAATTTTATATTATATTTATATATCCTTGTCCTTTTTATCCAATTTTATTCATGTCTATTTATTTCATTTTATTGATGAATCAATTTTATCTATGAAGTGTAGTTATATTATCCAAAACCTATGCCGGTTATATATACATATATATATATATATATATATATATATATATATATATATATATATATATATATATATATATATTTATATTTATATTTATTATATTTATGTCCTTATCTGAGAATTGGGCTTTCCGAGCA
The DNA here is from genome assembly GCF_965119305.1 of Pelophylax lessonae. Classification (NCBI taxonomy): domain Eukaryota; kingdom Metazoa; phylum Chordata; class Amphibia; order Anura; family Ranidae; genus Pelophylax; species Pelophylax lessonae. Next base: position 98,524,432 of record NC_138770.1, read on the forward strand.
TATGTTTATATTGAGGAATCGGTTTTAATATTGAGTGGTCCCCTTTTAAATATAATTTCAATTTTAATGAATGGTAGATTGGAATTTATAACCTCCATTCACTTTATTTATTGATTCCTTTTTCAGGCCATCAGGAAGATTCACATTTATTTCGATATGAGTCTTATATCCAAGTGTATTGGGTGGTATGGTTTAAGGTGTTCGTTCATTGGCAGCGTGCACTAGAATTTAATATATATGAGTTTTATTATTTGCTCACTGTATTATGAATTTGTTGTTGATGGATTGTAGTAGAGGATTGCTGACAGTGTGAAAAGTAACTTTAGGAGATTCATAATTATATTACCGCCCACAATATGGAGTATAGCCTTTTAGCAATCACTTTGGCCGTTTGAAGCATCTTGACGCGAGTAGGACCTTAGTATGGGCAGGGACGGAAGGAAGTAGGACCTGTCATTAGTCTAGTATTGGCGGAAGTACTCATGGCCATGATGTGGCTGAATTAGCATAAAGGGGCGGTATATCCACTTTACGTCAGAACTGTCATCAATCATCTCTATATATATCCGGGCGCCGCGCCGTGAGGTTCACACCCCTTTGAAGAAGTCGGAAATGACAAAACGCGTCAGGGCATGAACCTTACGGCGACCGGAAGTACACAGGGGACACGAGCGGAGGCTTTCGAGGTTCGGGACACCAGCGTGGAGAGGGTGAGCTGGACCAACATTGTCCACTACGATAGCCGCGGTACTTATATACTATGAAAGCGCATTGACATCTTTTGTTTATGAGTGCATTGTACTTGGGTTCTTGGGAATAAAAGTTTTGATTGGTTAAGCAATATTACGCTAGTGTGGTTCCTCTTTTGTTTTCCTCTATGCTTGCTGGGCGGCTGGTTCATTGTGAGGAAAAGAGACGCAAGCTAATATAGGAGAAACCACACAGTCACAGGAGTCACACAGTGGTGATTCCTTCTTGGTATAGTGGACTGTTGTTGGATTCTGAAATCCTGTTGAACCCTTTTATGGATCCAAGGATGGACGTTTTTATGTGAAAGCATTCATGTATTCATTTATAGGTACATTTTAAGGACTTTGTTTGCTTTTGTGATGCACAATTTATGTACTATCTGCGCTACTTATGCTAAGTTCATTGTCCTGAGTGACTAGTGATCTAAGTATACCTACACATACTTCTGTATCCTGTGAATGCCTAATGTACCTCGAGCCACCAAATACTATGTTCTTAGCTGTCAGGTAAACCCATGTGGGCTAATTTTTGAGGCCAATACTGGCCGACACTTACTTCTTTATCCTGTGAATGCCTAATGTACCTTCAGCCACAGAATACTATGTTCTTAGCTGTCAGGTAAACCCATGTGGGCTAATTTTTGGGGCCAATACTGGCCGACACTTACTTCTTTATCCTGTGAATGCCTCATTTTTTAGACTGGAATTGAAAATCAATGGGTCTGTAAAGGTTCCACCAAATTGTGGAATGGATGCGGACCCATTTTACAGATGTGTGAATGGACCCTATATGTATTTGACATGTATTTTCCGGCTGCTGTCAGTTCTGGCTGATTTTTGAAAAAATATATATATTTTTTGCTGTAAAAAAAATAAAAAAATTTTAGGGCAACTTTTCCAATTGCACTACTTCTGTTATGACATTGTCCATGGGGTGGGACTATTTGTGCACAGCTAGTAAGTCTTTTGTGGCTGCATATATGACCTAAAGGTTTTTAAAGTTCGCCTCCCATTAAAGTCAATGGGGCCCGCCGCGAACTTGCGGTTCGCGGACTTTTGAGAAAATTTGCAGCTGACGTTCGCGAACCGCCCCGGCCGATGTTCGTCCATCACTATTCCTCAGCACTTTGGTGATTGTTGCCAGGTAGCGGTGGCACTGGAATGTATGTTTGGATAGGTCAGGGAGCAGGTGCAAGTTGTTGCACTTCTCCGGCAGGCGTTCTGCCTTCCTAAAGGAGGACAAAAGTAATTATTTTGCATGGTAAAAGTGTACTTTTAGGAGGACATCCCTGGCAACCTCTGCTGCTAGGACAGCAGGCTTAAGGATTTTGTGGATTCTGTCAATTGTGAGATCCTGGGCGGACAAAGTGGGAGCTAGTAAAGCAAACAGGTTGTGGGCAAATTGCTGTAATTCCTGAGGAGGTACAGATTCTGGTATGCCTCTGATCTTTACGTTGTTTCTTCTGGACCTGTCCTCGAGGTCAGCCACCTTATCTTTGAGCCAGCTGATCTCCTCTGACTGTACATTGTGGGAATCTACTAACGTGTTAAAGGAAGCAGAATAGTCACCTATGGTGTGTTCCACATGGTCAATTCTGTCGCCTAAGGCCTGTACTTCTTTTTGGCACTGTTTTACGTTAGACACTAGGTTTGAGTGTATTGATGCTCTCAGGGATAATAGCATTTCTTTCAACACTGTTTCTGAGAAAGGCTGGCCAGTAGTTGGGAAGGCTTCTACGGGGTCATCCATTGCTATTCCTGTGTCTTCCCTGGAGGTCTGCGACCTGCTCAGTTTCATGTGCCAGTGTCATGGTTTGGAGAGTCCCTGTGGGGTTCTGATTTGACTGGGCTCTGTGTGGATGGGCTAGATGTGCCTGATGATTATCCAATAATGGGTAGGGAAGCAGCAGGATCTTTGTTTGGTGAGCCGTGGCCAGCGGCTTGCGATGAGGCCTGGTGAGCTGGCTGTATGTCACGGGCTCCGCCGCCATTTTTTCGTGGTCCTTTCTGGATCGAGGGGAAGAATCCTGGCATTTTTCCTCAGTTGTTGTTGCTCTCTGCGGTGCCTGGTCATGGCAGGAGTATCCCCAGTGCGGGATGTGCTGCTTGGGGCTGGTGTCTCTGCTCGGCATCTCCGATGCAGGCTGATTCCCCCGGCGGTCTAAGAGGACCTCCTGGACTATGCGGCCATGCTTGAGCTCGGTCACCACACCCCCTGAAAAGAGATCATTCAAGGACCCAGAACTGAATGTAAGGTAAAGTTGACTCAAGTAACTGCCAGTCCACCCAGTCAAAGGTCTTTCCTGCATCAATAGACAGGAGCATTAAGAGTAAGGACCTTGAGTATATAAGGTCAATGACCCTGGTGGTGTTCTCCCAAGCCTCTTTTTGAAGGTTGAAGCTGATCTGATCCATGTGAATAATTTGAGGGATGGGGTGTGGGAGTTTGTTGGCAAAGAATTAGGGCTACAGGAAGGGTTAGTGTTAGGGCTTCAGAGACATTTATTATTAGTATCACAGAGAGAGTTAAGGCAGCCATACATGGAACAAATTTCTGCAGGTTCAGCAGGGACTGGCCAAATTTGATCCATGTATGGGCAGGCTGGTTGTACAGAAGTTGATCTACTTATTGACTTTTTTACAACCAGCCTTTTTTTCCAGAACAATTAGTGCTGCCGGCTATAGTCGGCAACACTGATCAATGTGTTCAGAACATAATAGCACAGCAAGGAGGATACCCCCATCCACCTCTAATGTATATACAGGTGCATCTTATAAAATTAGAATATCATCAAAAAGTAAATTTATTTTAGTAATTCAATTCAAAAAGTAAATCGTATATATTTTATATAGATGTGTTACACACAGAGAGATATATTTCAAGCATTTATTTATTTTAATTTTGATGATTATGGCATACAGCTAGTGAAAACACAAAATTCAATATCTCCGAACATTAGAATATTACATAAGACCAATAAAAGAAAGATTCTTAATACAGAAATGTTGGCTTGCTAAAATGTATGTCCATGTACAGTATAGTATGCATTCAATACTTGGTCAGGGCTTTTTTTGCATGAATTACTACATCAATGCGGCGTGGCATGGAAGCGATCAGCCTGTGGCACTGCTGAGATGTTATGGAAGGCCAGGTTGCCTTGATAGCAGCCTTCAGCTAATCTGCATTGTTGGGTCTGTTGTCTCTCATCTTCCTCTTGACAATACCCACAGATTCTCTATGAGGTTTAGGTCAGGTGAGTTTGCTGGCCAATCAAAAACACAGTGATACTATGATCATTAAACCAGGTACTGGTGCTTTTGACAGTGTGGGTACGTGCCAAGTCCTGCTGGAAAATTAAATCAGCATCTCCATGAAGCTGGTCAGCAGAGGGAAGCATGAAGTGCTCTGAATTTTTCTGGTAGAGGGCTGCGCTGACTTTGGACTTGATAAAACACAATGGACTAAAACCAGTAGATGACATGGCTCCCCAAATCATCACTGTCTGAGAAACTTCACACTGGAACTCATGCAACTTGGATTTTGTGCCTCTCCACCTTTCTTCCAGACTCCGGGACCTTGATTTCCAAATGAAATGCAAAATTTTCCACAGTCCATGATGATTTGGGGAGCCATGTCATCTGGTGTTGGTTCACTGTGTTTTATTAAGTCCAAATTCAGCGCAGCCCTCTACCAGGAAATTCTAGAGTTTCACTTTTTGATTGGAATTAGAGAATTACTGAAATAAATTAACTTTTTGATGATATTCTAGTTTTATGAGATGCACCTGTGTGTATATAGTAGAAGATCCAACCCTTGTATCCAATTTGAATTCAGTGTGGACAGAGATCAACCAGTTACTTGATAATCTTTTGGGTTGAGCATGGGGTCTGTGTTGAGCACAGATTCACAGCAAAGCTGACCAATTAGCAGTTCATGGAGACAGCAAACTAAAGTGGCCTTTCACCACCACAGCAACCAACTACCAATAATGCACTTAGGGGCCTCTGCAGTTAGATAGGTTAGGTGGCTTAGAATGGCCACGAATAGAGAGTTTTTATGGGCCATGTGACTTCAGTGCTATCTCTGCCCCTTTGTTTATATGGCTGGTAAATTAATGGGACTGAGTGACATCACTGGTAGGGATGATCGAACGGTTCGGGTCCACCATCGGTTCGGCCCGAACATTGGGTGTTCGAGGTTCGGCCGAATTTAGAACTTTTTGCCCAAAAAGTTTGGAATTCGGCAACCAGAACCGCCCAAAATGCAATGCTTCAGGAAATGGGCTTTAAAAGCCCGTGATTGGACCAGAACCATTAGCAAAAGCCAATTGAGGGGGCAGGAGAATGCTAGGAATGTGATTGGAGTGACTAGGGGGTCCCTAGACCAATCATTAGTGAATACGCCCCCCAGTATATAAGATCGCCCCCCACCATATTCCCAGCATTGTTATACTGGACATGGAAGAGAGTGGAAGCAGTTCTGTTAATTTTACTTTAAAAGTGTCATTTAGCTATTTTTAGTGTGAGGAAAGGGATATCTAATGTAGTTAGAGTGCTCCTTTACACTTAAGTTAGCTTCAAAAATTTAGTTTCTGTAGGGAAAGTGTTAAGTGTCAGGGGACCGTAGTGTAGTGTAGGGTTAACTGGCAGTGACTGCTATGGCAGGGTGACAAAACCCCTCCATAGCAGGGTGACCGCTATAGAAAAATGATCATTTCTCTGAATAGCTTCGGAACTGGAATATGGCTTCTCACCAGCCTAGCATTTTTTATGCTGCAGGGGCTGCCACTGCCAGTGCTTTTTTGAGGACATGTTTGATGTCAGACATGACATCTGAACATGTGTATAGGGGGTATATATAGACATATATGTCTGAATATATACCCCTAGACATATATAGGTGTGATAGTAGCAGAAATAAATGCTTGCGCTAATGAAATCATTTACAGTAATATATTTCTGCTACTATCACACCTATATATGTCTAGGGGTATATATTCAGACATATATGTCTATATATACCCCCTATACACATGTTCAGATGTTTTGCCTGCCTCAAAAGAACCCCAAAAAATGCCAAAAAAAACACTAGCGTCAAAAAAAAAATCTCTTTTTTTTTTTTTTTTTTTTTAATTTTTCAATAATTGTTTTTTTTTATCAAAAATGACAATTTTTAAGAACTTTTTTTGTGTGATTTTGTGTCTGGGGGGTCTAAAAGGTGTACCTGTGAAGTTTCAGCTCTGTAGCATGTCCAGAACCCCAAAAAAAAGATCATATAAGTGTAAAAGAGGGGTCCCACCATCCCTGCTCTACTGAAAAATGATCTTTTTTCTGGTTCTGGACATGCTACAGAGCTGAAACTTCACAGGTACACTTTTTAGACCCCCCAGACACTAAATCCAAAAAAAGTCATGCCTGCCTCCAAAAATGCCCGATAAATGCAAGAAAAAACGCCTTAGAGAACCCGTATTCCTGTTCTAATAAAAATTATAAGAAAATGCTAATTTTTGGGGGGTTCTGGACATGCTACAGAGCTGAAACTTCACATGTACAATTTTTAGACCCCCCAGATACTAAATCCAAAAAAATCTAAAAATCAAAAAATCTCTTTTTTTTTTTTTTTAAATTTTTCAATAATTGGCTTTTTTATAAAAAATGACAATTTTTAAGAACTTTTTTTGTGTGATTTTGTGTCAGGGGGGTCTAAAAGGTGTACCTGTGAAGTTTCAGCTCTGTAGCATGTCCAGAACCATAAAAAAAGATCATATAGGTGTTAAAGTTAAAGGAGGCTCCCAAACCACATCACTGTTCTACTGAAAATTTATCTTTTTTTTTTCATGGTTCTGGACATTCTATAGAGCTGAAACTTCACATGCACACCTTTTAGACCCCCCAGATACGAAATCCAAAGTAAAAATCAAAAAATCTCTTTTTTTTTTTTTTAATTTTTCAATAATTGGCTTTTTTATCAAAAATGAAAATTTTTAAGAACTTTTTTTTGTGTGATTAATAGTTAATGGGGCATGACCCAGAACCCTAGGCACTTTTTAGGGGCATTTATTGGGTTTTGGGGCTTCAAAATGGTGTTTTTTGATTACCGAAGTTCGGGTCCCATTGATTTCAATGGGGTTCTGAAATCCGGGCCGAACTTTCGGGAAGTTCGGATGTTCTGGCCGAACCGAACTTTTCAAAAGTTCGATCATCCTTAATCACTGGTAGCTAAGGATGTGGAGGGTGCTGACACCTGCAGTTTCCTTAACAATCACCAACAGGAATGAAGCTGTCATATATAGTAGGGATAGAATTACCACTTCTACTGTATATATGATGATCATCTCCCGCTGAATAAGTAAAAGGTTGGGCAATCATATAAGCCCCTGAACCGCCAAATTTTGGCCTGAACTTTTGTTTGAACCAAATCTTGAGATCATCCCTAATAGCAAATGATCCTCAACTGTCAGCACTCAAGCTACTTTTTTTCTATTAAATTAGGTATTTTCCCTTAATTCTTTTTAGATAATAACTTTATCTTGGAGTGATTAGTGCATACTGTTGCTGAAAGTCCATCCAGGAACTTTTTATTTCTAAGGCCTCATGCACACAGGGCATCTGAAAAAACGAGCTGCAAAGCCAGTTCTGACGTCAGGAAAAAGCAGCTGTAAAAATGTGCTTTGAGAAGCGTTTTGTATTAGCATTAATGCACGTTTTAGCCACGTTTAACAGCGTTAGTTTTTATCAGCCTTTTTCTGCCCTCTTCTATTTTCCAACCTCAAATCCAACTACTACAGCTTAAAAATGTCTGACGTAGCCTAACGCTGTATGAAGCCTTTAGCAGCCTTTAGTAGAGTCAGGTGTTTTTACAGCCTAACGCTGCTGCTCCAGAACGCACTGGCCCTGGGTTTTTTTTTTTTGTACAGCTTGAAAACGCCTATGCCACTTACAGCTCCTAAAAGCCTATGTGTGCATGAGGCCAGAGAATAACATGGAGGAGCGTTTTTAAGGTGCAAAAAAAACGCGTGACGCTCCTAAAAGCAGCTGTAAAAACGCCCTGTGTGCATGGGGCCTAAAAGGAAAAAAATTAAGTGCAAAGGAAAATGTGCACCTAAACATGATGCCACTCACAATCACTGCACCCTACTATTCTGACAGATAAAAAAACATTTTGGCATGCAACAGTTAAATATATTATCCCTAAGTAAATATATCCTGCTGCTAAACAATTTTTCACTTCTATATCTTCTGTGGTATGTTCATTGTTGTTTTTTTTTTTTTAGAAAATGTTTCCGTTCAGTGATTTTTATTATTTTCATAATGCAGCTCACAAGAATGCAGACCAGGAATAGCAAGGCATGCAGGCAGTGACATATTACAGGCAAAAAAGTAACAGGTGTATGTAAGATAACACTGACAGATTGACCAACATTTGGCTTCACGTTCCAAGCCAACAATTACTGGTGTGCAGTTAACGAGTGAATAAGAAATGAGAAAAAAAGGGGGCTGGGTGCAAGAAGGAAGGGAAGAAAGGAGGAGAGAGGAGAAGAGGGTAGGAGGGGGTCAGAGGGTAGGAGAGAAGCATCGTGGGACAGTAAATTATGGCCCATCAGCTTCAGAGAGATTTGGTGACCACTCACAGATCTAGAAGGCAGCAATCGAAATGTGAGGGCATACATTTTTAGATCCATGGATCCCAATGGCGGCTGGTGCTCAAAGTTTTTTTTTGGGGGGGGGGGCTTAAACAGAAAAATCTAATAGGCATCAAACGCAGCAAAAAATTGCATGACTTTGAGGTCACAAAAGTGTGAAAGGGGCCTTATGTAATCAAAGTATAGTTTGCCCCCATTCAATGCAGAGTTACCACAGCATGCCCCCATCAATGCAGAGTGACCACAGCATGCCCCCTTTCAAAGCAGAGTGACTACAGCATGCCCCCATTCGATGCAGAGTGACCACAGCGTGCCCCCATTCAATGCAGAGTTACCACAGCGTGCCCCCATTCAATGCAGAGTAAGCACAGCGTGCCCCCATTCAATGCAGAGTTAGCACAGCGTGCCCCCATTCAATGCAGAGTTAGCACAGCATGCCCCCTTCAATGCAGAGTTACCACAGCATTCCCCTATTCAATGCAGAGTTACCACAGCGTGCCCCTATTCAATGCAGAGTGACCACAGCGTGCCCCATTAAATGCAGAGTTACCACAGCGTGCCCCCATTCAATGTAGAGTTACCACAGCGTGCCCCCATTCAATGCAGAGTTAGCACAGCGTGCCCCCTTCAATGCAGAGTTAGCACAGCGTGCCCCCTTCAATGCAGAGTTACCACAGCGTGCCCCTATTCAATGCAGAGTTACCACAGCGTGCCCCCATTCACTGCAGAGTTAGCACAGCGTGCCCCCTTCAATGCAGAGAGACCACAGCGTGCCCCTATTCAATGCAGAGTTAGCACAGTGTGCAGAGAGACCAGCGTGCACTTACCTGATGCAGCGGCAGCTTCTCCTCAGTCCCCCGTATCTCCCTCCTCCTCCTCCTTGGCCAATCGCAAAAGTTTGCCTTTCGGACAATCAGGAAACGGGTCTCGGACCCTTTTCCTGATTGGCCAGGAGGAGGATCCATGTGACAATAGCGAATATTCATTCGCTATTGTCACACAATGGGTGGGCCCCGGGCGTACTGCTCTGCACAACGGGTCCACCCTTTTATGAAGCCTATTAGAGCCTTTGGCTCTAATCACGTGCTTCAGAAGAAAAAAAAAACCCATTGAACTCCATGCGTCTGGTGCCCCGCATGCAGATCAGAGGGCCGGATGCATGGATGGGGGGGGCGCCCCTGCGTCCCCAACACACCGGCCGCAACTGATGGATCCCATGTTTTGCATTAGTGAGTTTTGACAGTCAAATTATCGTTTATAAGCATCCAGTGTGTCTTGAATTTCACAGCTTCCAGGAATAAGGCATTTGGTAGCCATGCTCTGGCTAAAATCTGTTTGAAGGCCATGAGTATATGGGTCATGATTCTAAATGAATCCTATGTGTATATGTGGTACACTGTTTCTTTACGATGTGAATAAAGCCATAATGTGTGTACTAAATACACAAAAAAATTGTTAACCCTTTTAAATTAACTTATAGAAAAAAATAGAAAAAAAATTAGAAATTACCATCGAGTGCATTAAATACCAAAAATGTAGAGAACACACATACGTAGCACTGCACCCTAGGGGACTGCTGAGAATTACACTTTTTGGATTCCCCTGGGTTACCCTTAGCAACTGACAGCAGATAAACGGCAATGACAGTTCTTGGCTCAGTCAATAATAAGTCCAGGGGATGTTGTTTTTGTGGTTTTATTTAGAACTTGGATAGGAGAAGGGATGAGTGGGATACTCCAACTAGTAACTTTGCACAATCTTGAGGACAATTGACTGTAGAATGTGGCAAGGCCGCTGCTTCACCCTGCCACTGAAGTGAAGATATAGTAAATGTTCTTGTTTGAAGATTCTCTTCAGGGTTATAAACTCAGCACCCCCTTTACTCTCACTGTCTGCGTGCTGACACCCATTCGCTGATTCTAGCCACTGGAGTAGTCCCCTTCCTGGCGGACCCCTGGGCAAGTTGTTTTGTACTCACGGACACTGTTTTTCCAGAACCCCCGTTGCCTCCAACTCCACTAGTCAGCTTCCACTGGACCTTTGGTTTCAGCTACACTTTCTGGTTCACTAGGCCAACTGCCCGTGACCACCTTCCACAGCTTCAGAAGAGGAGACAGCTGTCACCCTCCTTCTGGGACTTGGCTTACCGCCCAAAGACCCCCTGCCACATGTGTCCTTGGCTTTTATAACGTATCCCAGCATGCACCACTTTCCTGTGCCAGCCCACTGAGATAGCCATGAAAGCCTGTGTGTCACTGGCTGGGTTTCCTCCACTGTCCAACATGCCTCCCCATTGGATACAGTGGGAACACTCCCTCAGCCCAGATAAATCACACCCTGGACACATGCAACAGATCTAACTACAAATCCTGCTCCCTGATAAGCAGAAAGCACATAACTTTAACCTACCATTCTGCTGATAAGCAGCCAGAACCAAAGCTATGCTACCTATCTAGCATCTGACTAGGAGGGTGCTACACATATAATCATGCTATATGCTTCCATCAAGACAAATATATCAGATTAATAAAACAAAAAAAATGTCCATAAACAAAATCTGTGTCCACTTAGTGCCATGCAGTGCTTTCATCTTCAATAGTGATCACATAAACCATAAGTGTTCTTCAGTTCCAAACAGTCCAAGGTACACTGCCATGTCACCTTTTGGTGAGGTACCAGTTCACCTCAAATTATGACATAATATAGGCCCAATTCGCTTTAAGGGATCAACCTTGCCTCGCATATTTTGACTCACAGTGATGCTCAGATGTAAAATAAGAATAACAATCTCAAAGCGTAACACAGTGTCATAGATCCAAGCATTTATTATATTTAAAATCCGCTCACTTAAAAATAACATCCTCAAAGGAATTTTTAAGGAATCGCGTTAGGAGTATCATGAGTGCCTATTTTTACTGAATGCTTCTTACCATCTGACATATTGTAAGTGCAATTCTTTTACTTTTCAATAAATTTTCCATACGGTATTATGCTATGGTGTCTTTTTGGTTTATCCCATTATACACTTCCTGGAGTGGGGGTTCCTAGACATTTCTGTGTTGATTAGTCTGAAGACAGTCATCAACATCTGCCATCCAGAGACGCTGTGGAGGTTCCTACCATTCGGTACCGAGGACAACTATACATTCAGCCCGTATGACCCATTTGCTGTACAGTACTTTGGGTCCATGCCATCTGGTGAGCGCATTTACATCTTTGTGGTGTGGGATGTATCACCTTTTCAAGTCAGCACTTTCCTGTGTGGGACTTTTTCTATCCAGTTATTATTTTTACATATATGAACTTATTGGACTTTCCTTTCTTGAATGAATAACCTATTTTTTAAATAATTTTATGTGTATATTTATTTGTGCACTACTGTTTTTAGCGCTGCACTATATATATTTAACATTTTGATACCATCACTGTCGGTTGGAGTGTCAGCAGCTTTTTCACTTTGTGTCACATTGTGATATGTTTTTTTGGTTAGAGCAGTTTTGATTCACTTTCTTCATATATATATATATATATATATATATATATATAGGTGTGTGTATACATATATATTACTGTATATAGACTCTCTCTAGTGGTGAGAAGCGCTAATTGCATATGTGTGCAAACTAATAGTGATGAAACGATTTTTTATTGAATTCTATGTTGTGCCCCCTTGGGTGTAATCCATTTGGGTTCACGTTGGCTGAGATTATATGTTGATGTTTAGGTATGCTATGTTTTTTGTATCCTTTACAGATATTTTGCATATGCTTCCTTAAACCTCTCTTTAGTGGTCTTTTCATTCTAACTATATTTTGTAACTTGCGCAGACATTGGAGAACTCCTTCTTTGCAACACAATATGAAACCTGAGATTTTATATTCTTTACCAGTGGAGGTGGATGTAAACTTTTCACACTTCTTTTCATTTACTTTTGTATTAGCATAGCATTGTTTTGCATAGGTAAAACCGCTTCCCTCAAAGAAGGGACATTTTTTCTTTTATCCGGAGGGTCGATCACATTCTTGACTATTATATCACATAATGTGGGTGCTCTCCTATATACATCCTGTGAATCTTGAGCGTTCTAGAAGTATCTGTTGGAGTTGTGTCTATTTGTCTTAACAATTGGACATGTTGTGGGCAAAAGAATGTGGGCAAAAGTGGCTGGTTCACAGCAACCCCAGAAGCAGTTCCCGGCATGACCTGGTATGTAACGGGCAATTATACTGTAATTTATAATTTGTTTAGAGTGTGAGTGCATTCTGAAAGCAAGAGTTAGTAGTGTCCCATATTTGTTGCCATTGATGTGAATCAAGGGAGATGCCAAGGTCTGATTCCCATTTCCACATCTAAGTGTGGTGGGGATGTGTGTAACCGTAAGGAGTTGGGAGTATAGCAAGGAGATTAAGCCTTAGGAGTGTGGGTCATTTCGAAAATATCTCTCAAAAGGTGTCATGGATGTGGCTGTGATTTGAAAAGAGATTAAAGATTGTATAAAATTATTGACTTACAGATAGTGAAATACCTCACAGTAATTTAACTGGGTAATTTATAATCTGGTTGCAAAGTGGGAAATGAGTTAGAACCACGTGAAGTCAGGAGGGAACTCAAGTTAGTACATTTTAGATCTGTCCACAACTGAAACATGTCTGGGTTCTCCCATCCTGGCAGGAAATCAGGGTTACCATGAAAGGACAGATGAGGTGACTGGAGTTTGCCTGAATATTTGTGGTCATTCCATATCTTTAACCTCTTCCCATCCAGCCTATTGTAAAATGACAGCCAGGCAGGAGCACTGTTGTTCTGGGAGGACGTCATATGTTCCAATAGATATTGTACAAGAGAGTAACACATTCTCCCACAAAGGCCCAAGCAAAACAGCACAGAGTATACTTGCAGTATTACAAAATATGTTAGACGGCAACAACAGCGTGCCTTCACGACACCCACATGTAGCTGCCACAATTTGATTTTGCCACAATCAAATTCACCAAAAGGTGAATGGTCACAATCGTTGGATTGTTTAACCAAATTTGACTGGTGCATTCTCATAAGACTCTTCATCCTTGTCAGGCAAGTAGTAGTGTCTGTTTTGGCTATTCGAAAATATTCATAAGCTTTGATCGGCTTGGCCTCCTTGCCATCAACACAACAAAGTAAGCTGGAAAGAGAACCTTTTGCTTTGACATCCAAATCATCCTCTTTCCATCTGGAGTTCCATTTGATTCAAGTGGGATATCTGTGTTACCGATGCAGAGCCATAGCTTTAACCACTTAAGCCCCGGAAGATTTTACCCCCATTCCGACCAGGGGGTATTTTGCGATTCGGCACTGCGTGAATTTAACGCACAATTGCGCGGTCGTGCGACGCTGTACCTAAACGAATTTGACGTCCTTTTTTTCCCACAAACAGAGCTTTCTTTTGGTGGTATTTGATCACCTGTGCGATTTTTTGATCACGCGCTATAAACAAAAAAAGAGCGTCAATTTTGCAAAAATAGCAATATTTTTCACATTTTTTAATATGAAATTCCCCCAAAAAAAAATGTAAAAATCAAAATTTTTAAAAATTTTCGGCCAATTTATTTTATGCTACCTATGTTTGGTAAAAAAAATCGCAAAAAGCGTATTTTGATTGGTTTGCGCAAAAGTTATCGCGTTTACTAACAAAGGGAAAGATTTTTGTCATTTTTGTTGTTTTTTTTTTAACGCGTAATGGCGGCGATCTGCGATTTTTTTTGCGGTACTGCGACATTGCGGTGGACAGATCGGACCCTTGACTGACATTTTTGACACTTTTGGGGTTACCAGTGACATTTCTACAGTAATCAGTGCTATACATATGCACTGTTACTGTAAAAATACACTGGTAGTGAAGGGGTTAACTTTATTTGGAAGGGAGGGGCTGTGTGTGTCCCTAGGGGCGTGGTTTCTACTGTGATTGGCTGTGGCTCTAGCTGTAAGGACACTGATCAACGGATCTACATACCAGATCCGTTTTATCAGTGTCTTTGCAGCGAGGAGAATGACAGGCAGTTTGTTTACACAAGCTGCCTGACATTCTCCCTCTCCCCCGCCGATCGCCGAGTGACCGGCGGACATCGGGTCCGCTGGTCACACGCGCGGGGGGGTCCGTGACCACGCGGGAGCGGGAGCGCGCCCCGGGGGGCGCGCGCTCGCTCCCTAGACCCTCACAAGCAAGCAACGTAGCCCTACGTTAGTTTGCCTGTGAGGGGCTGACCGCCGACGTAGATAGTCGTGCGGCGGTCGGCAAGTGGTTAAATAGTGTAAAAAAACACATAAAAAAACATTGTATTGGAGGATGGCAAAGTGCCTGGATCTTGACCAGCATGTGGCTTTCATCACTATCAAAGTTTAGGTTCCTGCTCTTCTATCTTGGTTCAAAGACTTTTGGCCTTTCATTCCTTTTAATAAGACCTAATCTGTATCACAGGTCAGCAGTAAAGCAGATCTGCTACTTATGGTTCAATTAGCATGTGGACTCTCCTTCCTTTCTAAAGTATGCTTTTTCCAGCACTGGGCAGTATAGGCATCACCAGAACTCACCTGTTGGATTATATAGCACCTACAAGATAAGTTCCCAGCCAGCCTGTCAGTCAAACTCAGTCAAGTAAATAATGGATTCCAAACAGAAACAACATACCATCATCAAGTTCTTGATGAAGGAGGAATGCAAGCTATCTGACATTCACAGAAGGATACGGAATGTTTAGGGAGATGGCACGATTGGCAAGAGTCACCAATGACAAGACGTTGCTCTTTTCAATGGTTTTATCTCCATAAACATTCTGTAGCTTTCTGTGGATGTTGGACAGCCTGTACCCCTCCTTTATCAAGAACTCAATGATGGCACGTTATTTCTGCTTGAAATCCATTATTTACCTTCAATAAAAAAGTTACTATAAGGGAAGAGTTACTTTACCAACATGTGAAATTGAAATTTGAACGATATGTATATATATATATATATATATATATATATATATATATATATGTGTGTGTGTGTATATATATATTTATATATTTAATTTTTATTAAAATCAATGTTGGTATTAAATTATGTTATGTATGTGCAATCATAATTAGTCAAGTGAGCTTTCGGTGTTTGATTTTTTATTTATTTTTATTTTTTATGTTTTATGCTTACACAACTATGATTTGCCACAAGGGCTTCCTTTGCAATCTTGGGAATTTTTCTATTTCACATAAATAGTCACTAAAATCAGAGGCAGAAGAACAGTAGCAAATGTCTCATAAATCAATTCTATGTTAATATGTATGGTGTGAATGTATTTCCTGAATTAACATTTTTTTTCTATATACCGTATTTTCCGGCGTATAAGACGACCCCCCATTACATGATCTACCGGTAATACTTATACTTAGGTTACCTTGGAGATATTATACTCTGCGTATAAGACGACCTCCCAGTTTTGGGGGATTTTTTTGAGGTTCAAAAGTAGTCTTATACGCCAGAAAATACAGTATTTATCACAACACACTATTGTTTCATTTGCAGGTTTTATTGTAGTACTTTTGGCATAAGCTACTTTTCCTGTGTTATAATGCCTTCCAAAAGTATTCACTCCACTTGATTTATGAAACCAAAACTGGGAAATTAATTTAAAACCACATCAAGAATGACAACATGTTTTGTATACGACTTGTATATTGAAATAATATTTGTTTCACAAAATTGGCTTTAGTGAAAGTAACGTACTTGCACTCACTCCATGAAGAGGAACTTTAGTTTCTCTCTTACTTTAAAAATCTAAGCCTTTTAACTAACAAAATTGTAATTTAGTAATTATGTTGTATTCATCCAATATATAGCCTTCACTGCCTTGTAACTTGTTGCTGCTGATCTGTTACGGAGAATGCACCCGATGAGTGTAGAGCACCTCTAATTTCTTGACTTTCCTCTTGTTTCAGTTGTTAAAGAAGATGGGTCTTCTGTAACTGTTCTTGTTGGTGTAGATGAACCTGGTCAGGATCATTATCTTACTAGTGATTACATTGTAAAAGTTACATTCTACTGTCATCAAACAACTGACAGTCTAAATAGCATAAATATGGCCGATAAAAATTAAGCAAACATTATTAATGCAAAATTATAACAAAATAATTTCAGATCCACTTGGACCACTCTCCATTGACTGATCACAGACTGAATGAGATTCAAATGTTTTTTTGACTCCATCTGAACATTTTTCAACTAGATTTTCATATCTGCAAAAACTGAACCATACATAGTGTAATTTGCAAAATACATATTTTATTTTTATTTTTTTTCTACGTTACTAAGAGAAGGACAGATACCTAGGCCAACAATCACCATTTATTTTGGCTTATCAGCCAGGTAAAGAATTCAGTATACAGATGAAACAAATATATATCTGCCAAATAATTTGCATTTCTGCTCAACCATTCCTGAGACACAACTTTGCCACAAAGCACAGTCCTGTCTGGCAGGGGAGGATAGCTGGTTTGTTTTCTGCAGTATGTAGGTGACACTTAAAGGTCTTGTCCCTCCCCCAGCCTGTGACTGGACAGTGGCATAAACGTATCTGTCTATCACTCTTCCCTCTACTTCTATCAACATGTTCCTTGTTAGCACGTAAGCACTGCTGCACAACTGAGTGACTTCTTATACTGTTTTTCCCTCTCCCAGGCTAAGCTCCACTGTACAGACACTGTAAGAGCTAATTCCAAGTCAAATGCATGTTCTTACACTGCTTATATATATATATATATATATATATAAAAAAAATGCATTTAATAATGAATTCATTTACACAGAGCTGAATAATTTTTTTAGGAGCTAAGCTTTAAATTTAAACTATATATAGGTTACACTTTTTATACGTTTTTAGAAAATTTTCAAAGTGAACTATGTGCACTTTTTGAACTACCTATTTTGTTTAATCACATTTTGAAAAAGAAAACGCTTATTAGATATCTAATTACCTAAAGTTGTATGTATGCTATGACTAAATGTAAAAATCATCAAAGAGTACTAGACACTAGACCAACAGGTCTAAACTTCAATATCTAAAAAAATAGATGAGATGCAGAATGCAATTTACTATTTAAATGCCATTGTTTATATAGTTAATATTGTTACTTGAGTTATAAGTTTTCTGTTTATTTAAAATGTGTTACTAGCCATGTCGATGCATACCAATCGTACCCTTATAACAGAGTTTGTTTTGCTGGGATTTTCTAAAGATCTAAGAACTAACATTGGCCTGTTTGTGATGTTTTTGGTTTTCTATCTTGTTGCTATTTTTGGAAATGTCCTTATACTCTGCATAATCCTTATTAATCCTCAGTTACATATCCCTATGTACTTTTTCCTTTGCATTTTGTCTATTGTGGACTTGTGTATATCAGCATCTGCTGTACCCAGACTGCTCTACGACCTTCTTACTGCCCATAAGGTCATTTCAATTGGTGCTTGTACAATACAGTTCTTTAGCATACTATTTTTAGGTGGTACTGAGTCTCTACTCCTTGCCCTCATGGCTTATGACCGATTTTTGGCCATCTGTCATCCTCTCCACTATCCCATTCAGATGAGATGGAGTGTTTGTTATCGACTCACTGCCTTTTTATGTGTGATGAGCTTCATTATATTTATTATTCCACCACTTGCAATGCCCATGGCTTTGTGTAATCCCAACCGCATTAACCATTTCATGTGTGAAGTTCTGGCCGTCATTCAGTTGGCTTGTGATAGTATCTATTTAAGTGAACTTGTTATGTTAGTTACTTGTTTCATTGCTCTTTTCCTTCCTTTTATGTTCGTGATAGTTACATATATATGTATTATATCATCAGTATTGAAGCTTAAGTCTACAAGGAGGTCCAAAGCTTTTTCTACTTGCACTTCACACATCACAGTGGTGGCTTTATCCTATGGGATCTCAATGCTCATGTACTTTGGGCCTTCAACTCAGTACTCTACAAACCAAGGAAAATATTTATCCTTGTTTTCTTATACTGTATGCCCAGCACTGAACCCCATAATTTACAGTCTAAATAACAAAGAGGTAAAAGACACCATAAAACATGTATTTCATGTTTCATATCAAAGATATTAAAAGCCTATAAACTACTGCAGGGAATAACTAAGGACCAAACACAACCATCCCGACTTGAATAAGTCATGTAGGAGTCACAGCTCCAAGCCTCCACTGCTGCAATTCCGAGGTGCCTGTCTAAGGAGTCCATTCTTGCTCCATGAAGATACAGAAAATAAGCGACACACCAAAGACAATCAATGAAGATACAGAACAGGAGAAGCCCCACACCAAAGACATTACTCTGCTCAGTCAATTCCAATTCAGCCATGAAGGCAACACAGTTAATTCATAGAAGTCTTCATGGCTAAGTCCATAAGGGTAAAACATGTCAGATAGGATAGTCTCTCCTGACAGGGATGAACTGTGTTGCTCATATGACTGAATAAAAATTGACTGTGCTGAGTGATGCCATCAATGTTCTGCATCAAGACTTTAAAGTACTGATTAATTGTTAGTGTATTATTGCTTTTCTGTAATGTAACGAGCGGTAAATATAAAATTATTTTCCTGCATTTTGGTTTTAATTTTGCTGTTTTGAAGTTCTCCCTACTATTTTTCTCCCTGTCATCCTTTCCAGAACTTCTAGCCAGTGAGTAAGCATCATGTACATTAGTGGTTAGTCATGTGGCCAGATATGTTAGGGCTACATGTCCCATGATCCCTTGCATGTTGTCCATAAAGTGCATGTGTTTTATTGAACTGAGGTCTTCTACACAAGGAGCCTCCAGGAGCAAGGAGTCTCAAGAAAGATCATGCAAGGCACAGTAACCCCTAAAAGATGAAAATTCAATACATTGAAGTTCGGATGGCTCATTTTCCTGAACCGACAGGCTGGGCAAAATAGGGGAGAGAGAACAAATAACTTTGTGAGGTATGCTGCAACATTTATTGTTTCTCTTTAAGAGTTAAACAACACTTTAATGGTAGTGTCGCACTATCTCCTACAGGGGCTGCTGGTAACTGGCTCCCCTATCCCTGCACAGTGGGGCAACACACATTTTCTACTTGTCATGTGGGAAAGAGGGGTTATGAGATGCCCAACTTGAATGAAAATAATGAATGTGGACAATTTCCTTCCTCTGTACAAAGTAGGGATTCAAGACTGTTCTCCTTCCTGGACACCCTCAGTCATTAGGGTCATAGGCAAAGTCCCCTCAGCCACCTTTGAAAATTGCACAATATGTTGTAAACTGCATGCAGGAGTATCTCCTCTCCTTTATGAACTGCTCCCAGCTCCACTGTCTGCAGAAACTACCAGCCCACCTGGCTGCACCTTCTGAAAGCTTGAACGAAATGGTCGTTTTACAGGTAGCTGATACCAGGTCAAATTTTGGTACTTACATTGCTGGCATTAAGTGATGTATTTAGGCTGACCTAATATTTTAAAACTCACCAGACATGAGCTATTTGATCGAACGTTTGACTCCATTTATTTTTTTTTAAAACTGCAAAGCAAACTAGTAACATTAGAGCTAATGTCCAGCTTGACTGTTACTTTACATAGTTTAGGCAAAGACGTGGGCTGATGACATCAGAAGAGTGAAATTATCCCAGAATTCTAGACAAGTGGCTACTGCCACTAGACAAAAAAGTCTCTAGAAAAAAAAGAGGTTCATGCTGGTATGTTGAAAAACCTTGTCTAGTACATCACTGTATTCTTCAAACAGCACATATAATATTATAATATTAAAGGCTAGTACATCATATTACTAGAGTAAAAATAATTAAATTCCTTGTGTTGAAGATCATGTCAATGCCTACCAACCATACTCTTGCAACTGAG
>NC_138770.1:98544912-98559912 GCF_965119305.1 Pelophylax lessonae
CGGCTACCTTCTCACATACAGGAACCTACCTACGGAGTCTGTCTCCAACCTACTGTTGGGCAAACTTTGCTGATCCCACAGCAGACACTCAATAGTCCATTTATTTTCTCTTCTCACAGCACATGTTCATTGGACTTTCCTTTCACATAGAAAACATCCCTTTGTTTGTCTCTTCACCCTCTTCACTAGGGATGATCGAACGGTTCGGGTCGACCATCGGTTCGGCTCGAACATTGGGTGTTCGAGGTTCGGCCGAATTTAAAACTTTTTGCCCCAAAAAGTTCGGAATTCGGCAACCAGTACCGCCCCAAAATGCAATGCTTCAGGAAATGGGCTTTAAAAGCCCGTGATTGGACCAGAACCATTAGCAAAAGCCAATTGAGGGGCAGGAGAATGCTAGGAATGTGATTGGAGTGACTAGGGGGTCCCTAGACCAATCATTAGTGAATATGCCCCCCAGTATATAAGATCGCCCCCCGCCAAATTCCTAGCATTCTTGTACGGGACATGAAAGAGAGTGGAATGCTGTTCTGTTCTAATCTGCTACAAAGTGTCATTTAGCTATTTTTAGTGTGAGGAAAGGGATATCTAGTGTAGTTAGAGTGCTCATTTTACACTTTAGTTAGCTTCAAAAATTTAGTTTCTGTAGGGAAAGTATGAAGTGTCAGGGGACCGTAGTGTAGTGTAGGGTTAACTGACAGTGACTGCTATGGCAGGGTGACCAAACCCTTCCATAGCAGGGTGACCACTATAGAGAAATGATCATTTCTCTGAGCTTCAGCTCAGGAATATGGCTTCTCACCAGCAAGCATTTTTTATGCTGCAGGGGCTGCCACTGCCAGTGCTTTTTTGAGGACATGTTTGATGTCAGACATGACATCTGAACATGTGTATAGGGGGTATATATAGACATATATGTCTGTATATACACCCCTAGACATATATAGGTGTGATAGTAGCAGAAATAAATGCTTGCGCTAATTAAATCATTTACACAGATATATTTCTGCTACTATCACACCTATATATGTCTAGGTATGTATATAAATATATGTATGTGTGTGTATATATACCACTATACACAAGTTCAGATGTTTTGCCTGCCTCAAAAGAACCCAAAAAAATGCCAAAAAAACGCTAGCGTCAAAAAAAAAAAAAAATGCCCAGGTGTGTTTTTGCTGGCATTTTTTGGGGGGTTTTGGAGGCAGGCAAAACATCACAACTTGTGTATAGTGGTGTATATAGACACATACATATATTTATATACATGCCTAGACATATATAGGTGTGATAGTAGCAGGAATATATGCTTGCGCTAATGAAATCATTAACAGTAATATATTTCTGCTACTATCACACCTATATATGGCTAGGTGTCTATATACATATAATTATGTGTGTATATATACCACTATACACAAGTTCAGATGTTTTGCCTGCCTCAAAAGAACCCCAAAAAATGCCCAAAAAAATGCTAGCGTAAAAAAAAAAATGCCCAGGTGTGTTTTCGCTGGCATTTTTTGGGAGTTTTTGGAGGCAGGCAAAACATCAGAACTTGTGCACAGTACCACTATACACAAGTTCAGATGTTTTTCCTGACTGCAAAGAACCCCAAAAAAATGCCTGCTATTAAACGGGGAGAGAAGTCAACTACCTGTGTTTAAAGTGTTCTAATACAAACAATCCTTTTTTTCTGGTTCTGGACATGCTACAGAGCTGAAACTTCACATGTACACCTTTTAGACCCCCCAGACACAAAATCACACAAAAAAGTTCTGAAAAATTGTAATTTTTGATAAAAAAGCCAATTATTGAAAAAAAAAGAGATTTTTTGATTTTTACTTTGGATTTCGTATCTGGGGGGTCTAAAAGGTGTACATGTGAAGTTTCAGCTCTGTAGCATGTCCAGAACCAGAAAAAAAAGATTGTTTGTTTGTATTAGAACACTTTAAACACAGGAATATGGCTTCTCTGCCGGTTTAATAGCAGGCATTTTTTGGGGTTCTTTGCAGTCAGGAAAAACATCTGAACTTGTGTATAGTGGTACTGTGCACAAGTTCTGATGTTTTGCCTGCCTCCAAAAACTCCCAAAAAATGCCAGCAAAAACACACCTGGGCATTTTTTTTTTTTTGACGCTAGCATTTTTTTTGGCATTTTTTGGGGTTCTTTGTAGTCAGGAAAAACATCTGAACTTGTGTATAGTGGTACTGTGCACAAGTTCTGATGTTTTGCCTGCCTCCAAAAACTCCCAAAAATGCCAGCAAAAACACACCTGGGCATTTTTTTTTTGACGCTAGCGTTTTTTTGGCATTTTTTTGGGTTCTTTTGAGGCAGGCAAAACATCAGAACTTGTGTATAGTGGTGTATATACACACATACATATATTTATATACACACCTAGACATATATAGGTGTGATAGTAGCAGAAATATATGCTTGCGCTAATGAAATCATTTACACGAATATATTTCTGCTACTATCACACCTATATATGTCTAGGTGTGTATAAACATATAAGTATGTGTGTATATATACCACTATAGACAAGTTCAGATGTTTTGTCTGCCTCAAAAGAACCCAAAAAAATGCCAAAAAAAACGCTAGCGTCAAAAAAAAAAAAAATGCCCAGGTGTGTTTTTGCTTGCATTTTTTTGGGGTTTTTGGAGGAAGGCAAAACATCAGAACTTGTGCACAGTACCACTATACACAAGTTCAGATGTTTTTCCTGACTGCAAAGAACCCAAAAAAATGCCAAAAAAACGCTAGCGTCCAAAAAAAAAATGCCCAGGTGTGTTTTTGCTGCTATTTTTTGGGGGTTTTTGGAGGCAGGCAAAACATCAGAACTTGTGCACAGTACCACTATACACAAGTTCAGATGTTTTTCCTGACTGCAAAGAACCCAAAAAAATGCCAAAAAAAACGCTAGCGTCCAAAAAAAAATGCCCAGGTGTGTTTTTGCTGCTATTTTTTGGGGGTTTTTGGAGGCAGGCAAAACATCAGAACTTGTGCACAGTACCACTATACACAAGTTCAGATGTTTTTCCTGACTGCAAAGAACCCCAAAAAAATGCCTGCTATTAAACCAGCAGCGAAGCCAACTACCTATGTTTAAAGTGTTCTAATACAAACAATCTTTTTTTTTTCTGGTTCTGGACATGCTACAGAGCTGAAACTTCACATGTACACCGTTTAGACCCCCCCAGATACGAAATCCAAAGTAAAAAATCAAAAAATCTCTTTTTTTTTTTAATTATTTCAATAATTGGCTTTTTTATCAAAAATGACAATTTTTAAGACCTTATTTTGTGTGATTTTGTGTCTGGGGGGTCTAAAAGGTGTACCTGTGAAGTTTCAGCTCTGTAGCATGTCCAGAACCAGAAAAAAAAGATCATATAGGTGTAAAAGGAGGGTCCCACATCCCTGTTCTACTGAAAAATTATCTTTTTTTTTTCATGGTTCTGGACATGCTACAGAGCTGAAACTTCACATGCACACCTTTTAGACCCCCCAGATACTAAATCCAAAGTCAAAATCAAAAAATCTCTTTTTTTTTTTAATTATTTCAATAATTGGCTTTTTTATCAAAAATGACAATTTTTAAGAACTTTTTTTGTGTGATTAATAGTTAATGGGGCATGACCCAGAACCCTAGGCACTTTTTAGGGACATTTATTGGGTTTTAGGGCTTAAAAATTGTGTTTTTTGATTACCGAAGTTCGGGTCCCATTGATTTCAATGGGGTTCTGAAATCCGGGCCGAACTTTCGGGAAGTTCGGATGTTCTGGCCGAACCGAACTTTTCAAAAGTTCGATCATCCTTACTCTTCACATAGCAACCATTCCTTTGCTTGTCTCTTCACATAGCAAACAGTGCATTTATTTCTTTCCACATAGAAATAGTCCAAGACCTCACCTTGAGTAGTCTTCAGTCTTTATTAATTTCCCCTTCACACAGGAAATGTTCATTGGTTTCTTTTCACATAGAAATGATCCAAGACCTCACCTCGAGTAGTCTTCACACTTGTTACCCTACATCACTTCAGGAGGTCTTCCCCATGCTCACACAGCTTTCAGGGGGCACACATCTGACTGTCCTCCTCTCCCCATGCCCACACAGCGTCAGGAGGCAGCAATCCTTAGACTTCCTTTGGAAAAATTATAGAGGCCTTAACTTCCTCATTCCGAACAGCTGAAGGCCTTTCAACTTCTTTACACCTTCCTGCTGCCTTTGCAGCCGACACCCTATAGTAATTGGTGAATTTTCTAAACAAGGTGGAAATGTATCTCCTGTCTGTGACTACATCCACAGATTTACCTGACTTCCTGTCACATACCCCCCCCCCCTCTTGTTTCAACCCTAGGGTTGGGACACAGTTTTCCAGGCACGCATGTGTCAGGCACTGCTCTTGACTCTCACTGATAAGCCTCTTAGTATCTTCAAGCTTCAGGGTGAAACTGTTTCTGTCAGCTTCATTGACAGATTTCTCATAAATGTCACACAGTTTGTCCCTCATCTCATATACACATTCTTCAACTGCATTTTTGCCATTTCACTCCTTCTCAAGTTTGTCCTGCATAACCGTCTGTCCTATCCACCACGGAGGACCGTGATCCATAGGCAACTCAATTGTGCTAGTCTCAATGTCTTCAACAATCTTGAGCCGCCTCTCTCTGCAATCAATAAATGATTTCCACAAAACTTTGAGAACCTCTGCTTCACTTGGCTTTGTTCCAAGAAATGCCTTATTGAGCTTAGCTTGCTCTAAGATGCTGTGCAGAAGGCCTTCCATTTGCGACAACAGGCTGTCACACATTTCTTCAAAGTGACCCCTGTTCATTTTTCCAGCGACATCATCAACTTTCCTTCCATCAACATATGGGTCAAAGGCAGTAACACAGTCTATTACAGGTTTATTCAATGCACTCTCTGCTATTGCATTACTTTTCCCTTGTAGTTCCTTTTCTTTATCTGAACTCCACATGGAATGTATCTCAAGATCACGCTCAAACTTCTGCCACCTGTCTTTCACCAGTTCCATTTTGGAAATATTCCCTGAAAGGCACTTATTCATTTGCTTCACGTTTTCACCAACAGCCTTAGTTTTCTCCACTAGGTGGTGTTTAAGCAACATGTCATCAAATTTCTGATGCTCACTCAGGACAGACCCCAAAACACTGATCCTTTTATAAACTGCATCAGGCACACTATCCCCTCTTTGGGACAGATCCTCTGTTGCCTGTAATTCCTCTTCAAGTTCCTGCAACAAAATCTTCATCTCTTCTACTTGCTGTTCTAAGGCTCGCTTAGACTTTTCTAGCTCCTGAACGCTTTTCCCAACATCATCTTTGGAGCTGACCAAATCTTCTATCTCTGTACACAGCTGTTTGTTAACTCTTTCTAGTTCAGCCTTAGCCTCTAGAGCTTCCTCCAAGGGCGAGCCAAGAACAGGGCTTTGCTCTCTTTATCACGCGCCTCCGCTTCTGCACGGTCGCGTTCTTCTGCATATTTTGCAGACACTATCTTCTACACATCAAGCATCTGATCAAACTTCTTTTTCACATTTTCAACATTTTCTAATAAACCAACGCTTTCTTCCATGCGTTTTTTCATATCCGCTATCTGAGCTTGCAGTGTTGTAACTTGCTCTGATAGGTTTTTCTTTGCTTCCTCCTCCTCTTTTAATTGTCCCAGGAAGCCATTTTTCTCATCTTCCATTTGTTTGAGCTTTGTGCTAAAACTCAGCCTTTGACACCTCTCTTCCTGTAAGAGTTCCTTCGTGTCTTGCAGCTGCGATTCCAAGATAGAGAAATCTTTGGCAATTTCTCCAGATTTGCTGTCTGCTTGAGAAAGCTGATTTGTGACATTGTCCAACTCAACCTGCAGTCGGTTTGCCTTCTCTGACAGCTTAGCACACAATCGGTCACCTTCTGACACCTTGACTTGCGATTCCTGCAACTGTGCCTCTACTTTTTTTCTCTTGTGTTCAGAATCTCCTTTTCCCTGCATAAGAGCCTTCACCTCATTGGCTAGTTTCTGGGAATGAGACTGTAATTCTGCCACACAGGCTTCTTTCTCCTTTAACTGCTGCTGGACACGTTGGGCTTCATCTTTCCAACTTTCACTATCCGTACGCAAATCATGTACCCCATTGCTCAAAGTGGTGAGCTCATACACAGTACTCAGTAATTTAGCCTCTCTCTCATTTTTCTCCTTGTCGCTGAGAGACAATGTCGTTTTCAGAGCGACATTCTGTTCCTGCACATCCTGCAGGTCTATTTTGGTAGCTTCCAAAGACTGAAGACTTTTTTCCAGCTGATTACGCAATTCCAACATATCACTCATACTTTGCTTCTGCAAAGTCTGAATTTCAATTTCCTTTTCCATAAGGATGGTATCTTTCTCCATTATAGTCTCTCCACGTTTTTGTAACTCGGAAGAAAGAAGAGCAGTGGATTCTTCCCTCTGTAACACCTGAGCCTGCAAGTTTATATGCTCCATCCTAAGCAATTCCAAGGCTTGTTCCTTTTCTTACATTTTCCGTTGCAAGGCATCCAACTCAGCCATGCACACATACTCGGTTTCCTCCAAACCGATGGCTTCCATTTGCTACTGGCATCTCTGTTTCCAGCCTGCCATGCTCTCTTGTTGAGCTGCCATGCTCTCTTGGTGAGCCTTTTGTTGAGCTGCAAAGCTCCGCTGAAAATCCGCATTTGCCTCAGTGTTGTTAGGGACAACAACTTCTCTTTTTAGCAGACTCCGTTCAGGCATGGATGGGGCTCGTTCAGACGGTAACATCCCCTCCATCCATAGAATGCGGTCTCTCATTTCAGCTATCTTTGCATCTTTCAGGCGTTTTGACCGCCCCATCTTCAATAACTCCACAATAAATTTTTCACAGTCCAGCAAAAATGTTGAGACCACTGTCTCTTTAAATGAAGTAGCTTTTCTCTCTCTTGCAGGATCTCCTTTCCTGCACACACAGTTTGTGCAGTCTCATGCACCAGACAAAGTTCATCAAAAATTTTGAGACCACTGTCTCTTTAAAACAAGTAGTTTTCTCTCTTTCAGGATCTCCTCTCCTGCACACATAGATTGTGCAATCTCATGCACCAGACAAAGTTCATAGGACATATGCACTTCTTTGCAGGGATCTCTGCTTCTGCCCGCATCCTCCACCATATGTGGGGGGACTAGCTCGGTGGCGGGTATGGATGACCCCTTGAGGGAGTTTGTTACACAGGGAGATAACCGAGAAGTGGTTGCAAACAGTTTGGTTTATTTATGCAATTGTCTTCACCAGACTGCAAGTGTCAAAAACATCAAAATTCAAAATAAACATAAATAAAATAAATCCTTGCCACTGTGGGCGGCTACCTTCTCACATACAGGAACCTACCTACGGAGTCTGTCTCCAACCTACTATTGGGCAAACTTTGCTGATCCTACAGCAGACACTCAATAGTCCATTTATTTTCTCTTCTCACAGCACATGTTCATTGGACTTTCCTTTCACATAGAAAACATCATTTTGTTTTTCTCTTCACACTCTTCACATTGCAACCATTCCTTTGCTTGTCTCTTCACATAGCAAACAGTGCATTTATTTCTTTCCACATAGAAATAGTCCAAGACCTCACCTTGAATAGTCTTCAGTCTAAATTAATTTCCCCTTCACACAGGAAATGTCCATTGGTTTCTTTTCACATAGAAATGATCCAAGACCTCACCTCGAGTAGTCTTCACACTTGTTACCCTCCTCAGTGCACATCACTTCAGGAGGTCTTCCCCATGCTCAAACAGCTTTCAGGGGGCACACATCTGACTGTCCTCCTCTCCCCATGCCCACACAGTGTCAGGAGGCAGCAATCCTTAGACTTCCTTTGGACAAATTATAGAGGCCTTAACTTCCTCATTCTGAACAGCTGAAGGCCTTTCAACTTCTTCACACCTTCCTGCTGCCTTTGCAGCCGACACCCTATAGTAATTGGTGAATTTTCTAAACCAGGTGGAAATGTATCTCCTGTCTGTGACTACATCCACAGATTTACCTGACTTCCTGTCACAATATATATATAATATATGTGCGTATATATATATATATATATATATATATATATATATTATATGTGTGTGTGTTAGGGTGCTGGTGGTAACCTGGCGACAGAGATAGGCCCCGATGTCCGCTAGAGGGCGGAGCTTGGACGGAACCGCCCAAGGTAAGTGACACAGGCTAGCCTGAGGTGCGGAGTCTAAGTATCCACCAGTTTTCGCCAGAGCCTCTAGTGGTGAGGATGGAGTTCGCTGCGTGTGGATACCAGGTCGCGGTCCTCAGGGTCGCCCCACCAGGGGTGAACTGATCAAGGTCCGAAGGCGGGTAAACAGACAAGGGAGATCCGAGAGAATGGTCAAACAAGCCGGGGTCAGGACGGGCAGCAGACGAGCGGAGTCAGGAACAAGCCAAAAGGTCAACAGGAAATCAGCAGCAAACAGGTCACAGGTTCAGGAACAACGGCAGGAGCTGAAGACAAGACAGCACTGAACCTGTGTGCTGATCCAGCTTAAATAGAGCTCTTTCTAGATGAGAGGGGTGGAGCCGGAATAGCCTGTGAGTCTTAACTCATCCACTGCCAGAGCCTTCCTGACAGGTTCCTAACATTGCCCCCCCCTTAAGGGCAACCTCCGGGTGCCCAACAAGCTCCTTTTTTGTGGATGAGCACGAAAAAATGCTTGGATTAGGTCCGCAGCATGGACGTTCCGTTCAGGCTCCCAGGAGTTCTCTTCCGGACCATAACCCTTCCATTTGATGAGAAACTGTAGCTGGTTGCCTCTCTTTCGACAGTCCACCACAGCCTCAACCTCATACTCCACATCTCCATCCACGAACACAGGTTCTGGGGTACCTGAACTTCTACCAGGGAAGTTATCGGGGATCACGGGCTTCAGTAAGGAAACATGAAATATGGGATGGATCCGAAGGGTATCGGGTAGGGATAGTTCATAGGACACATCATTGAGTTTCCTTTTAACTGGAAATGGACCAATAAATCTGGGAGCCAGTTTCTTGGACGGACAGGCTAGGCGGAGATTAGCCGTGGAAAGCCAGACCCGATCGTCAGGTTGAAGAATCAACTCTCCCTTCTTTCTCTTGTCAAAGATCCTTTTGGACGCAGTTTGGGCCTTGGCTAAGGTCTCCCGCAGAAGGTTATTATTCCGGGAAAAGAAGTTGACAGTGTCTTGGACTGCAGGAACTCCGGATTCACATGGAATATCTGGTAAGAAGGAGGGATGAAATCCATAATTAGCGAAGAAGGGAGATTGGCCAGTAACAGAGTGCTTGGAATTGTTGTAGGAGAATTCTGCAAATGGTAACAGGGCTACCCAGTCGTCCTGGACAAAGGTGGTAAAGCACCGCAGGTACTGCTCCAGGGTTTGGTTTGTCCTCTCAGTTTGTCCGTTGGTCTGTGGGTGGTAGGCTGAGGACATAGACAGCTCGATCTTTAACAGTTTACATAAAGCCTTCCAGAAGCGGGACGTAAATTGTACCCCTCTGTCAGAGATGATGTTCCTGGGAATCCCATGGAGTCTTATGATCTCCCTAATGAAGATCTCTGCAGTTTCCCTTGCAGTGGGAGTACCCTTGAGGGGCAAAAAATGGCCCATTTTAGAGAGTCGATCCACCACCACAAAAATGGCAGAGCACCCTGCAGAAGGTGGAAGTTC
Source organism: Pelophylax lessonae (assembly GCF_965119305.1). Taxonomy (NCBI): domain Eukaryota; kingdom Metazoa; phylum Chordata; class Amphibia; order Anura; family Ranidae; genus Pelophylax; species Pelophylax lessonae. The sequence goes on from NC_138770.1 coordinate 98,554,634, forward strand.
CACGATAAAATCCATGGCAATTGTTTGCCAGGGCCGATCAGGGATGGGAAGAGGTCTGAGAAGGCCCCATGCCTTACTTCTGGCGGTTTTACACCGGGAACAGGTGGTACAGGAGAGTACATAACTCCTGCAGCTCTCTTCCATGTCAGGCCACCAAAAAGAACGCTGCAGGAGGTCAAGGGTCCTATGGACGCCAAAATGACCGGCCAGAGGGTGATCATGACAGGCAGCCAGAATTGCTGTTCTGACCTCTTCCGGGACGAAGTTCTTGTCTTTAACCCATAACAAGCCATTTTTGTGCACCAGGGGTATTCCAGGTGGACCAGGAATGTGGGCAGAGGCTTGCTCAAGACGGGTCTTCAGATTTGTGAATAAAAGTAGGAAGTTCTTTTCGGATAGGATGGTGTCAGGTACTGAAGTTTCCTTCGGGCTATCAAACATCCGGGACAGGGCATCCGGTTTAACATTTTTAGACCCAGGCCGATAGGTGATATGGAATGAAAACCTTGAAAAAAAAAGTGCCCACCGTGCCTGACGGGGTCTCAAACGTTTTGCAGATCTCAGATACTCAAGGTTTTTGTGATCCGTAAAAATAAGAATAGGGTGTACAGCCCCCTCAAGCAAATACCGCCACTCTTCAAGTGCGGCTTTGATCGCCAGAAGTTCCCGGTCCCCAACATCATAATTCCTCTCTGCAGAGGAGAGTTTCCGGGAAAAGAAGGCTATTGGGTGTATCAAGTCCTTGGTTCCCTGTCTTTGGGAGAGGACTGCCCCGACAGCAACTTCAGAAGCGTCAACCTCGAGGAGGTAGGGTAAGGTGGGATCCGGGTGACTCAACACAGGGGCTGACGTGAAGAGCTTCTTAAGGACCAAGAAGGCGGACTGGGCTTCGGGGGTCCATTGAAAGCAAACACTTTTCTTGGTGAGCTGAGTAATGGGAGTGATGATATGAGAGAAACCCTTAATGAACTTTCTATAGAAGTTGGCGAAGCCAACGAATCGCTGCACTCCCTTTTTGTCAGATGGAGGTGGCCAATCCAGGATGGCAGAGACTTTCTGGGGATCCATCTCTATACCCTCTGTAGAAATTATTAACCCCAGAAACGGGATGCTGCTCCGCTCGAATTCACACTTCTCGGCCTTAACATAGAGACCATGCTGACGGAGGCGGCCGAGGACATTTCGAACATGCTCGCGATGTTGCTCCAGGGATGTAGAGAAGATTAGGATGTCATCTAGGTAAACTATGACAAAGATATCCAGCCAATCCCGGAAAATATTGTTCACAAAGTGTTGGAACGTAGCTGGGGCGTTGCAGAGGCCAAAAGGCATCACAAGATATTCGAAATGCCCGAACCTGGTACGAAAAGCTGTCTTCCACTCATCGCCTTCTCTAATACGGACTAAGTTGTAGGCCCCGCGGAGATCCAACTTAGTGAACAGGACAGCAGATCTGAGCCGCTGAAAGAGCTCGGGAACCAGAGGGAGAGGGTAGCGGTTCTTAATGGTAACTTTATTTAAGTCTCGGTAATCGATACAAGGTCGAAGGGAGTGATCCTTCTTTTCTACAAAAAAGATACCTGCCCCTGCCGGAGAGGTGGAAGGACGGATAAACCCCTTCTTCAGACTTTCGTCCACATAGTCCTTTAAAACGTCCAGCTCACGTTCAGATAGTGGGTAAATTCGGCCAAATGGGATCTCGGCTCCCGGGAGCAAGTCGATGGGGCAATCATATGAACGGTGAGGAGGTAAGGTCTCAGCTCCCCGCTTACTGAAAACATCCAGGAAGTCGTGATATGCCTTGGGTACAACAGAACATAAATCAGGCTCAGATTCGAGACAGAACAGAGTTTGGGGGGACTTGGATGGAGCGGGTAGACAGGAGTTCCTGCAGTAAGGAGACGGGAACTGGACGGCTCCTGTGATCCAGTTGATTTGCGGGTTGTGTGCCTGCAACCATGGCAATCCCAGGATAATGGGAAATAAGGGAGATGCGATGACATCCAAACGTATCAATTCCTTATGGCCAGATGGAGAGACCATTGGAAGAGGAAGGGTTTCTTGGGTCACGGGTCCAGACTTGATGTGGGAGCCATCGGCCAGGAAGATAGTGAGGTCCTGGGTCTTGGTCTGGAGAGGTATGCCTTGCTGCCCCGCAAAGGAACGGTCAATGAAACAACTGCAGGCTCCCGAGTCAATGATTGCTGTAACCTGGACGGGTCCTTCTGGGAGTTGCAAAGACACAGGAAAACCTAAGTGGGAGGTGGAGGTAACTGATGCCACACAACTGGAGGGCGAGACTGGCAAAGACTTATGGTGTTTCGCTGCGCAAGAGCGCACATAATGGCCAGCTTCTCCGCAATACAGGCAAAGATTACCCAGCTGGCGGCGACGTCTCTCCTCCGGAGACAAGACAGGCCGCATGACCCCAAGTTGCGTGAGTTCAGGGGCATCAGGCATGGCTCCGGCGGGAGCAGGGCTGGGAGAGACTGCCCCAGCAGAAGGGAAGTGTACAGGAGGTGCTACTCGTGGCAACATCCAGGCTGGCCGAAACTGCTGCGTTGATCGTTCCGCCCGGCGTTCTCGGAGCCGACGGTCTATTTGAATGGCCTGGGAGATCAAATTTTCTAGTGCGTCGGGGATGCCCACCCGGGCCAATTCGTCCTTCAGTGCTTCGGACAAGCCTAGACGGAACTGGTACCGGAGTGCAGCCTCGTTCCAGGAAGTGTCGGAACTCAGGCGACGGAAGTCCGTGACATAGTCTTCTACGGGTCTGCGCCCCTGCTGGAGAACGTGTAGCGCAGCTTCTGCGGTGGAAGATCGCTGTGGATCGTCATAGAGTTGGGCCATAGCCTCAAAAAATGACAATAGAGAGTTCAAATGGGGGCTACCCTCTTCAAGGAGCCGATGGGCCCAGGACTGGGGTCCACATAGTAGCAATGAAATAACAAACCCCACCTTGGTGGCCTCCAGGGAGAAGGTCCGGGGTTGCAAGGAGAAGTAGAGCTGGCAGGCATTGTGAAACGCTCGGAATTTACCCCGATCTCCGGAATATTTTTCAGGGGTAGGGACCCGAGGTTCCGGTGGCAGCATCACTACTGTGGGGATGGAGGCCGGTGCTGCGGTTGCGGCAGCGGAGGAGGGAGCAGATGGCGCAGTGGAATCTGCCGTGAGGGTTACAGAGCGTAATCGTCCCTCTAACTGTGTATAGCCATCCTGAAGCGTCCTCACGGCTTGAGACAGGGCTGCTAGGTGTTGGCCGATCTCCTCTAACGGTGAAGCCTCTCTTGCAGGTTCCGACATGGCTGTCTTGTACTGTTAGGGTGCTGGTGGTAACCTGGCGACAGAGATAGGCCCCGATGTCTGCTAGAGGGCGGAGCTTGGACGGAACCCCCCAAGGTAAGTGACACAGGCTAGCCTGAGGTGCGGAGTCTAAGTATCCACCGGTTTTCGCCAGAGCCTCTAGTGGTGAGGATGGAGTTCGCTGCGTGTGGATACCAGGTCGCGGTCCTCAGGGTCGCCCCACCAGGGGTGAACCGATCAAGGTCCGAAGGCGGGTAAACAGACAAGGGAGATCCGAGAGAATGGTCAAACAAGCCGGGGTCAGGACGGGCAGCAGACGAGCGGAGTCAGGAACAAGCCAAAAGGTCAACAGGAAATCAGCAGCAAACAGGTCACAGGTTCAGGAACAACGGCAGGAGCTGAAGACAAGACAGCACTGAACCTGTGTGCTGATCCAGCTTAAATAGAGCTCTTTCTAGATGAGAGGGGTGGAGCCGGAATAGCCTGTGAGTCTTAACTCATCCACTGCCAGAGCCTTCCTGACAGGTTCCTAACAGTGTGTATATATATATATATATATATATATATATATATATATATATATATATATTGTGGGAGATTAGCTCGGTGGCGGGCGTGGATGACCCCTTGGGGGGATTCGTTACACAGGGAGATAGCCGAGAAGTGGTTGCAAACAACGGTTTGGTTTATTCATGCAGTTTTCTTCAAACAAGTGCATGCAGCAAAAACATCCAAAATAAAATAAAACACAAAATAAATCCTTGCCACTGTGGGCGGCTACCTTCTCACACACAGGAACCTATCTAATGAAGTCTGTCTCCAACCTACTGTTGGGCAAACTTTGCTGATCCTACAGCAGACACTCAATAGTCCATTTATAATCTCTTCACACAGCACAATGTCCATTGAACATGTCCCTTTTCCTCTTCACATTGAACATGTCCCTTTGCTTGTCTCTTCACATAGCAAACTGTGCATTTATTTCTTTCCACATAGAATAGGTTTCTTTTCACATCACGCTTGTTACCCTCCTCAGCGCACATCGCTTCAGGAGGTCTTCCCCATGCTCACACAGCTTTCAGGGGGCACACATCTGACTGTCCTCCTCTACCCACACGGCGTCAGGAGGCAGCAATCCTTAGACTTCCTTTGGACAAATTATAGAGACCTTAACTTCCTCATTCCGAACAGCTGAAGGCCTTTCAACTTCCTTAAGCCGTCCTGGCTACCTTTTCAGCCGACACCCTATAGTAATTGGTGAACTTTCTACACCAGGTGGAAATGTATCTCCTGTCTGTGACTACATCCACAGATTTACCTGACTTCCTGTCACATACCCCCTCCCCCCTCTTGTTTCAACCCTAGGGTTGGGACACAGTTTTCCAGGCACGCATGTGTCAGGCACTGCTCTTGACTCTCACTGATAAGCCTCCTAGTATCTTCCCTCCCCAGTTCATTAACAACTGCTAACCTTTGTTGAAATGCTTGTAGGGGTGGCTTTTTCTTTAAGTCCGTTAGCTTGTCTATACACCTTGTTTTGGCTGATCCTCTCCATCTTCATATAGCCAATTCTCTGTATCTTCAAGCTTCAGGATGAAACTGTTTCTGTCATCTTCATTGACAGATTTCTCATAAATGTCAGACAGCTTGTCTATTATCTCATATACACATTCTTCAACTGCATTTTTGGCATCATTTTGCTCCTTCTCAGGTTTGTCCTGCATAACCATCTGTCCTATCCACCAAGGAGGACCGTGATCCATAGGCAACTCAATTGTGCTAGTCTTAAAGTCTTCAACATTCTTGAGCCGCCTCTCTCTGCAATCAATAAATGATTTCCATAAAACTTTGAGAACCTCTGCTTCACTTGGCTTTGTTCCCAGTAGGGACTCTTGACGTCCCTCTGTGACTTGAGTTGCCTCTCCATACAGCTGTACACAATCATTGACTCTTTGTTGTAAAAGGGAATGATCTTC